>NW_008794595.1:3549318-3596924 GCF_000699145.1 Aptenodytes forsteri | reverse complement strand
TTAAACCTCAGGAGGTTCACACAGGCCCACTTCTCCAGCTTGTCCAGGTCCTGCCCCCTTGATCTGCTTCTTTCTCTCCTTGAGCTCCCACCTCAGTTTCTACAAGAACTTTCTCATTTTTTCTCCTAGTGCTTCTGCTCACGCTGAGATGATAGAGGTTAGTCAGCTGCTCCCGGACCACCTCACTCTCTTCTCTCTCCTCCTTGGCTTGGTTTCCAGAGAAAGTAAAGCCTCAACTGCAAAGACAGCATCAAGGTTCATTCAGTGTCTATAGCACTGGGGTCTTGAACATGGCAGAAGCCTTTAGAGTAGCACACAATACATTTCAAATAAGTAGCAAAAGCTGAAGAAAAAGCAATACTATCATCTATCTATAAAAATTCTCAAAAGAGCCAAATGGAGTGAGCTTCTCTTCTAAACTATTGCCATTTATTTTTTTTAACGTAGTCATGAAAGTGGAGCTGGTATGAGGGAACCCACTGCTCTCTGGAAGAGTAGAAACAGTTGGAGATATATGGGGAAATGTATCTGTGAAAGTGACCTTTACCCCTGGAGCAGAGTGCTCTTTGATGCATAAATCTCAAGGAGAGAGAAGCAGAAGGGGCTTTAGCTGCTGATTAAACTCTTTTTCAGTAATAGTGGGACCAGACAGTAAAAAAAAGCCTGAGAGATGGTTACTTAAGAGGTACTGAAAAGTCCTTTGAAGGAAGGAGAGTCCCCCCAAAAGGCTGAAGAAACCTCAGGTTAATGACTGACAGGCTCACTATGCTATATTTAGCTGAGGAAAATGGCTAACAGATCCAATACATTTGTATATTTATTTATTTTTTTTAGAACAGATGTATTCTGAACTCCCCCCATTGCAACAGCAAGCTGATCTGTATCCTTCTCAACTGTTTCAGGGTTTTATACAATTACAGAGTATTCAGGAGAAACCATGGGAATTTTACAGTGTTGAGATAAAGCTGTGTGAAAGTGCCTATACATCTCCCAAATATTTCAAAACTCAGAATCTCAGGAGACTCATTTTGCACTTAAAACTGACATGTGAAATTTTGTGAGCATGAGATTTTGAGCAAAAGTGATCCATTTTCTTCAGTGGGCTGCATACAAAGAAAAGCCACTGCACACATCCTAGTGGCCCCGCTAGCTGATTATCTAATTTAGGAAGGCTCTTAACTACTGCATCTCCAAACCTTGTGTAACAAATTAGATGCAGCAGCAGCTTTCTGGGAACTGTATAATTTCTCTTACTCCCTGTCAAATTCCTCACCGACTTTAAAAGCTGATGCAGTCAGTCCTACACATTTTGATCGCATTGACACTTTATTTTTGCGTATGCAAACATGTTTGCAAATACAGAGTTAATGGTAGGACTGGGGACCTTGGCATTAGCTTCGTTTCACCTTGCCTGAATGTCTCTTCTGAGGTGGAGGTTTCTACATAAATACTCAAGAAAACAAATGAAAACACCAGTAAGCTGAATGCCAGCATTTTTCTTTGCTTGGCACTAAATAAAATGAGCATGGAAATATGATTGTAATGGAATGTATTATGCAGTCATCTCAAGTGAAATACAAGAATTCCCTGGCTATATAAGTCAAGGGAATTAAAGGAGTTACTAGCCTGGAGCAAAGAAGGGCTTAATCCAGCCAGAGAGGCTTTAGACCCTTGATGCTACAGATGATTTTCTGGGCACTATCTTCCACCTTAAAAATGGTGTAAATGGAATGTGAAAATATTGTAAAATGCAACAAAAATTCAATCTCTACAATAATTATAAGTACCCAGGTCGAGTCTGTCTTTTTAGACCCTTTATATCCCCCTTCTAAGAACATAAGGCAAAAGGACACATGAAAGTCATAATGTACCTCAGACAACCAAGGGAGGACTGAGCATCGCAGCACGTGACATCAACAGTATCATGGGCTGAAATATTTCTGGTAGAAACAGACTGAATTTTACGCTGAGGGTGGTGAAACACTGGCACAGGTTGCCCAGAGAGGTGGTGGATGCCCCATCCCTGGAAACATTCAAGGTCAGGTTGGACGGGGCTCTGAGCAACCTGATCTAGTTGAAGATGTCCCTGCCCACGGCAGGGGGGTTGAACTAGATGACCTTTAAAGGTCCCTTCCAACCCCAACTATTCTATGATTCTATGATTCTGTGAAACTTTACTGGTATTCAGATACGACATGCTGAAGCCACTAGTATTTCTCTTTGACTGCAATTCCAAATCTGGAGAACATTTTCTAGAGGGGTAATATGTTTTTGTGGAAACTGTGCACTTGGAGAAAAGGGAAAGAGAAAAGGAAAAGAGAAAGGAGAAGGAAAAAGAAAAGAAAAATGGGAAGGGAAAAGGGAAAGATTTTCTATTAACAGAGGTTTTTCTAATATCTTGATCTGTTGCTTTGGTGAATGCACTGATTATTTGTTATGACTGCTGTCCCATCTCCAAAAGTCTTCTTAGTACAACGTCTATCTCTTTCACAGTTGTATTATAAACCAGATTTCCACTCCCTAAGCAGAGACTGAGATGTAAAACAGAAAGTTCAAATTGCTATATGGTCATCCAGTCTGTTTTGCCAGAGTGCATTGGATTTGCGTTATATTTATATTTAAATAACTTCAATTTCACACTCAGTGTAACAAAAATGAAAAGAAGAAAGACCCTATGTTATATATAGCAGCACTGCTGCTTACAGCAATTCTAATGGCTTGGTAGGCTACTACGTGACAAGTGCAATGGACCAATTTGAACAGAACAGATTGCTCCTGCAGATTTTCAGTAAATCAAATGTTGAGCTCCAAATTAATAAACCATTGTGTATACCCTTGCCTATCAGAAGTTCTCCCTGGTAGTATTTCCTGGTTTTGCTTAATTTTTCTGAGGGTTCTGTTTCTCACTTTGTCCTAAATTGCAATTCTCTTCATAGAATCATAGAATCATAGAATCATTTAGGTTGGAAAAGATCCTTAAGAACATCTCGTTGCTCTTCATATTTATTCCCTTTTCAGTCTTGATTGTTAAATGTCACCCTCCCATTTCCAGATTATTGGATTACTCATAAGAAGTGTCAATGAACAATTACAGACTTTATAATTCATCGTCCAGGCTAAACAATACAAAATAAGTTTTTTAAATCTGTTCTTATGTGCACGTCTCACCAGCTCCAAGATTAAGTTTACTAGAATATATAACACAAAATAAGCAAACAGAGTATATGCATACTGAACTCACGGCTGCCCTTTCAGGGAATCTAAAACATTTAAAATAAATATCCAAAACACTATTAAGCTGAACACCTTCCCCCACCAAATTTTTTACTTAGATATTGTTTGCACTGTCAAAGAAATCCAAATATCTTTCAAGGATCTTCTAAAAATTAGACTTTACTTTTTGGTTTAAAATAGACGTTCTAAGTCTTTGATGCAGAGTTGCCCTCTGTTTTACCTGTAGCAAGCGCAGAAAACCTGTGTGGACCAGAAATCACCTCCAGGCATCAAACCTGCAGCCTCAAAAACCACTAAATGAGTTTCTTTTTCCTTCACACATCCCTTCTACACAGCAAAATATTTAAAGTGATGCCAGAAACATAAATAAGATGAGCTACATCGTAAACCCTTGGCTACCAATGCTCACCCTGGAGTCACAAGCCCATTGTTTACCTTTTCTTTTGAAGCCTGGGAAAAAAATATATCAAAGTATTTCGGGCTGCCAGAACTTTGCACACACAGACACTGGCATTGTGACAGGAAACCCAGATGAGAAAAGATGTCTAGGCTTAAATATCACACTCTCCCCTGAGCTCTTCTTGGGAACTTGAAAGCTAGCCTGCTTCAAGGTAATGATTATAAAATCTTGCACAGAAATGGAAGCACTGTTATGACTAACCTACTCTTCCTTCCGTGAAGCTGCTGCGCCTGACATCACCTGGCATTTCTTCACCCAAACTGCAATGGGAAAAGACCTGAAATGGGCTGTTTTGTTTTCCTGCCCATGTTTGGCTCTTCCTTATGGTTTGCCATTGGCCAGTGGAGAAAAGAGCACCAGTTTGCAGCATATACTTTGCTGTATAGCAGTGAAAGTGAGTAATTTTCTAGGGTCATGTACTGATTTGCCAAATGGACATAGATCCATTCTTTATCAAAAAGTGTGGCACGACTCATCATAAACTGCATAGCTTTACTAGCAGAAATCCTAGCTATAACAACGTCATTTTTTTCAGGAAGACATTCCCATTTCCTCTGACCTTACAAGTACTGCTTTTGGTCTCTACACACTCTACACACAGAGAATCCCTCTGCTTCAAACCAGTACCTTTTGACCACATAGAGCTTGTGCCTTTCAGATACTGCATCAAATGCCTTCAAATAGGCGTAACGGTCCTGTATGCCAGCCATCCTGCAGTATAATTGAACTAATTATGCAGTTTAAATTAACAGTTAGACAACTCCTCTTTCTCAGAGTAAATAATGGCCAAAGAAGAAGCCAAGCTCCCTGAAACAAAGACACTATATTTCCTGTACCATTTCTGTGCATTAGAAGTTTTCCCCTAGGTCACAACCCTGAGATGTCCAAGACTTAAAATAATAGCATGATCTTAATCCTTTATATGTTCATATGTTCCAAGTGTATGTGGTATGTCTTCAGGCTGAATGGATCAACAGTTCTGGCTTATTTAAAAAACTGTTCTACCACAGCTTAGAAATACCTTTGTATCGGAGAAGGAAAAAGACATCCCACCAACACACACATTTCTCTGTTCCGAAGTACCAGTCCCTTTTCTCTGTAGGTTCCTTCACAAACACAGAAATTGGGCAATGGCTCTAGCTTCCTCAGGTCGGCTTCCAAGGATATTTAAGCAATTGTCGTTTGTTTTTAAGGCTAACCGACACAACCCACTTGGCTCTTTCTTATATAGACTATGTAGTGTTTGGGCAACAGAAGGACTGCAGCCACATATAGGCACAATAGTAAAAAAAGGATAAGGCATAACAAGGCAATAATAATTTTCCACGTTATGCATATCCCATTCATTCACCCCCATCCCCGCCATAACATTCCTTCAGGAGACCACCCTGTCACGCCGTATAATAAGGTGGTACCTTCTCCCATCATTCCATGGGATTTCTCTTTACTTAAACAACATAGCATCTTTGTATTCCAGATGTTCCCACTGAAAATCATTTCAATAGTATATTGAAGATTAAACTGTTCCAAGATGTTGGCAACCACCAACTGAAATTCCAGTAACACACAATTTTAACATCAAGATCCTCTGTTTGAGCAATCTCTTTGCTCTGGGCTATATTCCAGAAACACCCTTCTCCATTGTCCTAGCAGCAGAAATAGGAATTGTGAACATGCAAAAACGTTGGGGACCAAATGCCTCTGGGCAACCAGTTTCCTGTTCTATGAGGGGACAGTGCTTGCAGATGTCGTTCCTTCGAGGCTACCTGTACAAATCGCATGTGTCTCCCCAAGCCTACAGGTCTGCCTGTGAAGGTGTAGCCCCACCACAAACAAGAATTTTTTTATTATGAAGAACCCTTGTAAAAACGTATGTTTCATTTTGACTAGAATTTTGTCTGATACAGGTAAATTAAAAATAAATCTACAGGTAGTATTATTTCAGGTAGTTCAATATTTGTGTCAGAGACTGACTCATCTCACTCTTCAGTATTCTTATTTCCAGCATCCTTTCACTTCTGCATCAAATATGAACTGAGTTTCAAAATGCAGCTCAAGTGACTATAAGGCCATTTTAGAGCCATTTTTAATTCTACAGGTTCCCAACACAGGTAGGGAGTAAAGTCCTGTTTTCCTCTTCTATCCCAAACCACGTAATAGTTTTGGTAACATGGAAATAGACCTTCTGTACTAGTAGTGTAGCCCTGTAAAACTTTACGTCTGAGTATGACTGGGGAGTTAACCAGATCTATACCGCTGGCATTTTCTCTTGTCAGTGGAAATTCCCTCTGTGTTGAGCATGCACCTGAGGTAGGTGACCTCTTTCTGAAAGAGCTCACATTTCTTTGGATCCCATTTCCAACTGACATGCTTAATCTTATCACAACTATCTCTGAGTTCATCAGTTCATTCTGGAAATGGTCAGTGTGCACCAAATTCTCAGCCAGACACATATGCAAGCAGGAGACATGTCAAGAAATAACTTCTCTGGTAATGTTGTAGAGGTCCTAGGAGAATCACACAAGCTAAACCCAGAAGTGTCACCCTGATAACACTCCTGTCCCCATCGTTTTGATCCACTTCCACCTGCTAAAAGGCACCTTTAAGAACAGATTTGAAAAAATGTAGATGAAGCTGCTAGTTCTCAGCCTAACTTGCCCAGGTGACAAAAGGTAGGATCTTTAAGATACACTGAATTATTTAAAAGCCAAACAGTTTAGTCTTGGTTTGGGCGTTTTTCTTTGAATAACTGGAACTGTGAGTGAGACCCCACAACTGGTTAAAAGCATAGTTATGCTTGTTTAATGCCATAAAAAACAACTTCTTCAAAACGGTGACCATAAAGATGTCTATACGATTGTACCTGATCTTGCCTTACCCCACCAAATAAAACCCACATCTCTGTTGTGTTTGGAGAACAGTTTCCTTTTCCTCATGCTTTCAAATATTTTTATTGCACTCCATTTAAATGTACAGCAATGCCTGAAACTGCTCCAATAAAAACTCAGAGTCCACAATCTCTCCTTTTCCTGGAGCCAACAATTACTGGAATTACACATCTTGCCACCGTGGACCCATTCTTTATCTGTTGCTGTTTTTTAAGAAATATTTAGTCACTGAGCACAAACTAGATCCTACTACAAGCCCACAGCAGTGCTAGCTGCTAGAAATTCCCTCCACATTTGTTTACTTCCACGCTGTTACTCTGATGCGGTGGTAAGGATGACTGCATTCAGCATAGATCAGGCGAGCTCCTGTCCGCAATTCAACTTCAGCAAAGCAGTTGTTCCAACCAAGCCGCGTGGTTTTGGGGTTCCCATAATGCTTTTATCAGCAGACATTACAAAATTACATGTGTGATGTTTAAAAGAGTTTTGTAATGCATTTAAGTTTTAAATTACCAATAAGCCTCAATCCTGACTGAATTTTAATGTACGGTTTTGTAATAGCGTTGCCAAGATCAACATTTTACTATTTGCATATTTACTTATTCCAGTTATAGTTAGGAAAACCTTTGTTCCAATTTATCCCAACCCACTACAACTTTCTTTCCTCACTCGTTCCCACCTTATCTTAGTATATCTTTTATCTATCTGTTTCCATTACGGAAACAGTATGGACAAGGTTCAAACTATATTATTAGAATTATTATTAGATTTGTTTTCTTTTTTTTTGCAATCTAGAAGTATTTAGCAAAAGCAACAAAAGAATCTCTGAACAAAAATGGTTAAAGGACCCTTTCCTGGCTCAGGAATTTGTTTGATCTTGCTGAGTTAATAGCTCACAATGATTGAGCTATAACAAAACCACTTCATCCCCGAGACAACAGAAATTGTGAGATAAACTCTGGAAACAAATCAAGGATTTTTGTGGGAAACTCATGTGGGCCTGTGGAGCAAGAAGGCTTGTAGGAAATGTCTTTGAAATCAAAGTTTATGAATCACTAGTGTCTATAAAAATTGTATGCAGATGTTATAAAGTGCCCTTTCTGTTTTGATTGCCAAGAAGGTAAACTGGAAACACAGTAGTTGTAAAATGAAGGCATGAAAGGCTGATCACTGTTATATATGTAGAGGAGAAAACCCATTATTTTTATTATTTGTATCATCTGTTGATGTAACTTTTGCTGCTGATATCAAAACACAGACATAACAAGTTACCTCTTGATTCAGGTTAGCCCTTCTGCATATGTGCTATGCTCTATCATCTGCTCGTATATACAATTTAAAAGAGTTCCCATCAGCATCTCTGATCTTCCCCAAAAGGTCAATCTACTTTGTTAGAACAGCGTTCAGACCTCTTCTCAAATCTTTGTACTGCTTCATGACTTCCTCTGATTGTTGGGGTTTTTTTGCGTCCTTACTTTTATTTACTTCCCTATGCTTGGGAAAGACTGTACCACATCCTTTTAGCCTTCTTTCCCTGGAAACAATAGACAAGTGGTAAAAATTTCAAAAAGGTGTTACAGAAGCCAGGGATCATGCCTGTTTTCCAGCCATGCACCTACCACTTATACAGATATTCAAACACACTGGAAAAGTCCTTATCTAGATGTAATAATACTGAAAAAACCCTGAGTTAGCTGGTGACACTAGGGGAGTGCTGAAGCAGTGCAAAGCGTCTGTAACGCACCAGGATTTCCCGCTGTTGCCATTTGTTAGCCTAGTTGGCTGTTACTGAGTGCCAAGCACACTGGTATTGTCCACAAATGTTATAAAATGTCTTCCCATAAAAACTAATTCTGCAGAGCTAGTCTAGCATCCCTGCCTGATTACTTTTAGGAAGCTTAAAGATATTTCTTCAGTTGGCTTCACTTTTCTCAGTTTTCTGGGTCACATATTTAGGAGATGGGAATCATCCTGAGATCTCAACTTTTAGTTTGAGTTAAAGAAGCTTCACGGGAATATATTTCATGACAACAGCTCCAAGAACAAAGGTATTTTGGTTTCATAGTTATGAAACTATTTTTTTCTACAGCAGAAAGGAGGAAGGGGAAGAGACACATGTTTCCTTTGCTTTGCCCCCCACATGGATGGTTGGGTACATCTGAAAATAAAATCTGGCTGGGAAATAATACACTGAGTTCAAGTAAGTGATGAAGCAGCATGATATATAGACTTAAACAAATTGTTCAGGCATGTGCGCATAATGCTTCAGATATGTAACAGGACATTAAGAAATCTGGACTTCTTAGCAAATTAAAAATATGGTATGTATTAATAAACCACTCCCCTGAGCATCTGTATCAAAGATATTGCTTTAAGACTCTCATTTTCACTTATGCCACTGAATGTCGTGCTGTACAGACGGGAAGCAGTTAAGCTCAGCATTTCCTGTCCTTGGTTATTTTTAGAAAATTGAGGCACTGTATACATCTGTGAAACTGCTGCATCTATATAAAGCACTTTGTGCCAGGCTGCAGTAATATTGTGTTCAGAGGGAGCTGAAGGCAAGGGTCAAAGCAGGTGATGGTCTCAGAGAGCCCTCCATCTGGCGTTAAGTGTGAGTGAAGAGGGCACAGGGTGATAGCGGAGATGGCAGTCATGCAGAGCCCAGGATCACAGGCCCTTTTTCTTTGCTGGCCTCCATTTCCACTGACTGAAGAGGCAGAGTTTGGAACAGCCTGGGCTGTTTTCCAAGATGGTTTTAGTGATGTGTTTGAAACAATAATAGTTTCACATTTTCTTTGCTTGCACTGTCTCCTTCAGCTTCTCAATGCTGAAACATTGCACTCAGTTTGGACATAAGAGGCAGGGCACAGGGAGAAGTGCTACAGCATGAGTCAAACTGGAACAAATTGCATCAGCATTAAAAAAAACTCACCTGCCATTTAAAGTTCTTTATTATTTTAGAAGGAAATCATTTACAGAGCTGCAAGTGAGACACAGGCCTCTGGGGCTTGATTTCTAAAGGAAGAGATGTCTCTCACAATGAGGGACAGCAGCTCCCCTACAGCTGCAGAAATATAGTGCCCTAAAACATACAGGCTGAAGTACGCATGGGTTTAGTTCTCATCTCACTGAGTATGTTTCTACCCGTGTTCTCCAAGATCACTATTAAAAACTCCAGATGACCCAAGAGGGCTTTTCTAGCCCTGTGACTCTTTATGGCTGAGCTTGTGAGGCTTGTGATTCCTTTTACCTGCACCCCATCACCAAATTGTCATAAAGTACCTGAAATGAAGTTATCCCAATCGGCTGTCATCCGTACCCCGAGGCGTGACGCTTTGCCCATTCGCAGAGTCAGATTTTCTGTTTGTGACGGAAGACAATGACTGCTAACACAACCAACCTAACAACCCCTACACTAAACACCTACTTATACAACTCATGTTTTACTCTTCAATTTACCGTGGTTCACCATTTCTTTCCAAATGGGCTGTCAAAATAGTCCTCCATTCCTATTCATTTTGTGCATAAAGGAACTTTTCATTTCCTTGTTTCCATCATTATGGTTGCTTCCGCTTGTTCAAATCTTCCTGGTATGCTCCAAAAACTACATGTACACTCTTACACATCCCCTTTTTTTTCTGAATCCTGATTACATGAGTGGTACCTTTATATTTGCATGAGTGTGTGTTGAAAATCAGACTTTCTGAAGACGTATATCTTTCTGCTAATTCTTTTGATTTCTTTGTGTTGTGGCCATAGCCCAAGAATTAATTTCTGCTATGATCAGGTGTCACCTTCAGCTACAGTTTGAATCCGATGAAAGGCTCTACAAAATGTATTGCAAAGTGATTTTCCTTCCACAGAGGAAAAAGGTAAGTCATTCCTGAACTCCAACCATGACTAAATTATCTGATGTTGGCAGTGGTTCAGAGACAATCTACATGCAAAATTATAATCGCTACGCCTTCATTTTCCATAGGTCTGGCCAGAAAGAATTTTTCTCCCAGACCTTATCCCATTTAATCTTGTTTCCTTTGTCTTCATCCTTTCACTCTCTTCTTCATATTTAATTTCTCATGCTCCTCTCTGAGTAATTTTCTCAATCTCCACTTTGGTTTCCCATTCCAATTATCATCCACCTGTTAATAACACTAGGTGCAAGAAAATTCCAAATGAATCAGATTTGGCTCAGGTTTTAGGGTTTTTTTTTCTCTTCTAAATAAAGTTTAGATAGGAATTGGAGTCTGAAGTACAGATACTAAAACCTGAGTGAATAAATTTTGCTTCCTACATCTGTATTTTGGCATCTAAATAGAAGTGATTATTCAAGGATTTTGAATATCTGCAGCTGAAGTGTTAGGTGTTGCGTTTAGACATTCACTTATAAAATGTTTTTAACTGCAAAATTTAAACATTTATGGTGGCTACAATCTTCTGTAAGTGAACCACTAATCTTGTCTAGAAATAAATGCTTCATACCAGTAAAGTTTAAAGTGCCGCATTCCAGTCCCGGGAAGGCTTTTATTCCACCCCTTGAGTGGGTTACAGGAGCAAAGAAGAGCAACAGTACTTTTTCAATCGTTTATATTCTAGTCTGATCTTTCTTTCCTTTATGCCTATGTAATAAAGAAATTCTGAAATAATTCCATTGATTTTTAGAAATTCCAATGCTGGTATCTGAGATTAAAATGAGGCTGTATCTTCAGTTAAGAATCAGATACTGTTTGAAGAAACCCCTGTGACAGTCTGAATCAGATTACTGTCAACATAGACATACTCCAGAGCAAGGCTACCACAGTCTCCTAGGGTGTTGGACCCATCCAAGCCTGGTCATGGTATGGGAGCAAAGGCCTAAGAAAGCTAATCCAAATCAGGGTGCAGAGAAAGGTGACCAGACTCCAAACATGTTTGGGAGGTTGGCTCTTTTCCACACAGATTTAGCTCTCTCTTTCCTTTATTATTGTTTGTTTGCTTTGTTTAAGAATGGAAGAAGGAGGAGTGAAGACCCTGGCCACTTACCAGAGGCCAGAGGCACTGCACAGGCTGACACCGTCAGTTACTAGCAGATTAATACAGATCAAGACCTACTGACTCATGGCACCATTCTGCTGCAGAGTAGATCTCTCTCCCCCTAAAACTCCACTGTGCTCTTACCCTTACAACTTCAGTTTGAGAGCATTTGGTCCACAGTGTTCAGCTACTTGCCTTTCTCTCTCTTTGTCCCCAGGATGAGAGGAATTTAAGCAGAAACAATGGAGTTCTAATTGTTTAGGGGAAAGGTTACAATAAATGCTTAATTACTTTGCATTTTTAACGTTACTTAAGGACTTCAGCATAGGTACACGTGTGCAGCCGTAGCCTGAAAAGTAATCTCAATAATGCCACATTTCTCATGCTGTGTTTAATTAAGGTGTTTCTTAGCTAAGATAATGACATAAGAGTTCAAAAGGAGCTGCAAGAGCCTAATTAATAATAATCCCTATTCCAAAGAGAATACAGAAATTTGGGAAATTAGTATGAAAAGAACTATTGGTCTTTCTAATCCATCCTTTTTCTTTGGACTGCTATTCATCAGCCATGCTCCGAAGTGCTCTCCACTCACTGCTGTTCAACTCCATGTTGTTTGAATCTTCATCTTTTGTTAGACTTTTCAATATCCTAATTATGTTTTTAAGTGAAAAATCTCTCACTAAACCCCAAACTAAACCTCCTTCTCATTTCTCATTTCAAGTCACAGTGGAAACAAGACAATGGCCATTACAAAGTTAGCCCTTTTTTGTATGACATTTGTTACATTTAAGTTTTCCTGTCAGCACCATTTTTCAGACTACAGACATTCAAGCTCTGCAAAACAAGCAATGGCTGCAATATAGCCAAAGGCAATCACAGCAAGAGAGCTTCAGTAAGCATCTTTAGGGAAGCTTTTACATTTGGAATTTTCTTCAGCTTGACGCTAATTATTTAATTATTAATGACTTTATTTTTTTAGACCAGCTAGAGGAATATGGACAACAAAAACTTACCTGGTACCAATGGCCATGTGGGTTTTATAGTGTTATTTGTAACCATGAAGTTTTGGTTCCTAGAACCAATCTCTCTCTCTGAACTAGGGGTCAAGATACGAGTGGGCAAAAATGTAGGCAAATTGCTTTTTTCCCCATTAAAAGTGATGAAGAACTTCCTTATACAATTTAAATGACATGTCCATGGTGGTATGTGAAAGATTGTCTCCCCACAATGCATTTTTCTTTGTAAACATCCTGTCACTGTGCTTCAATGAGTTCTGAATTGTCTTATCTCTGCCTCAAGGGGAAAAAGTCAGTTGTCTTTATAATCCTGTGTTTTAGGATGTTTTAAAGGCTGATCTAGTCTATGAGGAAGAGGCACTCTGTGGCACATTCCTTCATCTGGGCCCCAGTGATGGCTGCATTCACAGCGGAGCACATGTTGGAAATTGATGGAGGTCCCTTCTGGACTCAGCACCTGTGAAAAGGAGGGCATGGGAAGAAGGCTAATATCTGTTCAGGTCTTCTCCTGAAACGGATTTGCAACATGCAGCCCAAAACATTCAGACCATGGAAGTGCTCCTGGGGTCCCTCAAAGTAGTCATAATTGAAGCATAGCATTTAAAACTTTTAACAGCTGCAAGTAGGAACGTTAAACACTTCCAAAAACCATGTTGCATTTGAAACAGAACTGCCTCTCCACAGCCCTACTGGCAAATGACTAAACCTTTAGTACTTTTCTCTTGTGTGCATGCCATCAGATGTAAAGTGTACCCAAGGGATTAGTAGGTGACAACCTCAAGAATTTTGAAATGAAGTAGGGAAGGAGTAAATTAAATTCCCAAATGCTATGAGGTGCCAATTTAATCAATTTCCTTAGAACATCGCAACATGAAATGCTACAACCAAATCAGTACTTTATCAGTACTATCAGTATTTTGACAGCTGTAACCCACTTGATTGTCAGGATTTATTAGGTGCAGGGGTCTGGCTGACATGGTCCCTACTCTTAATGAAGTAAATATATTACTATATGCTGTGTAAACCTCATCATTCTGCATATTTATATGGACTCTTTGTCCAGGTAGTCAGTCTATGTTAGATTTTGTGTACTTACATAGGCCCTTGACTAGGATTATGGTTATATTGTATTTTTGCTTTTATAGAAACCATGGTTTCTGTAACAGCTGATGTAAGCTGACAGGTACGTTCCCCAGCTGGAATGCCTAGATGAAGTTCCATCTCACAAGTTCATGTTAGGACCAGCTCTAATAACTAACAGCATAAAAATCTTAAAATATCACAAAGCTAGATGACAAATGCTTGGCCTTCTTCCACAAGCTGGTAAAGGGAAAGATATAGCTTTCTAAGCAGTCTTTCTTGGATACCTCACCAATCTGGACATTCCCCAAGCATTTGATCCAAGCTAAAAATATTTGTTCTTTGCTTTCTTCTGATCCCTATGACATAAACGTATCATGAGCCTCTTACTAGATCCCAGGAGAGAAACTCTTTCCATTTCCCAAAACCAGGATAGGAGCCTTTCTTTAAAGAGCAACCAGCAGACAAACCACATGGGACTTGAGAAGGTGACCTTTTATGTGCTTTGGTAAATACAACCTCCTGGCATCCTTTCCCATACAGGGCTAAAACCACTTAGGATAGTTAACTATCTTAAAAGAGATATCTGTGACTTTTTCTGTTTTAACAATAGTAAGCTGATAAGATAGGAGATGGGTGTACCTAAACCAATAGAAAGTTTTAACAGTTACCCAGAAAATGCTGTGTGGGTTCAGAAGCCCAGGACAAGAATTGCAGTGAGATTTAAGTAATTCTGACTGACTTAAGATGACTTACTTTGATGAACGGCATCCCTAGTAACTTGCACTCTTTTTTCTTGTGGATTGTTATTAAAAAGAGTAATAGGAAATAATAATAACAAATATTTATTGCTTAATACTTAAAATAAGAAATGTTTTTACTCTTTGTTTTCTTTGGAGAATGGAATTATAAGTGTTCACAGGCAACACAGTCTTTTTGAAAAATGCCCAAATGGATGGGTCCAATATGTCCTCAGTGTTTGAACATACTCAGATCTTCACCTGAAACACCTCTCTGCCTTCTTGAAAGTCAGTACAGACAACCAAAAATGCATTCTTATTTTGGGACACAAACGGCTGAACTCAACAGTCATTCTCAAAAGTGATCTTTACACCCCTCCTTGATACCACAAAAACAACCAAACTCTCAGTGGGGCCCCAGAAAAAAAATCATGTTGGCTGAGTTTGTCACGGGCAAAGACGATGTAACCCTGACGTGATCCACAACCCAAAGTGACCTGGGGAGGTGATGGGAGAAGGCAGAAGTGGGACGGCTTCCCTGTACAGCAGGATGGCTGCAGTTTTCTCACACAGCACAGGTGCAATTATCCCTGCCATGTTGGGTCACAAGAAAGAGGCATGCTGCCCCATGTCAGCTCAGGTGCTGGACCACAGCCAAAAAGTTGTGCATGGTCCTGGGCTACAGCTGAGCACCGCAGCCAGCCTCCAGCTCCTGAAGCCCACACACCAGATGCAGCTGGTGGAAATAAGGGCCAGATGTGTGAGCTGGATGCATAAAATGTGTGAGCTGACATGTCTGCCAACGTCCCACCCCCATTAATCCACACTATGTAAACCCTTCAGTAAATCCACCCCAACCATGGCAGCCCAAGCCTGCTTCCATCAGCGTTGATTGCCCCTGAGCTCGGCTGCCCTGGCAACACGGGCAAGCCTTTGGGTGCTGACCACACTGCACACCTGTGTCATCCTCCCTGCATGTAAAACAGGAGCAGCTCCCGGCGAGGGGAAGGGGAAGAGTATAGTTACCACATCCTTGGACCATGGAGCTGCCTCTCTATGCAGCCCTGGTTGAATTTGTTCTGTACCTGTGGCCATAGCTGCCTCACTCCGGTCAAGCAGTTAGAGGATCTATCCGTGGTCTTGGAAAACAGGGGTCACCCACATATCTCTTGAGGAGAGTGTGGAGTTGCATGCCCTTAAACAAAAAACATGAGCATAACTTCTGCCCATCTACATCTCTTGACACCCGTCCTAAACAAAAATAATATTCCAACAGTAGTCTGAGTGTTGGCTTAGGTATCAGCAAATCCTGTACTTCAATCCTACTATCCTATTAATTTGTTATGTGACTCTGATACACTCCATTCATAAAATGCAGAAAATAATACATTTTTTATTTTCCTAACTAGTAAAATCACAAGGACTATTTTCTAATGTTTATAAATTGTTTTGAGCATATTATATACTACTGATTAAGCACTTACATTTATGCCTCTCTTGGAAGTCAGTTTTGTTGCTAACTCAGATGAAGGATTAGGCCGTAATGAAACTTTATTTTCTGTATTTAGATTATCACCAGATATACAATAGTGTCTATTTGGACTTTTAATACATTTTACTATTTTTAAATATTAAAATATGCAGGTTAGAAAATGGTCTTTCTTTTGAAGCCTTCGCTATCTCTGTTGTCACATGCTACGACAATAGCATATCTCTTGCTATTATTGCTAGATAATAGCAATCTCTCTTGCTATTATTTATGTAGCAATATACTGTCACATAAAATCACACATATAGAATGCACAATATAGATTTTTCTTTCTGTTACTCTATATTATATTATCTTTATTACAACAAAACATCTCTTCCTCAGATGACTCTCAAGAGAATGTGAACTCTGTGTTGTGATCTGAAGGGCTTGCATTATACATTTGCCTGGAGCTTTCATTATTAATAGACCCTCCTTGAGCACCTCTTAGCTAACTGACATTCATTTGAGACCACTGGATTCCTAAACTTCCCTGACCTTGCAGCATTAAGTCAAGATTCATGGTCTCAAGTAGAATGGATAAATCAAATAAAATATTTTTATTACAAGGTCTCAAAAGTTGTTAAGTTGACAGCAAAATAGGCACAATAAAATTATATTGAAAAATGTTTCTCCAGAACAATATGCTTTTATTCCCTAATTTATTATATTTTCCTATTGTTTCAATTAAAACGAAACAATAATTTATTCACTTCTAGCATGGTGTTAGTATTTTAAAGTAAAAAATAGTATTAACTTAATTATATTGTGTTTATAGTCAATTTTGCATAGAAAGTTTTTTAAAAATTATTTCCATGAGTATTTGAACAGTCAAACTAACATCACAGGTTTTTTACAGCAGCATTAGTCTTCACCAGCTATAATATGTCAGTCAGTACAACCGTAATATGAGACTCTGGTAGGGATAGGTATTGGATTTGTTTTATGTCAAGACTTCCTTCAGATTTTTCCACAGACTCCCTGCTGAATGGTTTTTCTTTTTAACCTGTCCTGAACCTCTCCTGTGTTTTGAGTCACTTACTCTAAGCACTTTGTTCCTTTGTTTCCGGCACTTGGAGAAGCAGAACCTGAGAGGGGAGGACACTCGTAGAAAAATCCCAGCCACACCGCAGACACCACCAAACCTCCTTGGTTTTCGGGGGTCCAGAACATGACCCTCAGCAACGTGCAGCAGGCAGCTGGCAGCAACTGTGGAAACCTGCCCTTTGGCGTTCTTTCCACCACTGAAGTTTATGTTTGTACCACAAAACATGCTACTAAGGAGGGCATTTCTTGAACCCTCATAAGATACCCGGGTATCTGTAGCACACAATATGTATTAGAGTCCCCAGGGTTCATTCCTCCTAGCATAGCTGAATAAGACTCATTTTGTCCCTCACAGCATTTCTGCGAATTCAGGAGAGCATAAAGTCCCCCTCAGAGCCCCAGGAGAATTTCACTAGTGAAAGTTCAATATATATGTGATAAATCAGAACAGCTGATTAATAGCATAGACGTCTTTGCCATGTAGTTAAGAGGAGATCTGCAGAAATAGGTGGGGAGAACGGAGCCTTTAGGCAAATGTAGTCCTCTGTCTAGGTGGACATACTGTTTCACAAGAGCTCTTTTTAAAAGCTATGTGAGCAGAAGATGCATAAACTCTAGGCCGTGTCCCAGCTACACGGCTAGTCCTGAAATCCTTACAGCTGTGCCATATTACCCTCTCCGGGGTATGTATTTCTGGTTGAGGGATGTGATGTAGCATGTTTTCAGAAATACGAGTCCATCATGTTATTTTCAATACACCATTTTTTAATAAATTAGGCAAAGGGTACTGTGTTTAGATTTATATTTATCAAGGCACTGTAAATAGAGAGATGATAACTATGCACAAGGATATTTGTATACATAAGCTCTCTGAATATTCCTCTGAAAGCAAATCACACCCCCCCAAATGGAAATAAGAAGGTTGCATCTGATGTGCCAACTTAGGAACCTAATTTAAGTGATTTGAATAAATGCCTGGAAGTATCTTTTTCCACTGACTACAGAAAAAGTCCAGGGTAATTGTCTGGGATAAATTATTCACTAAAGTTAGGTTCCTGAACTTAGACAGCATGAGTGTCTCTATTGCTCATCTCTTTTATCTTAGTTAGACTACTAAAGGTGGGCAGCCAGCAACATAAGCAACTGCATCTGGTCAAAGAGTGAAAAAAGTAAGCCAAAATATTTACAAAGGGACATGTCGCTTTTTTTAATAAAAATTCTTTTGAAAATGTTTTGAAGATTTGCCCTACTGGGAACAATTTCTTCACACTCCCTAGAGAAGGACATTGCTTCTGGAAATTGTACCTGTTTCGACTTACTCAGGACATGAAAATGGCTTGGGATTAACCCAAGGCAGTATGACACCTCAGAAGGTTTCGTGGTTTTTTGAATGTCTGGAAACCCTTCAAAGGGCACACCAACTCGCAGACAGTTAGGGTGACATTAAAGCAACACAGAAATACTGAGCAAGAACAATACCAGCTCCTTCCCAGAGGTGTTTGTGGGGAATGACACGTCTGTGTGTGGTCACTGGTGGCCCCTCTCCTGCTAAGGGTGAGACGCCGTGGCTTGCAGCTGCCACGGAGGTTCAGGCTGAGGAGTGAGGACGCGGAGCAAACATGAGGCAGAAGCACCATTCACAGCCCTGTGCACAAGAAAAAAAGGGAAATGTCACAGTTACTGCAAACTGCGGGCCACGGGGCAGACCTGAGGGTGCTGACCGGGATGGGATATAAAGGGTTTTGCTCTGTTCTTGTTCCAGTGGAGAATAAACTACCAGGCCTGTTTGGCTGACTTTGGAGAAAAGCCAAGGGCTTATCCCATGGGGAATGAATTATACGCATAAAATATGAGGCATCAAGTAATGTAATTATCTCAATTTAGATGCACTATCGACATGACACTAGTGCTTATTACTAATGAATACACTGCTAGTGAATCATTAATAATGGGAGTATCTAGCTACCGTGCTTATGAATGCTTTATTGTGGAAAGGTGGAAAGTTCATTTAAGCTGTTGGATTTTGTGGGCCAGTTGTTTGCTTCACTTTTGACCTTTTTGATCCGCTCTTCTGAATTAGGTTTGTGAACAAAAGGAAAGAATATGAGTTCAGTTTTGAAGGAAATTGGGTGTCAAGGGTAATGGGAATGTCTTGAATAGCTGCACTACGTTTTTTTTGCACCACACTTCCAGTTAAGTGCCAGGGAAGGTAAGCAGAGGGCACAGAAATGTAGAAATAACTGTGAGTAAGAAACAAATCAGCAATAAGCAGACCTAGCAGAGGATATGCTGGAAGAAGAGCATTTAAAGAGTCAGAGGAGAAGGAGACATTTTCAGGATGTTGTCTGAAAAGGAGACATCCCTTTTCAGAAGGGATTTGCAGAGGTACAAAGACAGGCGCAGAGGTGTGGAAGTATGAAATAAAATGGCTGCAGGGGTCTGCCTCGCTGCATGGGCCGTATCCCGAGCCTCACTAAGGCTCTCATCCTAAAAACTGGATCTACTCCAACAGCTGCGCTTGTGGGAACCAGGACTTTGAGCAGGGACACTCTGCAGGTGTGCTGCATGACTTGGGGTGTAAGGAAGGGCTCAGGTTTTGCCCAAGCCTGCGCAAGTTCATTAAACTTCAGCTTTGGCTTCTGGTGCCAGAGGGTTATTAGCAATCCCTGGCCTGGCAAACTGTTGGCTTCGGGGCAGCTCTGGCTTTTAAGGCAGAGCTCAGGGAGGGCTGGAAGCCTTCACAGCGGTGGCTGGTGCTGGGCAGACAGAATAGCTCCTGCTTTTCTCAGGAGGGCACCACCACCGCCAGCAAACCCAATCCATCGTAGCCTGATGTTTCGCTGCTCGCCAGAGACCAGATAGACCCACATAGCTGGATTCGGGGAGTGATCCATGTTTCAGGCCTCTCTCAGGACTTGCTGCGAAATCCTGGGATAGCTGTTATTTAGTGAAATAAATCAGGGGCTGCAGTTGCATCAAAACTGCATGGATAACAAGCTTTGATTTGGACACACTAGCTGGAGCCTCACGCAAACCAAAATATTTTACAAGCTGTTTGGAATCTGAACAGTGGGATGGAGAGATGTGTGACAAGCTGGCTCAGCTTCTGGTTTTGAAGCAATTCAAATGATGAGATTTTGCAAGCCCTGGATGACCCTCTGTTATGCCCTTGCTAATTGACTGAAGCTTTGATAATATCAACATTTTCCCATGCAAAAAGGAACATCTTTTTGAAAAACGTCTGCTTTATAAGAAATAAAGTTTTCAATTAAAAATTGAATTAAAAATTTCAATTAAAAAAGAAAAGTATAATTTCTCTAAATTTTGGGATATTCGAAGTTACTTTATCAGGTCGGAGCCCGGGTCGCTGAACAAGCACCCACAGAGACTCTCCCCATGTGACCACAGTGCAACCTCCAGCAGCAATTCTGCATTTTCAAACAAGCCCCAAAATCTATCCTGGATTTCCCAGTTCCATTCTCCTAGGTACTTCCATAGTACTTAAGACAGACTTTCCTGTGAAGAGGTCCCATGTAGGATGTCAGATGAATAGAAATGGTATAAATACCATCTTAAAAAGAAGAGTTGTCTCTAACAGCTCCTTAATGGAAAATCTCCCTTTGATGGGGATGCCCCAGGCACAAAATGAATAGCTCTGAGCAAGATGACTAGTAGAAGCTTTTGTTTTACATAGCCCCTCATATTTTGTTAAATTTCCAGCTGGAAAGCAAACTCCTCTGTCATGAAGGCAAAATTTACTCTTATGTTTCAGTTTGTGCACTGTTTTTTCCCCTGAGATTCACCAATTGAAAACCAAATCACAGTTGTTTGGGTGTAAATATTTTACTAGTTTACAGTCACATTTTGTTCTGAATTCCTAAGTATGGATCTGATTTGTGTGAGCAGGATTGTATCTCCGCTGCAAACTCACCACCTGAAAGGACAAACTGGTCAGGATGTTTCATGACCTTGACCTTCACCTCTGAACTTGCTTTATTAGTCTGCAGAACCAAACCCAAAATAAATGTACACAGACTTGCTTGGCCTTTTCAGCTCACACCCTGCACCCTGCACAGCCCCTTTTGCATCAGTTTTTCTCCTCTTTCTTAATCCAGATTAGTCATGTGAGCTGTAGGAATCCACTAACCCTTGATGTAAAAAATTCACACAGTATTTATGATTTATGAACTGAAACAGTTCCTCTTGTTGAGATCATTTGCTTATGAGTAAAACAACAACTTGTAGAAAAACTACCCTCTGAAAAAAAGTGAAACCATAAATGAGCATGTGGTGCATTGTTTTTCATAGATTATGTATTAGTTTAGCACAGTATATGGATTTGTAAAGGAAAATAAATAGACTTTAGGAAGCAAGCATTACTTGTAAGCTAGATGATTTCTGTGTGTGCTTTCCTGGGTTTTCTTTCTTTCTAATATCTTAGAGGAGACTGCAAGTGATTCCCAGTTCAAAAGGCAGCTACAGACGGTACAATAATTCTCCTGAAAGCCAGACTTCCAGTTTTTTCTGGCGTGCTGTACATCAGGCAGAGCGTTACAATCTGGACTGCAGCTGATAAAAACGGGAGTCTTCCTCTCCTTATAAACTGTAAGAGTATTTGCTAGCACTTGCTATGATTTTCCTCAGCAGACTATTCCTGTGTGAACATGCAATAAAAGGTCCCAAATCTCCAATCAGATATGGGTGTGTGGAGCCTGAAACCCAACAAGGCTCTGCACAAACTACAGCCCTGTATCCACCCCACGATGGCTCAGATTTCAGGATCAATGCTCTAATTATCCCAAACTTGAAAAGTATGCTAAAAAAATGTTTTTTGCCAAATAGAGGAGAAGGAAATGGAAAAGCCATTTCCAGTGTGAACAGACATGTCTATGCCATAAAGACAATTGGGGTTAGTTTCAACAGAGTTGTCAACTGTCACTGTCAACCCTGGGAGTGTTTAATCATTGCGGTAGTGATAAATCCTTCAGTATGGGAGGTGCTATTAAGGTGTTGTATTTCCTTCTAAAAGCTTCTAACAATCTCCTTTCTTAGAATGACTGCCCTGGCGTTACAGTCAGTAGTTAGGAGCAAGCAGAGTACTCACCATCCGGTATTCAGATTTTCAGTGGGTATTTTGTGCCACTTGGGTCATGAAGAGGTTTGACACATGAGGGCTGTGTGTCCCCAGTTTTGCCCTTGTTTTTCTTCCAGACTTCTTGCCTTCCTGTATCAGTTCTTGTTTATCCAAGTTCTCCTCCCCAAATGTCAAATATTTCCACTCCATGCACACAGATGAGCTTTACAGCATGTGCACAGTAAATCTAATACTTCTGTGTCACATTAGAACTACTGCACATGTGCACATACTACGTTGTATAGTAAACGTGCAGAAGGTCTGATGTTTATTTAAAACAGTATGCTCCTGCATGCAGCACTTCACAGCCCATGCACACGTATTTCTTCATGGCCAATTCTTGACTACAGTATGCCTTCCTCCTTCTCCCATCCTGCTATCCACAGGGGGACAATTTTCATAAAAGCTGTTTCCATTCTGGACCCCCGTGGAGGACGGTGTGTTGTATGCTGAGTCGCTGTGACAGCCCGGCTGCAAACACACTGTGGGAGGGCTGTAGGCTATTTTGAGCTTTTATAAAAACTTGGATGTCTGCACATGAGCTTCAGAAAAATCTGGGCCCAACAGCAGATCCTGAAATATTTGAAAATCTGTATCGCAGTGTGTGTTCTTCCGTCTGCTCAGCAATATGCTTTGAACAGAAAATTAAATAACGATATTGGAAAGAAGATTGATTTCAGCTCTTCGGTAGCACCAGCTGAGCGGGCGGCTGGCATGGCCAGGGTCTCCCTCCTGGGGGAGGCGACTCCTCTCCGCCCCCACCCCGCTCTGCCGCAGCTGCTCGGGGGCCGGCAGAGCCCCACGGGGGCTGCATGCCCGCCCGCTGTCCCCGGGCAGGTGATGCTGCATAACTGGAGATCCTCTGGCGCACCCCACCCTGCCACGTCCCCGCGCTGCCACCCTGCCATGGCAAGTGCCTGTCACATGGCATTGACGGCTTCGTAGAAAGCCCTACAGTAGCACTTGACTCATCTTTGCAGACCTGCTTATCTCTGGCAGTTTATCTGTAATACCTCAAAAAACTATGTATTTAAATAATTTGTATATATATTACTCACTCTGTTCAGTAACTATGTGGAGGATCTGAGAAACATGCACCAAACCGACAAGTGCAACAAACATTAAGACTCAGTTTAATAAATTTGGAAAAGAATTGACTACGGGGTGATTTCAGACCTGCGCTCACCACATTACATTTCAGTACAAGGCACATAAAAGTTCACACTTCTGCATAAAATTCTTCAGGTTTTGTAATCATGTGCTGAAAGGTGGGCCAGGCTACTGGCAGCAGAGTTTGGCTGCAGCTGTAAATAGTCCTATATGGTTTCCTATAGGAGACAGTTTACTACCCACAACACCTATACAAATCACTGGCATGCATATTTTTCAATCATTCTCTGAATATCTCACATACTACAGAAATCAGTGTCCGTATTGAGGATACTGTAAATTGTAAATTAGTACTTAATAATCTTGTGAAAAGAGAAAGACTTCTCCCCCTCCCCCATTTTTGGGGGATCTTTTATAGCTAGTTACTGTGGTGGTGATAACATAAAATTCTGTGTATGTATATGAATATGCTCATATATTTTGAGGGACAGCTGCCATTATTCAGTAGCCTTCTCATTTAGATTTGCATTGGTGAATATTCTTAATATTAATTTATGTGCATGTGAAAGGTGAATACTAAGGTAAGTCAAGTGTCTTGGAGTTTTATATTTGAGAACTTTTATATATTTCTTCATAACTTCAGAAAGCTAGAAAGCTGAACGAACCTTCCATCCTCCCCCACCCGCCCCCAACCCCCCAATTTGCCAACATCTTGTGCTGTTCATTACTCATGGTAATTCACTTCCAGTGAAGAAGATGGATTTCTAACTAAAAGGAAGCCTATGCCATGGTTTTGCAATAGAATAACATTCTTCCAATCTTCAGAAAAACACAGGTGAGCTCACACAAATTGGTGAGCTCTACTTCTGTGGTGGCTGTTTAATAATGCAATGGTTCCCCAGCTCATTTTTCTTGTGGTATAGCTTAGCTCCATTGAAAGCATACTTTTCAGTCAAATGAAGCTAACTTACAGCCTAATTTATTTTTATTTTATTTACTTGGATTTATTTTATTTTATGTATTTAGTATTCCCTCTGTTCTTCTTTGTCCCTCTCTCCTTCTTTTAATCACTCTTCAGCAACTGAAAAATGGGATAATATTTGTATTTAAGCTAAACTCTCAAACCCGTCATGTTCAAATTGGTTTGAATTTGGGGAAAATGAGTTTGTATAGGCCAGCAAACGTGGCTGCCCTGCAGAAGTGTCTGAAATTACCCACAATAATTGTTTTCATATTATCTCCACTGTAACTCTACAGTGATATATTTAACTGCCTGTTCTGGCAGAGATACAGCAGCGCTATGTGGGCAAGTACATGGCAGACATTCCTGTGTTTGTAATTATGGTTCCTTGCACATACTAGATGAACTGAAGCATGGCACAAGTGCCTGTGTGTTTCTTCAGTCTAAATCCGTACACTTGCTCTAAGCTTTCACCAGTCTGGCAGAGGAATCTCTTGTATTCAGCCTTTCCTCTTCAGCATATAGAAATTTTTATTAAATTACAAGAGTGATGAAACGTTAGACCATCTTCTGCACATCTGATACCAATCAGGAGGCCAAATTTTTACTCATATGAGCAGTTCAATTAATTTCAATGAGATCATTTTTATGGGCATAGTGGATAAATATTAGCAAAAATTGAGACTTGAGTTTTTTGTTACATTTGTTATGAACGAATGTGACATAGCTGCAGAACTGGGAAGTGAACCTAGTGAAACTGTTAAGTACCACAAAGGGTACTACCAGGGAAATCCTGGTTCCAATGAAATTAATGGGAAACCTGATGTATAGGACAAGCATCAGAAATATGGTGTATAACCACAAGAATTCTCAGGCATATGCTCCTAGTTAAACAGTTTAGAAATTTTACTTCTTACATAAAATCTAATATTAAGAATATTTGTCTTAGTTTAGAACTCAAATAATTTGAAGAGCTCTTCATTTCAACAGATCACCTTTCACATGGTGGGTTTTCTTATTTGTGGTAGAAGACTAAAATTTGTTTCCACTGAAGAACATAATTGTGTTCTGTGTGAAGTATTGTAGGTGAATTGGGAGTATATGATATTTTTTCTAATTAAAGCCAGGCTTTTGCCTAATTACATCTGAGTAAGGATTTCAAAACTTGGGTCTGACAGCTTTTGTGTGTGTGATAATTTTATTGGGGCAAATAAATTAGATTCAGTCTTATGAAGCTACATTCATTGCAAGATGGGAAAACAGGACCAGGCCAAGACAACTTCATCTTTTCCAGTTTAAAACAGCTGGAAACTCCTTGTGAAACTTAGTAGTCTCAAGAATATTT
Source organism: Aptenodytes forsteri (assembly GCF_000699145.1). Classification (NCBI taxonomy): domain Eukaryota; kingdom Metazoa; phylum Chordata; class Aves; order Sphenisciformes; family Spheniscidae; genus Aptenodytes; species Aptenodytes forsteri. The sequence goes on along the minus strand of NW_008794595.1, from coordinate 3,571,368 downwards.
TGAAATAACCTCTGAGTGCCTGTGTCCAGGCTGAGCTGGAAGCTGGAATGGTGGATCAGAGTTGCTTCCAGATTTTCCAGCTATATCCCTTGTCTTCAGCTGGGGCTTCTGCAGAAAAGCCCTGGGGGTTGAGTTTAGGAAAAACATATGATATTCATATATGTTGGAGCCTATAGAAAAAAAAAAAAAAGACTGCTATGCTTGTTATATATCAATGCATTCTGAAAAGTATTTGAGTTCTCCTTTCAACAACCAGCCAGAAATTATTTACAATTATTTTCAGTTCCCCGTAGTCTAAACAAATTTAGTCATTAAAAACAACTGAGTAATAAAAACAAACATACCCAACCATGTAAACCAAATGCAAAAATCTGCCAGTCATTTGTGAAAATGGTATTGATTTGACTATAGCTAAATTGGTGGGGGTATTGTTTTCCCTCAGTACGACTGATGTGGTTTTACAGAAAGGGTTCAGTAAAACAGGTGGCATTAGTGAAATGTGTCAGAGATGTTATTTTCACCTAACAATATTGAGAGGAAAAAACAATAGGCACTGTGGATTTTTTTTAATCAAATATACTCTGTACCGTCTCTTGTGAGAGGAAATCCAGAGTTTCAGTGATAAACACTCAGTGATAAATGCTCAATTACTTACAGAAATAAGTAACATAAATTGTACTCTAATATTCTACTTTTCCTAGAGTACACATGCAGCTCTCTTTGAGCCTGAGCACACCATGACCATATTGTGAGGGTTTCCAGTGATCTTGATTCTGTAAAGCACAAATTTTATCAGCAGTAGAAAATACATCTCCCACAGGAATCTCTCCAGGAATAAATACCTGGTTTTTTTTTTTTACAGTTTTGTTAGTAATTTTATCTGTGTGAGAATTGCAATATAGTTCTCTGATTCATGGCAGAGAGAGAATTTGGTTGTTGCAAGAAGTTCATTAAGTGATATCTCATTATTTGTTGCTGGACCAAAAGTAAGAATAGCTGAAGTATTTAATGGTACAAAAAGTGCTGGACAATTTGGGCTCCTGACTGTTTTGTCCACCAAGAAGGTGGACATTTTTATCAGAAGACTGATATGTTTCCTAAATACAAATATCACATCTCAAATTTATATCAAAACCTCATTTTGGGTAACATAAATTCAAAATGTTGCAATTCAAACCTTTAGTGCAAAACAAAACATATTGTCTTCAGTTTGCTCAGCAAAAATACCATTTAAACATAATGAGTTTCAATATTTCCTAGCAAATATTTTTCATTTCAGCAAGACACCATATTTTGTGGAGCAAACATATTGGCGAAAATCTTTGCATCTAGCACATTTCTCACAAAACGAAATGCCAATTTGGGCTTATTCTGTGCCTAGTAACTGCATTTCCATAACTTTGTGGCTAGCTTTCATTATACTTTTCCAGCACAGTATGTTACTCAAATTAGAAGAATATTTAATTAAATACATTAACAAACATAGTGGGACAAGCCTGCACAAATCTGGAACAAGATTCACTGACTTCCAGGGAGTTCATAAGGATTTACACTATTACTAACAGAGAGCAACATTTGTCCCTGCTTCTTTGCTATATCCACGTATATAATTTATAAACCTCAAATTTGGACTCTCCCAGCCTCTCCACACATTAATTTCTTTATCTGATCACATAACCTCCTGTCTAAACCTCCTCACTTAGGACACAGGGAGATTTCTGATGCCACAGGTTCAAACCCCACTGGGTTGTGCTTACACCTGAACCCTTCAGAGGTCTGGAGGAGCATTGCCGCCACTTCGCAGCTGTGGTTCATCTGCGACGGGCCTGAAAACCGGCATCTGCTCCACGCTGCAGGCTCTTTGTGTAACCATTGCTGTCCTTGGACAAAACCTTTACCTCCTCTTCACCCCCATGCCATCCCGTTGGGGTGATTGTGCAAGCAGCCAGCAGCCTGCTCAGCAGCTCTCCCGCACCTCCAAGACACGCACAGGGCAATGGGAAGGCAGTTGCATGTGGAACGCAAGGCAGTCTGTTGTCCTAATTTGTTTGTTTTCCAGCCATTTTCAGTGCTAAATTGTTAATTGCAGATAAGGGACCGCTCTTCTTCCCTGCACCTCCCCTGCACAGAGCAGTGCGGGTGACCTCGTAAGGAACTGGCTGTGGTGACACTGAAGCTCTGGCACAACTTCATAGAGATAGAGAAGAGCTGCCAGCCCATTCACAGACTTTTGCCCTCCGTGGCCAAACACGTGTCCTCCCTTTCCAGATTAGCTTCTCTCCCAGGGACAGAGGGGAAATCACCAGTGCGCAGGATTTGCTCCGATTCTGTCATCTTGATCCAAATTAAAATCACAGGTGAGGGGATAGCCTCTAACTGCCCCTTTTTAGGCTAGAATGGATTCAGCTGTAATTACGTTTACCGCGTTTTTAAGGAGATTTACGTATGGTTTTCTGCTATGAAAAAGTACGTCGGAAAATGTGTAAAATACCACAGCCTGTGAGACAAGCAAATCCTTTCTCCTTCAACAGCATCAATGACTTCCAGCCAAGTTAATGCCCGGTTGCATATGTCTGCAGTAAATCTTCACCTTCTTCAACACCTCCGCATGATTTGCTGTCTCTAGGTATACTGACACCTTTTCTCATGTGAGAACTTTATGGCTTGATAACCATAAAGGGACAGCTGGCTCAGCAGAGCGTTTACTACTTACTCTCACCTCCTAGTTAGTAGGAATTTAAATATATAGAAATGCACGTACAATTCTCACTTGTAACCTGATCTACGGGAAATGTTCCTTTATGTATAAGCTTATTACTGTGGGGATACGTGTCTTATATCAGCAGTGGCTTTGTAAGTCCCTTTGTAATAATATAGCTATTAGCAATGGGGTCAGTCTGAACACCCCTGAACTCTGAGAGAGGCTGGATCCAGTCCTCAATCTGAGTCAATGGGTCAGGCTATTTCCATCTTTGACTGCCTCTGTGCATGCTGTACAGAAAAATCAAAGGCATAGGTAGGTATTATGTAGAAAAATTACCTAAACTGCCTGTGCCGAAAGTACTTTTGTGGCTGTTTTTATAAATAAGGAAAAGATCAAGGCATTAAAAAGGTTCTCTTCATTTCTCCCTCTTCCTTTCTCAGTGTTGTGCTGAAGGTGATGTGTTAAGAGCCCCATTTGCATGGGGTTAGGATTCCCTGTGATTTCCCGTCTGCAGGAGCAGCAGCCTGTCTCGTACTTTACAGACCAGGCAGACCTGCAAGGACAGTGACTAATTACCTTCATTTATCATGCTTCCAGGCACCCTTTCAGGTAATCTGATTGAAATCTCCTACTTGTCAGTGGTTCAGGAGCCATCGGTTCACAGGAACACCACAGAAAAGTACTGAGGTTTTGGTATCCATTATTGCTCTGGCTGCTAAGGCACTTAATTACTATAACGCAGAGAGAGTAAATTGCACATGTCAATTGCTAATAAAACTTAAGTCTTCAGTATTGCCCTTAGAAATCCTAAATTCAACAATAATTTCAACTTTGCGGTTCCTGTTCCCTCATCTCACTGGGATGGGAAAGAATAGACAGTACAGGAGACTGTTTCCAGGTGGCCAGGAAAGGAGGGGTAAGGGAGCAAGCAGGAGCATCACCATGTCTGACCTGGGCAACCTGTTGCTATTGAACTGCTTTCCTTTAGCTTCCCAGCAGCGTTAAGGCAACCCTGTGTATGGTCTTTTCCACAGGGGAAGAGATGGGGACCAGATGCCGCCTCTTGCCCGTAAGCCGCTGCCAGAGCTTTTCCTCCCCTCACGTTGCTGAAGAGCGGACCTGGCCACAAGGAAGGTGTTTAGTAGAGCCATAAATATTGCCATTCCTCTCCCAGGAGAGGAAAGGCACATGCACAGGACAGGGACAGTGGCTGGAGCGTGTCCACCACGGCTCCCTCAGCATGAGAAAAGCTTGTCACTGTCCTTACCTTTCGGCTGGCTGAGCCCTGGGGAATTTTTGAGGAAAAAAAAGTTGGAGGTAATGAGATGGAATAACTAGAAGCAGCAGCTGTTATGTTTCTCAGAAGTCAGAAAGCCCACCATGTCTCCCAGCAATTGCAAGGACACCCCACAGTACGATAACAAAAAGCTGCCTTTGCTTGACAGTTTCTATGATAAAAATTCCCACAGCTGGACTGCCCTGACATTGTTTTGAGAAGTTTCTTAAAAATTACCTTTTTCTGCCAAATTAGTGGTACCTCTTCTCAAAGCTTGTCACTTGCCAGCATGTTTTCTTTTCAGTTCAAGATGTGAAGAATATTCTTCTTTACTTTTACACACCGCTTTATTGAATTCTTCCCAATTCATAGGATGTGCCTTAAGTTCTGTAATATGAAGTTCCCAATTATTTCATTAAAATTTTAAGCCTCATACTCCTCCCTTGGTAAAAGTCACAATGCTCTGCCCAGATCCAGGGACTCCTTATCAGTTTTTTTTTCCTAACTGAACGAAATGTTACCTTGCAATTCCAAGCACTTAAGAAACGTGTTTGTGCACTTCACGGGAGGCTAGGTTCATTTGTGCAGAAGGCACCTTCCTTTCCTCTGTCCCTAACTCTTTTGTTACCTTTTTCAAAATTCACCCAAGACAAGAGTTAATCTTTAGATAGGGAGAGCTGTATTTTATTGTGCTCATTCTCTACACCATTAATTTGAACATTTCCCCTTGAAATTCCATGATTTGAGCACAAAAATCTTATGCGTGGAAAGATGTCAGTTTTCAGGCATGAAAATGAAACAGTAAAAAATATTTTTTTTTCCAATTGCAATATTCCACAGGAGAAAAAAATCTCAATAAAATTAATTATTGTTTAGACAGAGATTTTATTTTCCTATTTGGTTCATTCTTGGAATGGAAAATGTTGAATTGGTCCATTGACTTAAGATCTGAAATTTCCTTTGTTTAATGTTCTAGAGCTCTGCTAAATATTTTTCAGCCAGACCAGTAGCAGTGTAAGTCTATGGTTTTGCTAGTCATATGCTGTATAATATTGTGTTACCTCAACGATATATTTTGAATCCCACACACATCCATTACTGTACAATGGGCAAGCACTTTCCTTTTGGCTATGCTCTCTTAGATATTTCCTTACACTTGACTGACATCCTGAAATACTTATTCTGTTTGTTAAATACATATTTATAATTTAATAATACATTCCAAGAAGGATTGCTTAAAGCATCAGGTACTTGGAAATTTTGCACAGCAAAGCCAGTGCATACTTGTACACATTTCATGACCGTTTGCCAACATATACTGTATTTTCCTTGACCCATTCCGTGCTTTTACAGCTTAAAGCAGAGCTTCCCTGAAAACGTTTCTTTTTAGGGTCACCTCATAATTTGGAACGTAATCACTTGGACTACAGATATCGGCTCTGTCTTATTTGAGTTCTGCACCTACAGTCAGAACCTGAGTCCAGTCAAGTATCAGAGCTCATGACTGTCTCCCAAACTCTTTGGGTCTCACACCTTGCTGATTTTCCATTCACTGAGTGGGTAGGAAGGGTTTGCATCAATACTGTCCTACATTCCCTAGCAATTATTCTAATGCAATACAATTTATATTCAGGCTTTATAGTTCCCAAGCTTTTATATAGGAAAGAAAAATTGCAACATTATTCACACTACTGATATGCCTCAGAGTGGTGACAGGAATATAACATCAACAGAAGCCAATGAAAAAATTCCCCTTCCTGGGCAGAGGGAGGGAAAAAGCCTATGGTATGTAATTATTTCTACAATTCATTTAGAAAGATATTTTACTGTGATCTGACCTGTTTTCTCTTTGATACAGATGAAACTCCTAAAAAAATAATGAAGTCAGATTACCAGTGACAAGGAAAAAGAAAATCAATATGCAACATGAGACTGTAGTAAAAGTCTTTTCCAAACCTGTACTTTACCTAACTTAATGAACTTTTCTTGAATGTCACTGGAATGTCTACAGTCACTAGACTGTGCATTCATAATAGTTTGCAGTAAGAAACAGAAGGTAGAAGGCTTTTTGTGTGATTTTGTGGACTAGACAAAGTTTCACTGATTTTGGAAGGCACTTACATCCTGCTACCCCCCCTGCCATTCCAGAAACCGTCGCATACAATTGCATGACATCTCATGCACAGTGTTATGCCATATGTTCAGTGGGGCAAGAGGGCTTTTGCCTATCCGGCTACGCAGGGAAGTTCAGCTCTGAAGGGGAAAGGAGAGATGCCTCTTTTGGCCACTTAATCATTTTTGTACATGAAAAAGGTTGTTTGAAATGTCTCAGAGTGGTTCCAGTTGTTAGAAGGAGTTTTAGGAAAGATGGATTAGTGGATATAACAAAGGTAATAACAGATCCAAACTGTATTTATCCCTGAGGTAGGTCTACAACTTATCAAAGCAAGTGTATGTTTACAGGTGATAACACTTTAAAATGGAATCAGTTCTTCTGCATGTAGACATGACTCTTAAAGTGAATACATTTGGCCTGATTCCAGAGTCCTGACAGGCAGAAAGGGAAGGCAAACTCGTGGCTTTCACGTAAGAAAATGCCTGTAATAGTGCTACTCAGGATTTGGGTGGAGGTTAGGGGGGCAGGGTTGGGTTTTTATTTTTATTTTTGTAACAGAGGCCCAGGGTAATTCTCCTGAAGGATGCTCAGCAGGAAGAAGTGTGTCCATTCCAGCTGGGCTGAGCCAGGCGGGCGCTGCATTTTGTTTCTCTAGCAAGAAGCGGTGATGGCTCGCCACATCTGCTGCCCCAGGAAGGGTAAGAGACACAGGTCGTGCTGTGGGAAGGCGGGAGGCAGCATGTGCTCAGGACTGGGATGCAGCCCGGGAATCCCACCCAGCGACCGCCGACTAGGTGGCTCTGGACGGAAGCAAGGTCAAAGATCCCGGAGACACAGACCGTCACTGACGGTTTGATTTAAATTCATCTGTCTGGGTGACTTCTTAGGCAATTAGCTGTGCCTCATGGGTAATCCACAGATATATCTCTATAACCCAGGGGGCTGAGATTAAAAACTATAAAATGATTTCTTCAGGCTGGAAAATAAAAACATGAAGCCATGTGAATATCTGCAGAGATTGTGTTTCAGGGCACAGATTATGTCAGTAATCATTAATGGGCTACATTTAGGTATCGCAAGAAAATTTTCCACTGTAGAGAAGAATTAACAAGGTTAACTTTTTAGTCCTGGGAAATTATCAAGAAAAAAATAAACCAGCAAATATCTGTAAACACTCCTATTCTGCAGGTGAGATATACCAAAACCACCTGTTGGATGAAAAAAAATACAGCTATGAGAGCGCTCCACTCAAATTACAGTGTAAAAAATAAAGAATGAGTCTGTGTGTCTGACTGTACCCTTTTAGCATTGCCAACAGCCCCAGAAAATTAAATTTATTTGACCTGACTGCATGATTTGTGTTATTTTTCAAACACATATTTTTCTTGTTGGGAACATCTTTTCAGGAGTTTGTTCATCAAATTGCAATTATTTTAATGTTATGAACCACGAGCTATCACTAGGTTAACCACAAATTTATTACTGTGATAGGCAAACAAAACGCACCAGCTTCCAGTGGGTTCTGCTATCCCTGGAACCGGTTTGCAGCCAGGATGCTCCCTTCACTACAGTGGAGTAATGCCGGAGCAGACTTTCACCAGCACCTCCCGTTGCTCGGCCTCTGCGGCTAAGTGGGTCCCCACTGATGTAGTAGAGCTCCATGACGGTGGGTCAGTCCCAGTGAGTTACTGCTGCAGGAAGGAGACCTCCTGGTACAGCAAGCAGTCTGAGCAATTCCTTGGGAGAATTTCTTAGCATTGCTTTAGCTTCTTGTAGATTTTTTTTTAAAGGTTCACAGAGGTTGGAAGGGACCTCTCTGGAGATTGCCAAGTCCAACCCTCCCTACAAATGGTGCAGTCAGACTTTGCTGTCCCTTTCTGTAAATATCTGCTTTGAGATGCTTTGAATTAAATCATACAGAAGAAATGTACAAAAGCTGTTACAATCAACCAACGCTGTGAAATATCTGCTTTGAGATGCTTTGGTTCACCAGCTGAACAGCTCACTGACTGTAAACAAGTGACAATTCAATAAACATTTTGGGAACTGAAATGGGGATGATCTGAACGACTTGGCTTTTGGCTTACGCAGGCATGAAGAACATATTTACTCAAAAGGGGGAAGGCTGGCTTCTCTCATGGAAGAAGGCCATTGAGGCCTGAGGCAAAGGTACATCAAAGCACGGGCAGGACATCAAGTACACGAGCGCTGCCGCTGACTTCAGTGGGACTGCTCCTGAGCTGAGGGTGAAACCAACAGTTAAATGCTTTCCTGGGTTTGTGCTTTACCTTGCACAGATTTTTGAGGCATGATTTCAGAGATATGGTTCATTTTTTTAAGCATTAAACAATACTTCATGCTATTGCAGGCTAATGTAACAAGACGGGTTCACTTTATACACTAAATTAAAAAATAAATCTGTCCTCAGTTTTCACCTGAAGTTGACATTTCCCTTGCTCTCTTTGTGTATAAATTGCAAAGTGGTAGCCTAAGGGAAGGCGTTTGAAGAATTCTGTGTTTATAAATGGTCTATATTGTATTTTATATATGTAGGCAGCAGCTATAGTCACCACTTTTAGGCCTGAGGGGAAGGCAATGGTTTCCTGCATCATGGAGCCGCAGCTCCTGTCTGTAAGCAGGTACACAAAGCTCCCTTTAACTGGCTCGAAAGGAGCGGTGAGATGAAACATGCCCAGTGATGGTTAACAGATCTGTCCCTCAAGACTGCTTTTCGCTGAACATGGCATTTGTTTACACTCAACTAAAGCTTTTAGCATTTTCGGGCCTATAAGAGGATTTGGCTGGTAGCCCTGCTGTTGATTGTCATATTCCCTAGCTAGAAATGTCAGTTACCACTTCTCTTTCTTCTTCCGTTCATTAAACTTTTTGTATATTTTCTCTATCGTTCCCAAGAATTAGTGATGACATGTGCCATTTGCATATTACTGTAGTTCTTCCAGGGGATGTGAGTGCACACAGAGCTTGCAGCTTTTAACCCACTAGGGATTTGGGGGACCAGGAGCGACATAATATCATCTGAATATTATTTGTAGCATCTTGTGTATAGAAAAACCTAGTAAAAAAATAAGAGCTGTTCAGCTGGGACTGAATATGCACACATATTGCTTTTCTTTCATGACCTACCACTGAGCATTTTCTCTGCAGATGACAGGAAGATATTTCTGGAAATCTATCACAGTATAACTAACTGGAAGGATCTTGCAGCTAAAATTGTTTAACCCACCCTTTTATTACTGTGTGGCGCTGAGTCGTCTGCATGGCCACACAGCTGATTTCTCAGATTTGCCATTGAAGAATCCTCACGGGGTCGTTGCTTCACACTGCCTGCCTGAGAAGTTATCACAGGCTTTCTCTGCTTCTCTCCTGTGCTAACGTACAGGGGAGAAATGCTCTCCCCCTTTCTTTAGGAAAGAAGACCTTCATAATATACAGAATACTCCGCTGTGCAGGGCCGAGGCTCAAGCCCACAGAATTAAAGCCTCAGTCATGATCAGGTGATGTAGCCCAGCCGCTGCTGATTCACATTTGGTGGTTTCCACCCCAGATCACTCTGTCCAGCCATTTTTTCTCCCTGGTTCATTCACAAACTCAAAGTAAAGTTCACTGACAACTAGTTATACCAGCAGAACTGAGGAGGCAGTAGCCTCGGGGAGGAGAGTAGGAGTAGGATGCCCACAGCTGGGCATCAGTGGGAGTTGACTTAATTTGCCTACCACAGCTGTCTTTGGTTTGTTACAACAATGAACTGGAGGGGCTTAACTACACTGGAGTCATTTCACATACGTCTGCCTAGCTAAAAGTTATGAGCTTGTCCTAGCTCATGAGCTAAAGTCCCTTTGGTGTCTAGAAAAGAGACAAGCACCTCCAGAAGGAAATTCATCTGTCTTAGGTGTTTTCCGAGCAGCTCATCTGACTCTGTCTCCCTGGGTGATGGTGAAAGCACAGATTAGGGCAACCAGGCTATATGGATTGGTCTGAGACATCCAGGGACCCAAGAAAGCTTTCAAGCCATTATCTTGTCCAGATTTTAGTACCACCAGTGAATACCCTGCAAGGGATTCATCTAGGACGTGTCTTCCTCCTTGATATGAGTCTTAGACCCCCTTATTAATTTCAGACCTGCAGTGGGACAGAAGGAGACTTTCTGCCTGTCATGCTCCCTGACACGTTTGCCATTCCCATAATAGCCATCAATCTCGTGTTTAGAGTCAAGCTGCCCTGTCCGAGATAGCTAGATTAGACTATCTTTCTAACCTCAGGTGGTTAAAATCCAGGGAAATTAATTGAATTTTTGAAGGCTAAATATGGCCAGACTGACTTTAAACTAGTTAGCTCAGAGAATGTTAGCAAGTAGCTACAGCAGCAGGGAGCTCAGCTCAGGCTGCAAAACCTGCCTTTATAAAAAATTTTGTCAAATACTCAAGCCAGCACTCCATTTAAGCAGGGCTGCATCCACAGCAGTATCTAGTAACTACTCAAAACCTAAGGCTGTATCACAAAAGTTACCCATGTAGTAATGAAATGTGCATGATCTTACCCCCTGTCAGCCCCAAATGAGACTCCAGATAGTCTTTGGAAAAGACTCTGCCCTAGAAAGGCTGTCATTTATTAAAAGACCCACAGTAATCCCAGCTCAATTTGTGGCCGGTACTTGGCTTTTATGTATGATGAATTAGAAAGTGGGATGGTTCCTCCTCACACTACAGGTTTCATTTTACTCTTCTTTGTGAGAAATTCCTCCCTTTCAACCTACAGACCTGGAAAGCATTTCAAAGCCTGTCCTGTTCATGTGATAGTTTGGTAACTCCTCAAGAACTGGTGAATTTAAAAAGTGACACTGTTCCCCACTTTCAATTCCTGAAGCATATCTCAGAGCCACTCAGGTTGTTTCCATTCTGTACGACTTCTGGAATTTCAGAGAGAACTTATTTGATCTTAGCTGGTAAAAAAATGTAACTACATTTCTAAGAATTCAACTGGACCAGCTGAACATCTTCTATGTCAGCATGAATATTGCAAAGGGAAAATCCTTCTGACAAAATCTTTATTGAAAATGCCCTACAGGAATTGCACAAATTGCAAGTAGATGCTTACTTTTTTCAAACACACCTTGTTTATTTTGGTTTTTTTTTTCAGTGAAGTAGTCCCTTTAAAAAAAGTTCTATAACTATTTTTTAATTGCAAACTGTAATGTGCATGCCACGCTGTACATCCTCCTGTTATCCTCTGGACAGTCCAGTGAAATGTCTGCTAGACACCGCATGCAACACAGCACAGCTGCTGTCGGATTCGGTTTCATTAGCCACTTCCTGCGGCTCTGTGCTGTTGCTGGGACTCTCAGCTATCCTCCTTCCCTTCCTTCAGTTCACTCCCCCCTCATTTATTCTCAGTAGAGTCATATACTGTAAGGTACATCAGCTCCAGTGTCTTTTCTGAACAGTTTTCAAAAGAACTGGTACTCTTAAAGCATGCACAGATGAATGTATCCAGTTTCACAAAAGTATACATAAATTGATTGGAAAAAGGAAAAATTCAGGCAATGGCCTCAGGGCCAGCAGGTAGCAGGGCTGCATTTGTAGCTCGCACATCAGCAAATTATTTACATGGCCTGAAAGTGCAGTGAGAGCATTGACGGAGAAGGGAAGGGACTGCCGTAATTTTGAAGCATGGACGCACTTTCTGTGAAAATTCAAAAATGAGGGCATGTGCTGAAACTGGCCACATTCTGCTCTCTGAGATGCTCTGCAAAGACAGTAAGTTGTACAGGATTCACAGAGTGCAATTTCGCTTGCTGTACATCCTACAGTAAGTTGTTTGCAGGTGTTTGCTCACTTTGGATAAGGATGTCGTACTTGATCTGTTTAGAACAGAGACTTTTCAGTGCAGGTGGTCATTCTTCATGATTGTGCAATATTAACCCAATGGAAGTGGGTGGCTTGTCAGTGCTATATGATAAGAACAGTAATGGTACTGATTTAACAGGAGCTTACAGCTGCCTAGGAATTTTCTCCTTTTACATTATTATTATAGTTCTTAGAATTTCATCTTTCAAGCTGGATTAGACTCCTGAAGGAGTGTATTTTTTTGTTTTGCAGTCGTTCGTTTGTCCTTTTTCTGTTAGTTTACAAAACATGATCTATTCATTTTTAAGTACACCAAATAATTTTTGATTTTATAACAAATATTAATACTTTTTTTTTTTAATAGCTGTAGCTTCTAAGTATTTTTTGGATAAAGATTTGAATTTGGCACACAAATAGTTCCATGGTCTGAAATGTTCCAGCATTTCAACAGCCTGGTGAAAGTCCATTTTCTTTTGTCTATATTATCACAGTTAAGTATATGCGGCTTTTGCAGAAAGCACAAAGTGATTGTTTTCCTAACTATCTGCCTCTCAATTTTCTCCTGCCTCTGTGCATGCTTGTGTAAGTAACCTGAGATGAGTGTTCAGTCTCTGAGGTTACAACTATTCTAGTAAATTAAAAAGTGGCAAGGAGTGTTCCCAGGCACTGGGCTTCAATTGCCTGTACTCCTAAATTTTTAAAAAGGTCCCAGCGATGGTTTTGGCTCACGTCAAATAGCACTCTCCTGGACAATACCCAGACATGGTCTAAGGGACAGAAAGTCTTCCCAGTGGGCAACCTGAATGCAGGGACCCTGCTTTGGAGGGCAAGAGTGTGACGATGTGAACCCAAGTGCCAGTTGCGCTCACTGCCAGAGAGTGGTTCCAAGCACGTTTAGTTTATTAGTTCAGACACAATTTGAGTGGTATTAGGGGACCTTTACCTCTTTGATATTTGCAGGACCTATAAAATACCCCTCTCATTTCAAAGGAGCTGTTAATGGACCCACAGAAACTTTGATGTACCAAGACACTTAACCAAGTAAATAGTTCTGTGACAGTCAGCAGCGTAACTCATACGCTTGAGGTCAGCTCCATCCTCATCACATCTCTGGGTTGGAGCCTAAAGTATGTGAGCTTTGAGTTGTCTGGCCTCACTGAATTTGGATCTTCACAGGACGGTCTCTTGTTACATCGTGAAAAGTATCTGAGGAGAAACAAGACAAATTCAGCCCAAATTCAGAAAGGAGGCCTTTTTTAGTACAACGTCTCTCTTTACCTGTACTGAAATATTTGGTTTCTGGCCTCTTGTACAGTTACTCTAGATCTAGCTTGCATAGTGTAGAAACAGAAAAAGGCATCAGGTGATGCCTCATGTCACCTGTCTCAGCAGACTGATGACAGCACCCATGTTGTCATCCAAATTAGCATCTTCAAAACTGCACAGCTTAGGGACAAGGCCCATATAGATGAAAGCTAACATGGCTGACTCAAACTGGCACATCTTAAATGGTAAAAGAGAAAAGTTAGTACATTTGTCACTGAGGGAAGGAGAGAAAGTTATTTCACTTAATTTTAACCATCTGAAAGCTAGATCTCTGGTCTAACCTAGCTTAGGTTTCCTTTGAGAGAGAAACTACACTAAAAGGTAGTAGCTCAAAGAGTGGTCTTAAAATGAAAGGCTTCTGAACGTACCTGGAGGTTGTTGTACACTAAGGACCTGACTTTTACATAGCTAGAAGTAAATCCTACTTTAAATCCTTACATGAGGATTTGGATATCTTTCTGAAAAATAGATGCTGTTTCAGTTAGATATAATGCGTCTGGAGTTATTCAGTGAAATTATGTGGTCTATGTTCATATTAGAGGAACTTAACAGTACCTCTGGGTTTAAAAACTACTGGTTAATGAAATTTTGCAGAGATGACATGCACTGAATGAAACAAGCAAGACATATAAGTAGGCATACTATACACACAGATGGCTTTGCATGTTTGGGTCTACCAGAATCCAAAGCCACATTCGGTATTTGACATGGCATCATTTGGTATTGGACAGCCCTTGTGTCAAACAGCTAAAATGACAACGTTGTTTTGAATGCGGGTCTTGGTTGCCTTTGTTGCTGCTTCTAAGAAGTGTTAGCAGAAACTTTGCCATAACACAAAGGGATTCCCAGGTAGATAACTGAGCTTTGATGATCATTTATTCACATGAAACTCTGGATGTGGTGACAACTCTAGCAGACTCAGGGTAACCGCGCACTCACTGCAGTAACTAAGCAATACAGCTCTGACTAAGGCATCTTCTGCTAGGGTGAATTAGAAGGGCATCTGAGAAAGCTGACAGAAGATTAGAAAAGATAAACACTTTTTTAACACCTTTACCATCATTTATCAACAATGACAAACCTCTGAAAAGTGAACTGTAAATCTTGAGTCCCCAGAAGTGGAGAAACAAAATCGAGGGAAATAAAACCTGTATAACCTATGGGGAAGTCTGTTGGTCAGGGCCAAAGGCAAAAGGCTGCTATGAAGGGAGGGCAGACAGAATACCTATGTCAAGAAAAAGCAGCTAAGAAAAGAAGAGTCTGGCTATTTATTCAGCCCAGAGGAAGCCCAGAATGCTGTGGGCTAATATGGCATCCTCGTGAGCACCAGGCTGGTGGCCAGCCTCAGCGCCATACAGCTTGCGGGGTGGTGTTCTTCCATGCTGTGCGCCTGCAACAGTTCCCGTAACACCAGTTACAACAGGAATGGACGGGGTAGGATGCACAGAGGTTGCTGGGAGTACCTATCAGAGTAATGGGATAATCAGTGCAGCCTGATATAGTAACAAGTAGACAGTAAATAGTCTGGGTGTGAAAGAACAGCCCTGTCAGAGCTGTATAGCTTGATTATAAATAGCTGGGCACATGGACTTCTAGTACTTATTAAAGACATTTTACCTCTCCTTCTGCTTTGGATTAAAAACCAGCAACTTTTTAGAAAAAAGACCAGCAACTCAGTCAGACAAGGATTTTCTAAGTCTAGCGAGCACAACAGCCTCAAAGTGGGAAACATGAAAGTTAATTGCTGCTTCTCCTCTCCTACCCCTTCCCCTTGAACAATTTGTCATATCTGATTGAGGCTGGCTGATTTTATAGTGCAGATGACAGGTCTAGGCAGGCAGCGCTGCTTGTACAGTAGGACTAGGAGGGAAGCCCAGGCAAATCTGTGCCAGCTCATGAAGTTAAAACAATTTTGCATATAAAAAGGAAACCATAACTAATTAGCACCAGGCAGGTGGTCTAGCTGGAAAACTAAAATCCAAACTAGGTCACAAGGGAATATGGGACTTGGCAGATGAAACTGTAACTGAAATCATCTCCCAAGACCAGCCAAGTGAGAGCAGAGCCAACTACCCTTATGAAAAAACATGCCTGTGCCAGTCATTTCTGGGAAAAACAAGCCAAGGACAAATGACTGCAGCTCTCAGAATGAGCATGATTGCATTTAGTCTTCAGGGCTTTGTTTCTAAATGTTTTTTTTGTTAAATGCCAATCTTATTTGGTCAGATTCACAGCAAGATCAAAATCAGCCTTCATGGTGTTTTAAGAAAATCAGCAGGGAAGACGATTGAGGGGTATCAAATATTAAAACAAAGAGGAGGGTGTGAAAATTTATGTTAAATTTAGGTGGGGCTTGGAGGAAGCAATAGACCCTGCTGAGTTACAAAAGCAGAAGCAGATACCAGCAAAGTACAGAGCTGGCTATATATCAACTACAGTATCAGGGATTGCGGCTGTTACCAAAAAGGGGACGTTTTGTTTGGGGGAAAGAAATGGAGAAAGTGAGATTTGTGAGGTGAAAGGCTCTGTTCTTATACTGAAAATAAGGACTGATCAAATACAAGTACAGTGTCTTAAAACTTACCATGAGTAGCGTATGGTAAAAAAGCCCATAGGCTTTGGGAAACTGAACACCCAGATCACATTTTCAATTGGTGGCCCTTAGGGATACAGAAATTATTCCCTCCCCTCAAATTCCTGAAATGTAATCTTATGACATACCTAAATGCAAGAGCAGGCTGATGGGGTCTTACCCGTATGCTAGAGAAATAGTTGATAGATTTGGACTTTTAAAAGCTTATGAAAGCTTGCAAATGTGTAGTGTAACAGTATGTACAAGCCCCAGCTTTTTCTGCTGTTGCAGGTAGATTATTCCACTCACCTCACTATACTCGTGGTCAGAGTATGTGTAGTTCTCCATGTGAAAAACTTCAGCTATGCATTTAATGCATACTAAAAATACAGCCTGTAAGGTCAATTGACTGTAGTTTAATGGAATCCTTTGGCAAGCAATTCAGTGAAGAGCTAATTGTAATCAGTGAGCAGGAAAAGTAGCTCTTTAGCTTTAATCAGCCTCATGGTACCATTTATACCTCCTACTATAAACACTATTATGGTAATTCTGTAACAATTCATTTTCATACTTTACTAAGATCATGATTGTTCTCCTTTACACTGCAATGCTCACATGCAGTCACTCACATATGTATAACATTATACACATGCCTAAAATACAAAGGGCCAAGCTCTTAGCTGGTCAATACCGGTGTAACCTACTGATGCCAGGTGGAGCCCATATACTTGCATGAAATCCCTGCCTTGCAAAGATTTTTCAGCCCTATTTAAATATGTATAAAGCAAGGCATAAAATACGAAGGGATCAGGGTTTGCTTGTAAAGAAAGTTTGGGGCATGGAATGATGTCTTCTGCCAGATCAAACTGGAGTTCTTGAAGACCTAACTGTCCTTGTTTCTCCATTGCTGGCTCACTGGACCTTCTCCCAGCCTTCAGCTCCACATTATGCAGGCAGCTCAAGGTAAATGCGGTCAGATAAACTTCAAAACTCATCAACGTAGTTTGAGCTAATCCACTAACCCTGTGCTGAAGCAGATTAGGAAACACTTGCCATGCTTACTGCTGAGGCAGTATTGGCATAGCAAACATCTGTCAGGGTGAGTAACATCTTCTGGCACCACAAGGTTTGCAAGGTAAATGTGTCATGTATAAGAGAAATGTGCCCAGTCATAAAAACTAGTTCTTCCCTTAGGGAGGCAGAAAGGAGAAGTGATTTGTCACAAAAGACATAGGAAACTATTTCATCTAGAAAACAGCAGCATGGAGGGGAAAAAAAGCTAAGATTGGGAGGACATGAAAAGGGTAAAGTTAATGCCAGAAGTTGGAGCGGCAGCATGAGAATACATTTTATAACACTTAACGCATGAGAAGAGCTGTCAAGCTTCTGCACCAGGCTGGGAATAGACCATGCAGGAGCTAGCATCCATTTCGTCAAGACAAAAGGGGAGTTTAATCCCCCTTTCATATCATGTTCTCACTAATTAACTGCTCCCAAGACAGTGCCCTGCTAACTGTTTTTCTTGTGTCCCTCCAAAAGTCCTCAGTTCTTAAAAAATAACCTATTTAAAAAACAAGAGCAATCTGACAGCTGTGAGGTCAGCATCTCTTGTCTTTCCATGTTCTACTTTAAGCAAAATACTGTCCTTCCAATAGGCAAAAATCCTCTCTGAATGGGAGCTAAAGCAGCTGAGCACCATTGTTTTACAGCTCCATACCATCACTGACCTGCTGCAGGAAACTACTCAAATCATTTGGGAGCCTTCTATAGTTTGTGCACAGAGGAGTGATGGACTAATTTATACAGTCGTCATAATCTCTATAGAAACACTTCTCATTGTCCTGAGGGAAACATAGCTGAATCTGTAAGAACCTTTATTGCTTATATTAAAATTATTCTCTTGGACAATTATCATACCAGTTGACTTGGGCATGCAGTTGAAACTGAGCTATAAAAAAACCACCCTGAGGTGATCTTTGTAAAACTTTTAATTATTGAGTTAAGTAAAACATCAGTTGTCTTTTAATGAAATATGTCACTGCATTCAGCCTTTCCCTTGGGTTTACCAAGTGTGTTCAAATAAACACTTAGAGACAGCTCTGTTATTATCGTTATTACATTCATAGTGCCAGATAAGTGCCTGTTGTATTCTAGAGAGAGACAGATAGTAGTCTAAGTATGCTTGGACTATTTAGCAATGTAAATGAAAATCACAGGAAAAGAGGCTCTAGGAGAATGAAATAGAAGAAGGTCAGTGTTTGGCTCCATAGAGCAAAACTAATAGTCCATATTACAAACGAACATTGCATAGCTACAGAAAAAGCCAGGCGCTTTAATAAGAACGTTAATTAATGTGTTCAGCACAGGTGACATAGCCAAATGCTATTCTCTGACCAATTTTATAGAGGTGCCAGACGTGAAATACTCCCAAAGTACAGGAAAGCAATGCCCGGGGCTGGACTATTCCTCTGCCAGGATACAACTGCTGTCCATATGGCACTGAGCCCAGGCACACTGAGAATCCCATTATGGCTTTGTTGTGCATGAAGTCCAAGGGAAGAGAGTGTCCAAAATGACCTGGGAATCACATTATGGAAATTCACGAGGTTTGCCCGGAGGCCTTAGATGCTCCCATCCCTGTCAGGGCATATGCCGGCTGCATACCGTCATGGCCGTGACCCCTGGCAGGGGCAGAGGCAGCACTGGACACAGCCCCTGCTTTGCGAAACAGGAGTGGTCCTTGGCAGGATGAAGTGCTTCACTGATGTAAAGCATCCTCTCTGTCTTTAACTAGCAGCATAGTGACAGGGTAACGTCTTTGTTATCAGAGTGCTGCTGTTTTGTAACCACGTAAAGTTAAAATAATGGTTACCCTGCTAGGGAAGCAATATACACTTAGATGATACATATGCTACTGCTGGACTTGACCCAAAGCACAGTTTGGGTGAAATCAGAGTCATCCCATTGGCTTCGCTGGGATTTGGATGATGCCAGTTTGGCTCCTTGACCACCAGGCACAGTTTGTACTGTTCACGCAGATTATATTGTTACCCTTTTCAACTTGATTAGCTATGCCAAAAAACTGGAGACTTGAAGGTTAGTCTCTTTAAGAAGAGAAATTGATGATGGAGTCAGGTAGCTTGTATGCAGTTGTCTCTAGCTACAAGCCCTGTGCTCTTGAACCCAGGTAGTATTAAGCAATGGGAGAGAACTTTGGTTTTAGCAGCAAAATTTTTAGGGCAGCTTCCCCACAAAAGCTCTTTTTCCTCTTGATGACTCTACTGGATCAGGCCATTCTTCAACTTCCTTTCTGCTTTTGAGCTTCCTGCCACTGCATTTGCACAGCCTTTTCTACAGGAGAAAAGCACACACACACACAAATGCATATACACACATCCAACTATATCCCACTTAATGTAGGGCCAAAGCCCTTCTGCCCAAATTGTTTACATTTTTGAGCAGGATCTTACACCCCTTGAGTGGAGGCACAAGCTTGTGTTCTGGTTTGGGAGGCTGCTATAATTTCAGCTACATACGTCCACAGAGGCACTTACTATTTTTTTCCAGGCTTTTTAAATGAAGGGTGGCAGCTTACTCCACTTCCTTTGATGAATTCATGCCCAGCCTGTTTCAGACTGTCTGTTTCACTGTAGCCGTTCCTCAGACTGCATGATTGTCTCTATACATTGCTCTTTCATTCCCTATTGGATTTTCTGCACGTTTTGTGTATTTTATGCACTATGAAAATCAATAAAACAGATTGAACAATGAAATGTTAATGAATAACAACTGAGAGACTGCAGCTGTTTCATTTTAAGATGCTTTTAATCTCCATTACCATAGCCAACAGCATGCTCTTGAACAATAGTTACCAAGACAGACGTACTGCCCTCGTCGCTAACGATAAATCGCTGAAAAACCTACTCAGCTGCAGTGTTGCTGTGAGTGATGTGAATCCGTTCAGTGAAGCTCCTCCACTAAAATCAAGGAGTCTCTGTGCAGGATTGGTTTCAAACACCCAGATCCGTGGAATCGTTCCATGAAGTGACTGAACCAGCACAGCTCAGGCTCTTTCCATGCCTGCTTATCTATCTAGGGACACACGGGAAAGTTAAGGCAAACCAGCTCAAGATGGGAAGTCACTGCACATAAATTACAACATGCTAATCCCTTCCACAGATGCTCTCATTTAGGTGTAAAATGGTTTAAGGTTATTGAAGTTCCATGCCACCCTTGGCAGGATTTATTTACATTTCCTGCAGGAGGCTGTGGTTTGATGTTACAAAATCGTCAACAGTGATACCAGCTTAAGAGAAATTTCCCCAGTTAAAAAAACAAAGCAAAACATGGTCAAAAAAAATTTTTTAACAGATATTGTGTCCAGATCAGTTCACCAATCTTATTCACAATGAAGTCACACATATGGCATGCTAGAAGCTCTCCTTTTTTCAGATAAAGTTTGTTCTGGATACACTGAAGTTTTGTGTCCATGTTTTACTTTAAGCAGTTAAGGGTAGTCCCATTGTAATCAAACTTGTTCAGTTCTGCCCTACTTACTAGCATAGTAATTGCAAAAATAATTTCTAATGAATGTCCTAATTAGCTAAATACGTACAAGCATAATTAAGGCACAAACAAAACAATGTCCATTCACAAGTTTTCCTCATCAATCTGTCCTTCTGCAGGTACTTGCCCAGTTGCAGTGAAGCCTAATGCAGAATCAGTGAGTAACATGAAGTCAGTGCAGTCTCCCTGGTCAGTCAGGTATAATTCAAGAAGTATCAAGCTCATCCTGCTGAGACTGGTGTATTAGGTCAGTAGGTACCTTGGACTCGTAGCACCTCAGAAAACACCTGGGATCGCAAGTCTCTGTAATCAGTCTTCTAGCTCAGAGACCTGTGTGGAGGTAAGAAAGTTAGGGACAGGAAGAGAAGAGTTGGAACCAGAGTGTGAGTGAGTGTACACGAAGTGGAAGGAAAGTGTGTGAGAGACCAGTTTGGAGTGGTAGCACTTAAACCCCCTCTAGGAGCTCCAGGAAACAGGCCAGGGTTTGGCAATCTCAGGTATTAGACCTGGAGGTGATCCCCTGACATGGGGATGGACTGGAGCTTCTTCCTGTTGTAGGGAAAACCTCATTAACTCTACAACAACACAGCAGGAACTACTGAGCTGGTGCTGCCTGACCAAACATGAGGCAATGACCTTTATTCTGCACTTTGCTGTGGTTGGACACGCTGGATAAATACTGGGAGATCTGCCGTTAAGGTACATGGGACTATTCAGGAATATTAATCTCCATTGCTAAAGAATGGGTCGACAAAATTCCAATGCATTTGAAAATGTTTGAAACTATTTAAAAACTCCCTTTCACTAAACCTATCTGTTTAGGATTATTTCAACATTAGTCAGTAACATTCTTTGAATAATAGACTAGTGTCCAGCTCCCTGGCAAAACTCACCTTGATCTGTATTATCATTTAGACTCCACCTGAAAACATCATTAATTTAAATAAACAGTAGAGACTGAAATAAAATTCCATTCATGCTTAACTCTCCAATGTGGTTTTGAAAAACCTTTCTTCTTTAGCCAGTCTTATGTTACATGCTGGATGGTCTTTGCTTTGACCACCTCATAAAAAAAGGCTCATAAATACTTTTCATGTGTTATTTAAACTAGCGGTACTCCCTGAGGCACCATGCTTTTATTTTTAAAAATCCTTTGTGTGTTCCTAAAGCATTTCTAAACCAGTAGCAGAGGTAAATGTGTACTTTAACCCAGGAAAGCCATGTTCTGTCGATATCAGACCACAAATTTTCTTACTCCATGCTGATAAGAATAAAACATTTCTAGCAACTTCCACCTGATTTACGTGCTTTCCTTCTAAAAATCATCAATTTTTGAGTATGAGTGAAAATAACTGAAATTATTTTGCCTGACTAGATGCTTTCCAAAACCAAAAAAGCATTCCTAGTATGCTACCACAGGCACAAGCAACAGACCAAGAGCCTCTCCCCCTGTTGCTGCCTGGGAATCATGGAATCATTCAGGTTGGAAAAGACCCTTAAGATCATCAAGTCCAACCGTTAACCTAGCACTGCCAAGTCCACCACTAAACCATGACCCTAAGTGCCACATCTACACGTCTTTTAAATACCTCCAGGGATGGGGACTCAACCACTTCCCTGGGCAGC
>NW_008794595.1:3446911-3547959 GCF_000699145.1 Aptenodytes forsteri | reverse complement strand
GGAGAACAACTGGTCTTACTATTAAAGAAGACTGAGGCAAAGAAGGCATTAAGCAACTCAGGCGTTTCCTCATCCTTTGCACTATGTTTTCCCCCGCATCCAAAGAAGGATGGAGATTCTCCTTAGCCCTCCTTCTGTTGCTAATGTATTTATAGAAACTTTTTTTACTGTCTTCTACGGCAGTAGCCAGATTAAGTTCTAGTTGGGCTTTGGCCCTTCTAATTTTCTCCCTGCATAACCTCTCAACATCCTTGTAGTCCTCCTAAGTTTCCTGCCCCTTCTTCCAAAGGTCATAAACTCGCCTTTTTTTCCTGAGTTCCAGCCAAAGCTCTCTGTTCAGCCAGCCCGGTCTTCTTCCCCACTGGCTCGTCTTTTGGCACATGGGGACTGCTCCTGCGCCTGTAAGATTTCCTTCTTGAAGAATGTCCAGCCTTCCTGGACTCCTTTGCCCTTCAGGACTGCCTCCCAAGGGACTCTGTCAACCAGGCTCCTAAACAGGCCAAAGTCTGCCCTCCAGAAGTCCAAGGTAGTCCAAGGGAATGCTCTGAAAGAAGGTGTGAAAGCAGCACCTGGGATGGGTGAGAGCTTGCCTGGAGAAGAGTGGGACTAGTACAGGAGTGGTGGGCTGTGACCATAGGTGCGTAGAGCAGGTGGGGAGATGGGAATGCAAAATTTCACCTGGCATAAGAGACTTTTAGTTTTCCCTAGCTGACAGGTATAGATACCAGTAGAATTAAGCTGTACTGCAAGCAGAAGAACCTAGATTCACAAAGTGTAGGAAACAAAAAATACACAGCTATATTGATGGAATATTACATTTAACAAAATCAAAAGTAGGATTTAAACCAAAAAGATTAGAAACTAGGTAGGCAAAATAGGCATTAGACAATTGGATAAACCCAGATATTTCAGAAAATCTAGAGTGGTTCTTCCATGTTCCAGTCCTGCTCCTCATTTACCTTTCATCAGGGAAAAAAACCCCAACAAACCCCTTTTTGGATCACAGCCTGAGCATATTCTTCTTGGCAATTTATAACATGTGAGCTGATTGTATTATCATGAATTAAGGCAGCAATGACATCATCCTGAATGAGACAGGTGTTCTCATCCCAACCTCCTTGAAAGACCCAGGCTGTGGTGTCCACACAAAATGCTGACAATAAAGCCAAGCGAGAGAAGGCAGGATTTCTAAGCCAAATCTTTTCCTTAGACACTGCTGCTGCAGCAGCATCTCCTTTGACACATGGAGGTCAGCTGGTAGAAGGGATAACGTCTTCTCTTTTCTCATGGAGTTTGTCATCTCTGCCAGCACCTGACAGGCCTTTAAAGGTTCACATTTCTTTAATGGATAAACCCCTGTTAAACAATTTTGCATCCTTCAGAAGAACCTGCAAAGTACTAGCTCTTGCTGAGATAAATCACTAAGACCCACTTACAGCTTTAGATGTAGCTGACTTGCTTGATACTATGTTTTAGAACAAACGTTACAGAAACTGTTTACATATTACTTTTAACAGTTGTTTAATCAAATGCTCATATTGTTAAGACTTCCTTTCCATTTATCCTCACAGTTTTAAAAAAACAAATACTGAGGAAAACAAAATAATCAACTCCACCACTCCTTGCCCAGCCACCCCAATTAGTGGGTAGCCAATCAGGCATGAAAAATATGAGGAAGAAAAAGAGATTTATGAACATTTTAGGATTATATTTGGTAAGGGAGAGAGAAAAATGGTGTCAGAACTGGTCTAATAACACTGGAATTGAAGCAGCTTTTTCTGCATAAGTATTTCTTCTTCCCTCTCTCACACCCAGATTGTTCCCTTCAGACAAAAGCAAACCTTTCACAACACCCTTACCGTTTAGCTGACTAGCTCTATGATTCAGTTCCAGCTCAAACTTCACAAAATATGAAAGGCTGCTGGGCTGTAATTATCTGGCACACACCTTGACGGTAGCCAACGTGGGAGCTATGGCCCAGGGCAGAAGTGGAGTTATAAGCTCTGCTTTTAGGAGGATTTCTCCTCTGAATATCTTACCAAATTCAACAAGAGATGAGATTCTTCCCTGCAGAGCCACCAGCCTTGAATTTAGAGGGGTGGGAGAGCAGAAAGTGTCATCTTCATATACTCTTGCTGCGAGGCCACCAAGGATGACTGTTTTCTCTATCTCTTATTGCACCCTACACACCACATGGAAAGCCAGTGGCGGGCCACAATGGCACACTCTCAAGGGACATGGAAATTCAGCAGGAGGAGGAGGAGGAAGAGGAGGATGCGAAGAAAGAGGTGGACTGTCTCACAAACATCAGGACATCTGGTTGATCCACTGGGATCTGTGGGGAGTAAAGAAAATAAAACTATTGAAATAGAAATAACACACAATTAAAACAGAGATGTACATACAATGAAATACTGACATCACTGAAAACATTTGACCTCTTTTGTGTGTCTGAGAAGCGCACAATGCTTCACAACTGTAATCATGCCAGTGTCCCAACAGCTGTTTTGTGTATGATATTTTCTTTACTAAGAGATGAGAGATGTCAGATAGAGTTGATAAGTCACTTACTTAGCATGACATGGGGAATCAGAGGATACAACCCAGCCATCCTGGATACTGGAGCTGCATCAGTCCTTGTTCTCTTTCCAATGCACTACTGTTGACTCACAAAAGATGATATCAGCTCGAACTGAAAAGTGTTTTTCCATGATGTGCATTGGCTGGAGGGTATAAGGATAGGGGCTTTTTGCTGCTGGCCATTTTCATGCTTTGCCTTCCTATGGGACCGAGGGCAGTGTCCAGGAGATACACATGCTGTACAACTCTGCACAGTGTCTAGTATTTCAGCTCTAGCTCTGAAGGGACTCAGGTGTCCCTGCAAGTGCAGCAGAGGCAAGCGAAGATCACCGATTCAGGAGAGGGTCATATGTGGCCGCGCTGCAGTCAGATGAGCCCGGCTGCTCCCGCCGTGGAGCAGTGCCTGCTGTCCTTCCCACTCTGGAGAGAGATGGATTAAGCCCTAGCCAAACTATTACAAGATATTTCAGCTAACATGGACTCTAAACTTAACCACAGGTGCTGGCATGGCACGCAACATGCTCTCTAAGCCACATCATTTCTCCTAGCTTGGCTGATCCTTTCTCCCAAACTGCTGCCCATCTTTTAGTTTCTGGGAGATAAGTAATTGCTGTATTTCCATCAGTTATATTATTCAACCAAACCCATTTATTTATTTTACTGCTTTTATTCCTATCCTGTCCTGTCCTGTCCTATCCTTTCCTATCCTGTCCTATGCTTTTATTTTATTTTTAAAGATCCAGAATGGTCGTTATCTACCAAGCAACCTCAACAACTCTTAAAGGAAGGAATAGTAGAATATTTGCAGACTGATGTAGTCAGCATCTGGCAAGCTGAAATGCTGTGGCCAAGTTGCAGAGACCACAAGCTAGGTTTGTGGGCAGAGGATTTTACCATTATCCTATTTGGTTTTTTGGGTCTTTGGTGTTTTTCAGCAGCTGTGCCAATTAGTGTTACTAAAACATGGTTCTTCAGGATTTACTGCCTGTGCTACAGAGCTGAGGGTTTGGGGAGTTCTGGCAGAACAAAACATCAGTGCTGATGAGTAAATAAAATGACACAGTTGCATAGGTTCAACTTATGGCTGAGTAATTTAAAATCACAGCAGTGCCTTTCGATTTATATTTGTTTGCCTTCCTTTTTGCAGCAAAGAAAACTACAAACCACTGTAGGTCTACAAGAATATATGAGAATGTCAGAGTTGGTTATAGTCTGACCGCTAGGGCTCCGTAGTTTATTTTTTCATGGGCTATATCACTAACAGCATGCTTAATCTATGTTTTGGAGAACCAAGCAATCATTAATTTTATTTATACACTTAATGCAATTGTTTCCTCCTGGCATTGTTTAGACAGGCTTAAATTTTGCATACTGCTGTTAAGGAGTATTGTAATGAGTTTGAAACAAAGCCTTTCTTCTAGTCATAGACATAAATACATGGTGTTTTGTTTATTTTACCCAGGCCACCTTTGGAAAACACTGAACATGAAGATGAAACAGAAAATTCTCTTTCAAGTGAAGACATAAAATGAATGAGACATGAGGACCTGACATGTGACTCAGTGACTTGGCTTGAATTTAATAAACAGGAATCCAACATTCGTAGAAGAGCCAATATGCCATGACAAGCCACAGCTCTGTCATTTCACAGTTCACATTCTTGCAGCATTACTACACTGACTGTAAACGTAGGCAATTAATATTATGTAATACCAAAAGACCAAGACCAATGGAGCTGAGGAATGTACTCTGCAGATATATGAAATAGGGCTGTATATGGAATAGCTTGAACCCAGCTATGGCAGAGCACTCCCTGCGTATACGGTGTTGAGGCTGTTAGTGAGGAAGATGAGCACGGACACATACGCTGCTGCCTCTGCTTCCTTACTTATCCTGTCACACAACTGATATAACAGAAGATGAAGGTGATTGGTGGCTAAAAGACTGATTTCTGCATAAATGTAGGTTCACAACAGAGTCTATCTGAAGATGGGTGGGAAGGACACATGGTGGCCCTGGGTCCATTTGGGAACTCCTCATACCCACACTGATGTTAACTGTGCAACTGATGCTGGAAGTGAAATCTGAGTGACTGGGAATGGAAACACATGGGTTAGAGATCTAGGGCATACTTGTTACACATGTTTTAGCGTGTTCATGTACCAGCTCAGCCACAAGCATACTGATCTTGGTTAGCTTTTCTCACTTAGTTACCCTCTCGTAGATGAAAAGCAATGTCATTTGGTTATTTAGGTGGATTAGTATATCAAAGGGCCAAAATCCAAATCTCAATCTCCCTACTGAATTGTGGGAATAATTGGATTTAACCTCAGACTGCAGCTGTCCCTCATTTTTGATTCAAAATATGATTGAAGAGGGTCTACTTTCCATTTCCAGTTAGAAAGGAGTGGATTAAATTATTTTTTTCCATCTGTGAGAGCCAAAATCTCCCTATGCTTTATGCCTCTGAATGAACACAACCCCCTGAATTTCACCTACAAGTCTAATAAAGTCTAATTAACAGACTGATTTGAAAGCAGCATTCATAGCTCATCTTCAGATTTATGTTACACAATGAAGCATTTACAATAGTCTATTCTTTTATATAACAATTAGGTCATCATTTCAAATAAGATTTTTATTTCTACAAAATTATTGGCAATTAGTTTGTCATCTGGATAGTAAAACCATCTGTCCAGAACTATTCCCACCAGGAAACTGAGGGTTTAGAAATCCCATGTACTTCCACACTTTAGAACGATACCACAAATATTCAGCAGAAAGCCACTGTCTAAGAATTAAACCGGTGTCTTGTGGAACAGACTCCTTTTGCCAGCATGTTTTCAAAATTACTAGAATGGTTTTTAGAAACCTGACCAGAGACAACATAACCGTCCAAAGTCCTGCCAGAGTCCTACACAAGGTTTGAACATCACTCTATATTTGGTACAGATGAAAGAATAATTAGAAGCCTGTGGAAAATATTAGTATCTGAACTGTAACTTTTTCTGCACATTTCAGGTACAGTATTCTCCATCTCAGAACAGAAGGAAATGTATTATATACTATTATGGAAGTATTAAATAGCTTCTGTCTCAGATGTCAATGTTTAAAACATTGGGGTATCATTGAATATGGAGGAGGACATTGCACCCACTAGGAAGAAGTTAAAATGGCAAGAACAGGATCATAGAAGATCAGTTCTTCACAGACAAATGTGGGTGAAAAGGTGGTTAAAAAAAAGAAAAAGAGCATGAGGTCATATCTTCTCTCATCACCCAGCAGCCCAGCTCAGGACTTGGACTGCTCAGCAGGAAGGAGGAAATAACATCAAACCACATTCCCAAGCAAAACAAGGTTCAAGAACCAAATGAAAGTCTTCAGAAGAAGCTCTGGCTTGGGGTTGCCATAGCAATCATCAGGTTTGTCTCATTTCTATTCCTAGTGGAAAAAAAGAGCAAATATTAAGCAAAAATGCCAATAAGCTTTCAGGGTCTGCTGCAGTTACAGATCTGCACAGATGGCCGTAACTTTTATAGAAACCAATGGGTGATCCCATGTCTGGGATTTGTAATAGACAGTTTACGTTCAGGTTTTGATGGAAATTTAGTCTTTGACTTCAGTGGAAGTAAATTTATAGCCACTGTAAATGAATTCCAATTCTGCTTATCTGTAAGAAAGAAAAGTACAAAAAATAGTTCAGAAACCAAACTTCTCAGATGTCATTTAACATGCAAATATATTAGCCTGTTCCCTGTGTTAAGCAAGAACAGCCAGTGGTAAGAAGAGCACCTTCACTCCCAAGAAGATATCAACATTGGCTTTGTTACCTGCTCTGCGCACCCATCTCCTGGTTTGGGTCTTCTGCAGGGAAATGCCCAAAGACCCTCAGCAAAATCCTCAGACCTGCTAGTTCACACAGCAACTGGAGCAATGGGGAGAGGAATCAAGTGGCATAAGAGCAAGTATTTGAGAAATGCTGGACCAAAAGATTACAGAAGGATGGATTTCAGCTGGATTGTAAGAACACAAAAAAGGATTGCTAACATTCACAAGAACTTATTTTTTTTCATGCAATTGCCATTTAAAAGGGATATTGCAACCTTGATTACTTCTGTTTTCATTTTATTTTGCTGAGCTTTCCTTGTCTTCTAGAGAACTAAGTATATAGTTTAGGGTTTTTTTCAATTCCTGTTCAAATACCATGTTAAAACAAAAGAGCTCCAGGAAGGCTGTTGCTGGGGATGAATCTGGGCCTTTTAAATTGAATTTCAAACTCTCATTTTATAAGAAGATAGCAGGAACAGTCCTAGAGGATTTACCTGCTGTGTAGTGGAGATATTACCGGACTAACCTCCTGTGACCCCAAATTAATGACAAGTACCAAATGGCATGTAAGTAGACCTCTGATGTCTATGACAGAGATGCTTTACTGAATGTTTAGTGAGTCACATATAAATAATGGCTGCATAGATAGATTTAGGAGCTGGAACATGAATTTAATGCAAGGTTAATAATCCCTTCTGGAATTATAGCGTTTATTGAGGTAAAAGGAAATGTCATGATTTTGTGTCTATTCAGTTCCTCATCTTTGTACCGATAACTGCATTTGTTTACTCCGGAGAGGAGGAAAAACAGGTATCATCACTCCCTCCTGCTGAATCTGTTTCAAGCCACCCAATGGATTTTGCTGAGGAGAGCAAAGGGCATGAGTGTAATGCAGCAGTGTGAGCACACGCCTCAGAGGCAGGAGCCCCGAGCTAAGTGCCAGCTCCCAGGACCTTCTGGTTTTTGCATTAAGCAGCTACAAAGAGGCAAAGCGTTCTTGCTCTGCAAACACCATCCTCGTGTGCTTCTCCGAGAGCCTGCATGCTCCCTCACTCCCTCTCTCCTGTCTTCTTCCGCTCCCTCAAAAATCCTCTGACTCTCCGAGAATATTAACAGCAGGCAGCCTCCCAGGAGTATAACACGTAGATCGGGATAGGGTTGAAAGTGGACTTGGATTAAAGTCACCTGTATCCTGTGCGAGTGGTCACTAATCACTAAGGTTCTGCAGAGAGGGTGAGCAGCAGGAGCCGCGCAGGACATGGGGCACCTCCCGCCATGTGCCTCAGCACAGGCAGCCTCCACTCCTGCACGGGAAAGGGCTCCCAGCCAAGGGGCGAAATGTAGTGCCCAAGCTCCTGGTGAGGGCATGATTTCGTGCACAGCTCTGGTGCTGGTAGCTGGCTTCAGCAGCTCCTCACTGAGGCTCCCAGCTCTCTCCATGGAGAGCCCTCAGCACGGGCAGCCTCCACTCCTGCACGGGAAAGGGCTCCCAGCCAAAATGTAGAATGTAGTGCCCAAGCTCCTGGTGAGGGCATGATTTCGTGCACAGCTCTGTAGCTGGCTTAGAGCATGCATGCACAGCTGAAGCTCTGGATGCCCTGTTGGTGGCCAGCCACAGTGACATAGTTTTGCTGGATCTGAGCCTTTTTTGGGCTGAGGCCCTAACAACATGCCTGGGTCATTCTGTGGCAGAGCCAAGAAATTAAACTTGCTTTCCTAAACATAAAGTTAATTCACTCCATGCTGGACAACCCATCATTCTTCCCCCCTCCTTGCTTTGGATTATTTTTCCCCAGATTTATCTCACATTTTTCAAATCAAATTACTTTTTTTCTTTCTCTTTCTAACCACTCTCCACCTCCTCTGCATTATATCTGCTGCCTCTGCAGTCCCAGCTACTCAGTTTAATGCAATCTCTAGATCTCATCTCACTTCCATGTCAAATCTGACATGAGTTGGCAATGAAGAAAATGAAGCAGACTGGAGCTTCCTTTGCAAATGCTTCAATTCCCGCTTTGGAAAATAATGCTGCATCTATACATAAGACTGGAAATAGCACAGTGTCAAAGGCCAGCCCTTCAGGGAGTAGTAGTCAGCAGCCCAAGCAAAAGATTTCGAAGAGCAGGTGAGAAACAAAACCCAAGCCACAAATACCTCTTCCCAGCAAAATAATTGCCAGTGGCAGTGAAACAATGGAAAGGGCAGATCACTAATAACATACTTACTTATGCCTTGGGCTGACTTCCACAAGGTATTAGCTGGCAACACCATGTGGCTTCCATGAGAGCTGGCAGAGCTGTTTTTGCCTTTGGATAAATCAAAATCTTTTGTTTTCCTTCTGCCCTTATTCTAACACCATTAGCAGGAACTAATAGCCACTTAAAAAACAGAAATGGCAATGTAGAATATTAGTACAGAATGAAAAATATATTTTTCCCCGGTGTATCAGAATGTTAAAATTTATTTGCACTAACATAAAATGAAATGCTGACAAACAGCTATAAAGGAGGATGATTTGGGTAGGCAAAAGTAAGAGTTTTATTTATCTCTTATAGTTCTGCTGGACAGTGAGAGTAAGGGGTGTTTTCTGTTGCAATCCATTCGCTTTAAAGTCAGTCAGTCAACAAGCTCAATGACACACCATTTTAATTCCGCAGTCATAACCAAGCTTGGCAACATACACGTGTGTGTGTGTGTGTGTGTGTGTGTGTGTATAGGTTCACACAGTTAACAGGCTGTGCAGGGACTCCAGGACATGTACCCCACAGATTTCCACGTCCTGCTGTGTCCTTCCTGGCACATGGTGAGAGGCTATGCTGCAGCTGCGCAGAGGTAATGGGGACAGGGCAAGAGGTTCAGGAGAAGCCAGAAGAGGGACTGCAACCAGCCTCCTCTTGATTTACACCATCCTCATCTGAGGCCCATCTTGAGTTACAGCACGTCCTTGTCCTCCTTGCTATGGCCAAGCTGGCCATCCACACCATGAAGCTGGTGGGATACGGTAGCCGAGAGACTGTGGGGCCTCTCACCAGTCCCTAGTCCCATCACATCCCTGGGCAGAGCACTGGCCAGCTGCTGGGAGGCAACCTGGGAGTGCTGGGTGCGCCGCTCAGTGACCCTCCCTGGTTACCTACCGACCCTCTTTGGAGCCTTGCAAGCCTCGCACCTCTCCCTTTTTTTTTCAACCTGGGAGCTGATTGCAAGCCTCGCACCTCTCCCTTTTTTTTCAACCTGGGAGCTGTTTTCCCCTGCTTTTTCTCTTTTTCTTCTAGCCCTTTGCCGGCACAAGAGAGCTGGACGGTTTTGTTAGAGCCAGTCCCTGGCTAAAAGGAGAACGACAAAAGTGGCAGCTGTGCAGCCTTGCCATTGACAAAGAACAGAGGAAGGCTGGTGCAGGACTGTGCCTCTCCCTTAGCACATGACACAAAGCAACACGTCTCTTGACACCCGTCCTCTACTCATGTTGCAGGGTAAAATTCAAGAACCACAACACTGAGAGAAGCAGAAATTTGAAGGAAAAGGCAAAAGAGAATTTCTAACAATATTTTATTGGCTTGCATTGCAAGCATTTTTGAGGCAAAGATACCACTCACTGAGCATGCTTTCCAGTCATGAAAGACAAAAATAATAACTATTATTAATTTTACTTTCTTGGCACTACTTCAAAGTTACATAGCTCTAATGATTTTGATGCGTTATATTCTTAGAACTAAAGCTATTACAGCTGAACATTGTTATCAGTGAGCATCTAAGAAATGGAAACTTCAAGCAGTACTGACATGTTCCAAAAAGCAGACCCCAAGCTTATGAGCTACCTACACCATAACATGATGCCCTTCGCTCTACAGGAATCCCTGCTTTCTTACAAGATTTTGATTTAAGTAGGGTCTTCATATGAAGTTCCTTAAAAAAGAATTAATTTCTGGGCATTGAGAGGCTCAGAAAAGAAAGCTACTGACTTCAGAGGGGATTTAGGTGCCTATTGCAGTGGACTAGCGCCATTGGTGCTACGCCGAAAACGTACAGACATAATTTAACTCTGAGCATCCAACTTCCATGGTGGTGCCAAATACATAGAAGCCATTCCTTGGTTGGTCTTGGTTTTGCTTCCATTTGTTAGGTTGTCAGCTTTAAAAGAAAGGGATGGAAATATAACAAAAAGCTCAATTTCATCTTCACATTGTAAGTAAAAGTTTGTAAAGCTGTAATTGTGATTTGCCACTGTAAACTCAAAGCTCTAATGGATTACAGCAGAATAATATATTGCATCTGGCTGCTTCTGCCTCAAAAACAGCAATAGTACTGTACATATAATCATTTTAAGATGCGAAAGTTTAAAATAAACGAGGGCAACATTTTTTAATATGAGTATGTGTATTCATGTATCAAAGGAGCTGCTTCACAGTGTAGAATATTCAGGCTACATAGCCTCCAACGGTAATGTCAGATAATGTTTAGCTACAGGTCTTTCAGGGTTCTGGAAGCAAATGTTTGGAGCTAAGCAACACTTGCAATTTCATGTTCTTGGTTTAAGACTAATCTGAAATCAGAAGCAACGATGAAAGAGGATGTCTTTAGAACATTGTGATCATCCACCAGCCTAAACACCAAAACCTCCAAAATGAGTTCAATAGAACAGTCACTGCATTTTCATGGGCAGTGCCCGAGCACAGCTGAGCGCTGCATTCAGTGCATCGAGGGGAGGAGATAGCTTTAGAGGTGGCTTTTTAAAGCATGGCCAGCTGGCAAGGGGATTTCAGTCTCCAAAAGACCTCTATCGTAGTAATCACAAGAAACAGCAAACCTCAGAGGCTTTGTTTATCATTTGCAGAAGCAAATTGCAAAACCTCATGGAATTACACCCACTATGCTTGTTCCAGAGTTCTACTATTTGGAAGAATTTGTTCAATTTTTCTGTAACAGAGAAAACTCCACTTTGAGCTTTCTGAGGGTAAGCCACTTCCTAAGGGAAGACAATTTCTGGCACCTGGTGGCATGGTGGAACTGAGTCCTTCACACTTAGTGGGACTGGAGATCTTGCAACAAGCACTGCCAAAGAACAAGCTACACTGCAGCAAAACCCAAGTAAACATTTGTTGGAGGAAAGGCAAAAGTGCGGAAGATACAAGAAAGAAAAGGTGTTTGGCACATGGAGGTTGATAATACTACAGCTTAGTTTGTTGCCCATAACCTTTTATTCAGGTTATTTTCCTCTTCCACGGGACTGAGGGAGATGCTAAAGGCTAGATACAAAAAGAATTCAAGTTACCTAAAGTGAGACTTAGGCAGATTCTACAATGAAACTATAATCCTGTTCATCACCTAAAATTATCAGATACTGCAGTTTGTAAAGTTGAGTGATTTGCATTTAGTTGTTTCATCTCTTTACATACGCCCAGTCTTGGTTTCCGGCTCACTCCCAGGGCCATCAGAGAGTTGAAAAGTAGACACTTCTTCTCCTAAATCTCCTAAGGACCTGACTTGCCAGGCAATTCCAGCAGGATCCAATAGGATCAAGCTGCTCAGAAAACTGGCAGACATCAGGTAATTCTACGCCATGCAGGGAACGGGTGCAATGCATTCCTTTTGGTCACTACTGTTATAATTGGACAATTAGTTCAAAAAGAATTTATGCTGACTTAATCCCTTTTCTCTCTGAGAAGACACAAACCCATACTTGACTAAGCCATGTCTTTCTTAGCTTGCAGCACTGTCCATCTCTCCTTTTGAAGCTGTACCACAACGTAGTGACAAAACCCAGGTTTCACTAGACCAGAAAGTGAGGACAAGTGCCCACTAGCTTCCATTCAAGGTTCTCACTCATGAGCGGAGGAGCAAAGAGGGCTCTTCACCAGTCACTGCAAAACAACCGTACATGGTTGATGGACACATTTTCTCCTCCCAGCTGATCCTGCTTTTCCCTTCAGTGCAGCCATATTCACTCTTTGGTTCACTGACTTTTTTCTGCAGTCTCTGGCTCAACTAATCCCCTTGTGCAGGGTGGCACAGCAGTGGCAGGAGGAGTGGGGATGTTTCTTGGGCAGATTAGTCTAAAAGTTGTTAACTAGGATAAACTTGTGGAAGGCGAGATGTGGGTTTGGGCATGCCCCTCCCTCTCCTTAGAACAGCGAATCAAACCCACAGTCTGGACCAATACTTCATGGATCTACAATAAAGCATCTGCTATAAAATGGTGGGCACTGCCACTCTTCCCCTGATTTAAAGGGCTCCCCGCTCTGTGCTTGCAAAAGATAAATACCAGTCCTGAATTCCCAGAGACCTGTAGATCCTCAGAGGATGGGGGACTTGCTGTAGCCCTGAGCAAGACGTCTGAACAACGGGACTCACCCATTCAGCACATGGATTGCTTCAGATGACATTCAGAGGCACCGCGGTGCCTAACGTTCAGGCGTTTACTTCTATGAGTCACTTAGGCACGCATTTCCAGGACACCATGCACCAAGTCCCTATTCTGCACTGACCTCCTCTAGCTCCTGCTAAGCAAAACAACTGCTGCCCATCTAACTGAGCCTTTTGTAAACTAGATGCAAATATTTTTTGTCCTCTTTTAACGTCTCAGCTGGGCACAAGCAGGTGAACAACTTCTGCCTTGTGACAGCAAAGAGATGACAGATGTCTCCTCGTTCCCGACCTAGAAGGCAGAAACATCACAGACTTCCATACAAGACAATTGTTTAATACGTTCACAAATCAATTTTATTAATTTAAAACAAAATTAATGAAGAAAAATTCTGTACACAATTGTGGACACAACACACTTTTTGTACAATAAGGCCCAGATAAACTGTTTGTTTTTTTCAGTCCGCGAGCGACTAAAAATTGAAAAAAGAGAAAAAAAAAAAAAAAAAAAAAAAAAAAAAAAGACAACCAACCCCCCATCACTGTCTACTTTGCTTGAGGAAAAAAAAAGGCTAATTATAGTCTCAATTCTAAAAAACTACCCGCAACGTGCTTTATGTACGTATGTGAGTACTGCATGAATTCCAGCACTCATACTGGGTAAAGTAAAGCACATGTGCAAGTCTTGGTAGGATAAAAACCTCTCTGTTGGTAATAAAGCAATCCACAAACATTGAATTCTAGCAGCAATATGACTCCTCCAATAGAGAAGGGTGTTGTTGTGTAGCTACACTGGTGCTTTGTAGCTTTGCAGGTAGCTGTTTCAAGGCTGGTGTTTTTAGCAAAAGAAAACAAGAAGAAAAGCTGGAGAACGAACCAATAAAGCGAGGCTTCTTTTTAATGAAGAGATTTAAATCGGGTAAAGGGAATTGGTACAATTCAAGCCGAAAAGTCAGACTAACAGTTTATCTGACCAAGTAGCTCATGGCCTTCAAGATTAGAGAAGTCACAAGTCACAGACAGACACAGTCTAGGTTTGTCCTGTAAATGGGTATAGACAAAAGCAAATTTTAACTCCTTGGCGATAACTATTTCAGTATTTCCATTGCCGGCAATGGATGTTATATCTTAGGAAAATCTGACTCCTGGTGGAAGAGGACTAAAAAACTTAAATGTGTATGAGTATTCTTGTTCAATTTCTCTAAAATATTCCCATTTCTAATTTCTAAAAATAATGATGGTGATAGTTTCCTTCGTTTTTGGACGAGACAAAAGCTATTTGGAACCAAGATTCCAGTTTAAGTCATGTCTTAAAATATATTTGTGCTCTCTCTCTATTTCTTTATGGAATGAATCTGCTAATTCATTTTTCAATACTTTCAAAAAGGGTTAATATGTTAACTTTAAAAGAGGAAACAGAAGACAGCAAAGGACTCCTCTTCAGTTGTGTTTTATCTGTATTTCCTTCGTGGGGGGAAAGCAATCAATCTTTTCATAATCAGAGCAGGTGAGAGAAGAAAAAGGTAGAGAAACAGCTGAGAAGAACAAAACCCAATTCTTATTGACACTTGACATCCATGCTTTTGGTCTAGACAAATTTATCTAAAAAAAAAAATCCATTATCTACATATTTATATCCAACGCATTGATAAGGCACTGCACAACAGTTTGTGCACACGTGGCCTCATTCTTCACCAACAAGGCATTACTATCTTTCAATAGCATTTACCTTAACAATATGTAAAAGAATCATTCATTATTACAAATTTACACAAAAAATTCTTCCTGTACATGATTGTCTCAGTGATGTACCTATTAGTTTAAATTAGACATATTTTAAACTACTCTGTAATGTGCTAAAATCAAAAGTAGTTGCTGTACCATAAGGCAAAGGCTTATAATAGCCTTTAATCCTATTATACATATCTTCAGTTATATGATGTCAAAATATAGTCTGTTCATAAATAAGTAAAGATGTACAGAGTACCCTGGGTATGAGAAACCAAAAAGTAAACCTTCTTTACAAGAAAATTACTCCACTGGTATTTTGAAAAATCTCAGTCTTCATTGTGCAATCAAGTTTGCTGTGTTGAAGAAACGGTGTGTGTCACATTGAAGAGTCTAAAAACTACAAAGCATTTGCAGGTCCTTTTTATTCTTCACAGGTATGAACCTTTTATTTCCTTTTTTTTTTTTTTCCTTCTCTATTTCTTTTTGGTAGCAAATACGGTAAAGATGAGTTGCTCAAACATTTGCATGGCTTATTTTCGTTGGACTCGCAGTACCAGAGTCAACAGCTGTTCTGAAGAAAAAGACATGCTCCTCCGTTTACTGAAAGGGCAAGGGTTAAGACCAATTGCAGCTGTACGTCAACATGTTGAAATCACAAAGTTCTGTAGTCCAATGCTGACACAAGACACAGGCATCCCGTCCACGGGCAGAAGGAGGCTCTGGGGTTTCAAAGTGCTGCTGAGCTGCTACAAGTACTCCAGTTCCAAGGCATGGTGAAGGGCCATAAGGTCAGAGTGGCTCGAGATCCTCCAAAATGGCATAGCATGCTGTGAACAGCACAGACAACATGTAAAAATAACCCCAAGCATTCTGGTATTTAGACCCACCCATTGTCTTTCGCAAGGATAAGGGAACACTGCGAGGAGAGAAAAAGAGCTCTTAAAACCTCAAGCCCTTCACAATTATCTCTGGTTTCTCTGATCCACCCCCTCAGCATAAATTCTCATTTACCAGCAAATCTATTTACCAACAGGAACAACAGCAAACGTGTCAGGAGATCATAAGCAAGGGAGGGGTTTCTCATCTCTTTATAAGAAAAACAGATTTCAGCACGTTGCAGAAGAAAATATTATTTCTAGAAAAAAAATAAGAAAAATAACCTATACATGAAGCATGTGGGTAGTTTGGGGAAGGGAGCAGAACTTGATTTAAAAAAAAAAAAAATCAAGGAAGTAAAAATTTTATTTACTATCAAAAGGTGTTTGTTACTTGTGGAACTATCCCTGGCAGGTGAGTTAAGAACACAGCCATGGCGATTCAGAATAGCTCATGTGTTGCTCACATCACTTTGAAAGGAATTTTATCCCAGTGGTTTGTATAACATCACTCATTGTTAGCACTGATCTTAAAACATCTTTTCCATATGGGACAATTTTAAGATAAATACGTATTTTTTTCCTATTAGCTGTAATAAAATCTGTCTGGAGCACAAATACGTTTGCAAAGAACCTGAATAAACCAAAAACACAAATACCAGGAAAATGCACACATTACCTCATCCATGAAAGGTAAAAATCTGATTAAGAACTATCTTTATACGCTAAACCAGGGATTACAGTGTCAGCAAGAACTTTTGCATAAATAAAAAGAAAAGATAACCATCAGCTTTCGTCAGGAAGATATTCTGTAAATCCCATGGGAAAACAGTTTCAATTCAACAATGTTCTGAAGGCTAACATGATCATGTTCACCTTTTCACTGGGTCAGCTTGTGTCCTGGCATCTTTAGGAGGCAAACCACAAGCAATTTATTATCACAATAGCTTCTGAGTTCCCCAAGCATTTTATCTACAACTTCTCAGAGAGGCTTTCTTCATCCTCCTTCAGCACTTCCTGAGTAAATTCCTAATTCTACTGAAATCAGTGGCGAAACTCCATCTCTTCTGATTATCACTTCTACGCTGACCTCCTCCTTTCATTTCAGGTCTTCTCCTCAAATTTTAAGTTAGAGAACAATTTTGAAAACAGCGTGAAACTCTGTTTCCAGCTGCATGTTTACTGTAAGCCCTGTAATTTTACCTTATACCTACCTCAGAAGGCAAACTCCTTAGCACAGAGCCTATCATAAATTTGTCTTTAGAAGCTCAGGTAAACATCTGTCTCTCAGTGTATAAATAATTATTGTTTTTAGACGAATGCTGCTTCAATCCAGATAATGAAGTCATGATGAATTGGATTGAATTTATAGAATAAAGCAGAGATTTTTAAAAGAAACGTAACCATGTAAGTAGCGGCAAGTCTCTCTGAAGTCAAATGGCCACTGTTAAGGAACAATCAACTGTTGCTCTTGCAAGAGTCAGAGAAGATAATACTAAATTAATTAATATTAATAAGCAAGACTAAAGAGGTGTACATGATCAGCAAAGGAGCACTGTAAGGAATCTGGAAAATGGACACCCAATGAAGGACAAGTGTTAGCAAGTAGACTTGCACAGTTAGAGGGGCTGCGGAGTGAAGGAGGTGGCGCTGAGCACCCGCTGCCCGTGTTTCAGGGTTTTCACTTCAGAATAGCTCTAGTCTGCCATTATGGATAAAGTGCACATTAGCAGTTAGAGAGCATTTGGTGAGCACCTGGACAATGTATTGTTCTTTAGTTCTATCCAAAAGAAATCTGTTGGGTTTTGGTTTTTTCCCCCTAAAGCCAGTCCAGGATGTTAACCAAAGCATAGTGAGGGGGAATGACTGGAAGGTCTGCTTCGATATGACACTCCTGATTTGAATTAAAATGTAATATGGATGCATCAATAGATGTCCACAGTCAGAGTATGCCTAGCTTTTACAGCAAAGAAATTTCTTCAGGAAGAAAATATAATGACCCACAAGGAAGCACCATTGGAAGAGTTTCTGTTCTGCTTTGCTTTACTCTAGATTGTTACAAAGCCTTCAGAAACAGCTGACTAAATCTCAGCTTGAAGATAAACGCATGTGCGACAGATAGCTGCTTATGGAGAGAACAAAACAAACAAAATAATTCAGAGACAATTGAGATGTTGTTGGAAAAAATGCTTAT
Organism: Aptenodytes forsteri; assembly: GCF_000699145.1. Classification (NCBI taxonomy): domain Eukaryota; kingdom Metazoa; phylum Chordata; class Aves; order Sphenisciformes; family Spheniscidae; genus Aptenodytes; species Aptenodytes forsteri. Next base: position 3,530,391 of record NW_008794595.1, on the reverse strand, counting down.
GATATTTCCAAAACACTTTTACAGATTAATCCTTTCCTTAAGAAGGAAGTGTTAAACACTGACTATGACACCTACTATTTCTACATCTTCAATCTAGATTTCCATTGTACTGTCTCTATGCTCCACCAGCAACAGAAACTAGATGCAATTAGCTCACTCAGTTACAACTCCACATCCCAGTGTCTTCCCTGTTACATTATACAGATATTCTATCCTCTGCGCTCTGTCAGGCCAGACCCTGCTCCTTTCCAACTCAAATCTTTCCTAAAGATTAATTTCTTGCACCATGTTCAGGAAATGAACCAGCAAGAGCAAAACGAAATAAAAATTCCTAATCATGCTGTTCTCCGGACTCCTCAAAAGCTTCTGTGCACCTATCTCTTATTTAGGTTGCGAGATCTTCCTGGCAGAATTTGTAACATCTGACAGGGGTACTACATCAAGGACAAACGGGCACAGGTTTGTGCTTGCAGCAGGTCCGTGCAGTGTTTGCCAGCCGACTGCACTTGGCCGGCAGTGCTCAGCAGTGCTGCCTCCCTTTCGTGCGCGGCTGCAGTTTCCCTCTTCTCTCACAAGCCCCCTGCCAGGTAGGACCTACCTGTTCTCCCTGCCAGCCAGCCAGAGCTCCCAGCTTCTCTTAGTCAGCTTGGCACCAGCTCTGCCTCAACCACCAGGTCAGGGAGGTATAAATAGCAGACCTAAGATGTGGCGTGGCAAAGAGTTTGGTGGACACCTGCCTTTGCATAGTGTCTCTGCAGAAGCCAAGAGTCAATGACATGGACGCCCTCCAAGGTCATATAGCACACTAATGAATAGGGAGAATTGTAGTAATAAATTCTTGGCTTCCAGCTCCCACTTCATGCAGCTCCAGCATTATACTGCTTCCCTAGTAACAACCTCAGCATCACAGAGCATACACACACCAGGCAGCTAGGGCAGTTAAAGATCCTGATTGATTTAACAGAAGGTTTAGCTTCTGTTAAATCAAATCACAGTGATTCTTGCTAGATGCCCATATGCAATATCAAGTTTTGGATTACCCTCAGCTGTTTATGGTCAGATTTTAAACCAAAACTTTAAGTGGTCATTATTTTGGCTATATCTGTCTATTTCAAATTCACTTAAGTGTCCCCCGCTTTATTTATGTCTGTCTGTGAAAGGAGTATACCTCCATTTACCCCATGTAGTTACAGGAGTGAGGTATGGAATGATTCTGGAGACTCCCATGAAAACAAAGAGGTTGTGTAAACCTCAGAATTATAATTATTTTCAGTTCTCCTGCATATAGGTCAAAAGACCAGCAGCACACTCCCAAGAAATAAAGCACGCCAGGAACGCAGCGGCTGCACGGGTCTGGAATCTGCACTGGCGCTCTCTGCACGGCCGAACGCAGCCGATTCAGATCTCTATCAGTCTGACCCTACGGCGCAGCCTTCATAGCTAAGAGGAGGGGAAACAAACCCGATACAGATCTATATATATCTATATGTATATGTTTGTGTATGTCTATACAGTCTCACACACACGTCCATATACACGCATGGGTGTTCACGGGGCATACATAGTAATTTTCACCTTATCTAAGATAACAAATGATTGTACAGAACTAAAACATTTAAAGTAACAAAATTATCATACAAAACCTTATACATTATTCCTGTATTAACATGCCCCATTTATCCACAACTATTCAGCCCTGTCAAAAGTGGCAACACACCCATGAGACAGAAGTGCATTTTTTCTTACCGAATGACCGGGCAAGAGTTTCTTTGTATATATATTTACTAAACATTGCCTTTAGAAAGCCATCCCTGCCAACACCTAGCACACATGTCATGTACAACACGTGTCTTCTATTCTGAGCACACTGAAAAATGCTAATGTCTCATTTGCTGCTGTGGGAGAATGGATGACAAATGCTAACCGCTAATAAATAGGCGGTGTAACTGGATGCATTAGTATCTAATAAAACTATAAGAAAGCTTACTGCATATTGGAGGGATATACATCTAGACTGTTGGTAAAACAATGATTTTGTGTACTATTTCAATATCTTCCAAGTACATATGAAGCTTTTGTCTTTTAAAAAACATGAATTGTTTTGTAGATGATACTTGGTAATAAATACATTCATGAACTTGTTAATGATTTAATTTTGATGACATTTTGAAATGAAATATGGTGGCAAAAGTTTGAATTTGGTTTTGGTGTAAAAAGCAGGAAAAATGAAACTATTAATTTAGTAAATCTAATACTTATAATATTATTAAATAACCTAAAATATTAAGATATTTTATTTCTGAAATAGAAGCAATTCAACTATTTTATTCAACAAAATAAAGTGTTTCTATTAATACACGTGCAAAACAAAGCCATTTTTTGATGGCAACACCGAGAAGTGCAGACTATCCTCCTGCCCTTAAATGAATACATATTTATACAAAAATCTTACTCCTGAGATTTGTGACGGATTTGAATAGAAAACTCATCAGTTTCTGCCATCTTTCACAGTATTTTTGTTGTGTTCCTGCCAGATTTGCTAAGCAGTCGTCTTTACTTCCTACCCCAAACCTGACCAGCACAGTGTGACTGCGAGCTTAAAAGCAGTGGCATATTGGATACCCATTTATATTCTATTTATTGCTCCACAAAGATTTATGATTTTTCCTCCCAATTTCCCTCCGAGGCAGCATGACCATTTTGGAGACAAAGAGAGAAGCCAATTTGCCCAGGCTCTCCCGAATCACCTGATGTAAAATCCAGCTCCTCAGCACAGAGAGCCTCCTCCTTTGTCTCCTCTCGCAAATTAGAAATCCTTGGGAGGATTCTCCTAAGTAGAAAAACTCAGGAGTTGGGTTTTTTTCTGCCTTACGAGTATTTCCCAACTGTGTCTCCAAAGGCAAAGGCAAAAGATGAGTTCAAACAAAACAAAACACAACAAAACAAAACACAACTAAACAAAACAAAAAAAACCAAAACACAAAACAAAACAAAACACAACAAAACAAAACACAACACAACTAAACAAAACAAAAAAAAACAAAACACAAAACAAAACAAAGCAAAGCAAAACAAAATGCCATGACAATGGAGTCTCTGGCAGAAAACCCCAGACACTTATTCTGCGAATAGCTGTGTCACCGCGGCGGCACTCGGATGCGGCGGCTCTGCCCCACACGGCCCCCGCACCGATGCCGGCAGCCATCCCCAGCACCCCTCGGCTCTCACACCGGTTTCTCTCTCCCCTCCTCTCCCTCTTTTCCCGGGGAAGCTGATCCGAAGGTAGCAACCTCCACGTGAACCCTGGCATTACAGCCACCCTGGCTGTGTGCTGAACTGATCCAGAAGGGTACGATTGTTCCCCAGTCTGCAGCGCAAACGTCCCGAGAATTTTAATTGTCTTACAAAATATTTTGCCGGAAGCGACAGCTAAACAAAGGTGTTGATACCATGGCTTGTCCCGTGTTACGTGAAACGTAAGAGCGTGTGGTTTCCTCAGTGTATTGTATTTATTTTCATCAATCAAAAGAGGCATTTTATGAAAAAAGTCTATCCTAAAAATGTTTCTCAAAAGAGCAATGATCTTTTAAACGGTATTAAAAAGATTCTATTATTGAATTTTTACAATAATGACAATAATAAAAAGATTTTAAATGTGTCCTTTATTTTTTCTATTGTTGTATTGACTCAGGATTTTCCATGAATGAAGGACATAAATGAAAATCTTGTTTTATGATGAAGCAATTGATAAATTTTTGGTAAATTATTTTTAATAATAAACCTTAACTTTCTTACCTCCTAAGCTGGAAGTTCAGCTCTTTTCACTAAACAAACACAGAATAAAAAATCTCTCAAACTAAGTAGGTTTGATTTTATATGCCTACTTAAAAACACTCATTATAGTTTACATGTAATCAATGAAGTGCTATTTAAAGAAGGGTGTACTGTTTACGCTCTAAGTAGTGTAAAGAAACGTACATATACTAAAGACTTCACCACAGGCCAAACCTCTTCAGCAAAGTGCTGTGAAAAGGGATAACACAAAAGCTGTCCCTGCCCTGAGAATATCACAAAACCCAATGTGCTGATGGGAAGGAAGGTAGGAAGGAACCCGCTAACAAGGTTCAGAGGATAAGCAAGGCAATGGGGTGCATCATGGGACAGTTATGCCACTTTGGATTGACGGGCTTTGGGTGTTTTTGTGGGGGTAAATCTTCTCCTGTTTTGTTTGCACACTCTCCAGAGGTGGTCTAGGCTTTTACTGTTTTCCAATACAGCGATACCATTTACTCCTTAGACAGGGCACACGTCTTTAAACTGAAGCACAGTATACACTAAGGTGCATTCCCGTGCTCACTCCTCCTAATAACCCTAAAAACAACCTGAGGAGCAGATAACCAAAAAGGCATCACCTGAGTTGGGAGCAGCTCCTCGTACCGCAAGGCACTGTGTGGTTCTTGCTCTTGCAGGATGCGAGGGCCAAAACTTAAAAGGCAAATCCTACTTTCACAGTGTGAAATGGTGACTTCTTTTTCGGTGGAGTAAGAAGCAGGACAAGAATCACAGAAGCATTTTCCTTAATCAAATTAATAGTTTCTGCAGAAAGGCAGGGCTGCTGGTCTACTTATTGACTTCTCTGGCATTGCTGCAGCAGATAATTTAATCCAGAGCATCTAACATGCTTTGAATCCGAAAATTCCTTCCACCGAGAAAGAATACACAGAAGTAATGGCACAAAGGAACTTTCTATACTGCTACTCCTCTTAGCGACTGGAAAGGCTTTTTCTTACGTTTTTCTGAATCATGTTTCCTGTTGAAAAAATCATTGAATTAGATAATGTTACCGAAAGGACTACTCCTGCCATTATCATATACAACACTATTTCACCAAGCAACAGAAAAGGAACAAAGAGAAGATTTTTTTTTTTTTCCCCTGATCTTAAATGCAGCTTTTAAAATGTAATCATTTACAGCGGGAAAACATTTCTCCGCAAAGATGAAAGGCATTTCTAAAGGAGAAAGAAGCAAACCGTTCCCGTCAGTCCGCCAAAGGGATATATGAAACTGAGACTCTGCGAAGCGCTGGGACGAGCTGGGAACCTATCCGCAACGCTTCGGGGGCACAAAACCCGGATTTCATGAAGCAAAACCAGTCAATGGTTGTTAAAACGCCATGTGGACTAATTAGTTTCACTTCTCCAATTTAGAAAGTTACAGTGGAAACAGATATAGAAGCACCACAGAGAGTTTCGTGGTAAAAAAGCAGCTGTGTAAAAGCAATTTACCTGTAAAAGGAAGCAAGAACAGAAATGCCCGTTCTCCTACTCGATCTCCTATTGTTCAAATAGCCAATATTATGCCTCATTCCTCCAAGCAAAGGCTCTGTATCTGCTGTACTTAGGCAGAATAGCAAGGCTAGGAATACTGCCTATTATTTGTCAGTGGGAAGTATTGCTTTTTATGGAGCTTACTCCACACTGGGGGGGAAAAAAAGCGAATTTTTCCCTTCTTCCCAAAGGAAAGCAAAAAATAATAAAGACATAGTCAAATAGTATCCTCTGCTCAGTTAACTGAGGTTATGAATGCAGGACAAACCGTAAGTAGTTACCTGAATGCAGAATCCAAATTATGGACGCACAAGAAAACTGAAATTTATGTATGCCTACTCCAGTCCAACATACCTTTTCAAGGTGTGACATATATGTATTTCATATAGTCAAACAGCACACTACCTTTGATCAGCAAGAATTGCCATTTTTTGCTTATATTCATAACATCCTATGTGGTATTTTGGGATGCCAATGAAAACAGAACTATTAGTTCTTGGCGCAGAAGCCAGGGTCCATTTTCTGGCTCCTTTTTGAAATACATCAAACATACATAGCTAGCTTAATGTGTCTTTTGGAGAACAGCAGGGCACATTATTACCTACAGTTTTATGCAGCTTTCTAATAGATATGGTCAAAACGTATTTCATAAAGCAAAGATACAAAACCCAAATGTCAATGCATGCTGTCCCACGTTGAAGAAAAGACAATTCTGCTTTCAGACTCTTGAAATCAACCCGCACTGAAAAAGGGCCATTACCTTTTTTGCGCCTTGTTCTTCTTCGACACCATCCCCTATAACAACATACACTACTTTTCTTCCAAATCTTTGAATTATTCGCTCAAAACAACTTTCCTTTCCTGAAAGAAAAAGATCAGACCATTCAGGATAGGTGGCGATGGGATGACATCAAATAAATCACTTTTTAGCCCAGATCTCCCCAACACTTTGAATACATAATTAGAACTACTGGGAGAGAAGAGCCTCTCCCGCAGAATGGCGTATCAAGGCCGACTGCAGCTTTACTCCTGCCACAGCAGCTGACAGGCAACCTTAAAATCTGCTCCGTGAGGTCCTTCAGTACACACGCCACAGTAGACATAGCGGACGAGAGGTCCGCAATATCACCTTTCTTGTCTCCTTCCCTAATCTGAGACAGGTTTCGGGAGGAATTTCCCTACCAGGAGAATTTTCTACCGGTTGTTTCCAGCCAGTATCCTGAACTGAGCAAATTGATTGAATCTGAGTTGAAATTCTAGCTTTTTCTCCACAACCTGTGACAAGATTAATCACAGCTCCTGAAACAGTAGTATCCTGACTTAGAAGGTTGCCCAAAAGATTTAGATTTAAATGCCTGTAATCCAATACATGGGCAAGGTCCTTGATCCTGCACTGGGATCCATTAACGTGGCTCATTACTTCACTGCACAGACCTAGGGACGTGATCCCAGTGCTCCAGTCCTACACGGAGGTACTGATACTGGGAAGCTTCAGGTACTGGGAAGCCAGAAAGAATGCCTACAGTTGAGTTTTCTCAAATGTCCCCGTTCTGAAAGATCATTTCAATTTGGGCATGGTACATGCTTACCTGTGTGTCTACAGCAACCAACGGGAAAAATCGTGCTTTTCAAAATAGTTATTTCAGCTACAGAACAATACCAGCGTGAGGACAAACAGGTTGGAAATTAAAAAAAAGGTTTCTAGCCAGCAGAGAAGCCAAACTACTCAATGACACCCTTTAACAGTAGCGCCAGCCATAAGAAACCTCCAACACTAACTAGGTTGAAACCGTGCTTGAAAATTATGAATCGTGTCATGTTACAAAAATCTCATGATTTCCTGTGACACTCAGTGACTGAATGCAGTTTTCCAAAAATACCCTTCTGTCCTGTGTACGTGAAGTCACAAGTGAATATCTATTAAAATATGTTTTAATTAAAATGTGTATTTAAAGTATTATAATACAAAGTTTTAATTTACTTTAAAGTTTTGACAGACGGTACCATAACATTTCTATCCAGAAAACAGCTTTACATCTTTTATGGTAGTGCTTTCAAATTTCTACGTAAAACTCTCAACCAAGTTTTCTTTAAAAAACAAAACCAAACAAAACTAACCCACCATTTTTTCTTGGCCATTTGAGCTTCCTGTATTATAGATACTTAAGAACACATGAAAAATGTTTTCATGTAGCCCAGAATTTTGAGGGAATCTGAGACAGAACAGATATGTCATAATCACATTAAAAACTACAAGCACCGTTGCCATCTGGTCCTATGTAGAAGTACATACTCAGAATAATATCTTTTATATTGAACCAGAAAACAGAAATAAACATTTGCCCGGCTGAAGCTTATTACAGTCAGTATGAATGAACTTAAATAATTACATTCTGCAGCAAAACATTCTTGCTTCTGGTAAACTGTTTACCAAAATTTGCTCCAGAGCCCATGAAAACAAATGCAGCCAAGGCTTACCTTTACAGAATTTCTTCTGCTAATCTGGGGAGACGTCAGCATTCTGTACTCACAGCCTACTAAAAAGCCTTCTCAACTGCTACATAGCCTCACAGTTTTGAGAAATGATGACAAAAAAGCAATTATATTTCCTCCTCACAGAGGCTGCAGCTGTGTTAATAGAGCTATATGAAGCTTTCTGTGCTGGATCATGACAAACGTTGGAAAAGCACTTTTAGGATGCTTTAGCATGAAAAGTGTTTCATGAGATCAGGTATTACGAATCTCTATATTTGCTACAGTGAATGCATGTAAGAAATAAATATAGACTACAATGTCTTTTTATTTAGAATTACAGCTTCAAATGTATCACAACATTATAAAAATAGCTCACCTATTTTAGTTGCACTGTAAATATTCTCTATGGGAAATACAACCCCTAGTCCATACAACAAGACTTTCGCCAGAGCTGGAATTAGCTGAGTAGTTGTTACGAGAATGTTCACACAATTTGTCCTATGGAAGAGAAAATGCAAACATCCTTTTTTTAACAAAACAAAACAGAACAAGGAAAACCTTATCCCTCCCATCAGAACCCCTCACCATTATTATTGCCACTTACAAAGAAAGCGGGTTTTTTTCCACCTTACAGGAGAGCAAGGTACAGAGTGGCATGGTCAGACCAGAACAAGGAATGAGAAGAAGGTCCTCCAGGTTCAGCATTTTGCCCACCAGACCAGGCAGCCTCTTCTAGATCATCAGCAGACATCCGAAAGTTTCCTAACTACCCCGTACTCTTCGTACTCACCTTGAATGAATAAGGGTGAGTGCTTTCAGTGCAAGTGTTAACCAAGAGTCCGTCAAAGCTTCAATTTCTGCTCTTAGTTGTAACCAAGGCTCTCTTTTTGCTGGACCAAGAAGACCTGTGGAGTAGATAAGGGCATGTCTGCACTGAAATTAAGTAATGTTCTGTCATTTTCCTTCTTTGCTTTCATTACCTCAGAGACACCGCAAACTAAACAGCTCACTGAACACTACCGCGTTAAAAAAGGAACAGAACCCAAAAGTTCTTCCTTTTTACTACTTCTTGTCTATATTTGTTATATACTTCAGAGTCACTTGCCTCCAACATTATTTTTGTAGGTATTGTATATTTCTTTTACTCGTCTGTAGCGGAAAGCCAATTTTCGCATCCAGTCCACTCCTCCGCGCACCCCCGTCGCGAGGCACAAATTCGCACTGGTGGCGGCTGCGGGAAAGCCATCTGTTCCGAAGTTATAGGTGCTAGCCAGAGAGAAGAAACCCCCCAGATTAACAAAAGGCAACAGGCTACATTCAACCACCAGCTACTCACTTTGCTGGGTTGCAAAGGCTAAGAGAGCTAAAAAGACAGCGGGCTACTGTAAGCGTTACAGCAGGTCGTTGCTTTCCCAGGAAGGAGCTTGCAAAGCAACGTTTTATCTTGTTCAGTTCTCTTGTACCTTAAATCTTGACCGTTGTCGTCTGAAGACACATCGTCAATGTGCACCTGGTCACATTCCTAAGGCAACAGAAAGACTTTATAGTTTTCTTGATCTTGCAAATCTCGAAAATAAAGCTATAAAAAACTATGAACAATCTACTCATCAGGGACATTTTTAATTGTGGAAATCAGTAGATGGCAGTCTTGTTAAAACAACTATTTTACCTATTCCTTGTGCTCATTTCTTAGAATAAATGCACACCATCATTAGCTACTACTGTTAAATGGCTTTCCAAAAACACATTTTTGTGTTTAAAAAGGAAAGTGGTTAAAAACAATTAGCATATGTGTTCCATAAACGTTCTTGTAGCCTTTCAGGTACCTTAAAACATCATGCTGCTCAAAGCTGATTCAGTCAGTGCATAAGTGTAACTGAAACCAGACATTTTGGTAAATGTAACATATTAGAAAAATTAAACCTGATGCTAACCGCCAATGAAATTATGACCTCTGATTGCTGTTGAGCCACACACCAACACAGCCTGAGGCCAGTGTTTCAGAGGAGCGCAGACGAAAAATCTGTTCCTAGTTTGCCATTCATTTGAGAGTTGTGAGTTTCCTTCTCTCTGTTTGGTCTTAGTGCATGAAAGCAGCATGCAAAGATGAAGAAAATCTGAAGAGAAATAGCCAAATCAAACCATCTTTCTTCAGTGACTGGTATGCAAACTAACACGGCACATGCATAATTAGCTTTGTCCATCACTCAATTAAAAATCGTAATGCATATTGTTTATCCGCCAAAAAAAATTAGAACATTACTATTAACAATTTAATTTTTGGTAGGAAAACAAACCTCTGGCACTCTAGATCAATCTCAATTCAATGCTTGAAACAATAATGGATTTCAATTATTTTAATAATTTCCTCTTCTTTCTCTTAATGTGAAGTCCTATAACAAACATGATCTATTTTAAACATGAAAATACTGCAATCCTTTATTTTTGTGTTACTGCTTTCCTCTGAACAAATTTTTCTCTCTCCATGGATTTGTGAGGAAGGGAGGGAAGATAGAAGTGGAAAGAAACTCAAACCAGCTGTTCCCTAACAGAATTAAAATCATGACCCTCAACCCTTTTTCTAAAACATCTATTTTCCAGCCAACCCTCTCCCAGCAAGCAGCAAGCTCCAAGGAGGAAAAGACTTTGACCCTGTAACCTTCTCCTCCTCTCCTGAGGTCAACAACCTCAGATAAGAAAAAAGCTGAAGAAGTCTATTTGGCCTCACATGATGGCTGTGGATTCTAGATTTTTAAAAACATAGGTCTAAGAAAAATACCTCGGAAACTTTTCAAACCCAGCCAACCCTCTCCCAGCAAGCAGCAAGCTCCAAGGAGGAAAAGACTTTGACCCTGTAACCTTCTCCTCCTCTCCTGAGGTCAACAACCTCAGATAAGAAAAAAGCTGAAGAAGTCTATTTGGCCTCACATGATGGCTGTGGATTCTAGATTTTTAAAAACATAGGTCTAAGAAAAATACCTCAGAAACTTTTCAAATGCTTTGAAGAACAAGGTGTGGTCTTTTGCACTTGTACAACATATACTTATTCTTACTGTAATACGTACTCTTTTGCATTTTACGCATAGGTAGCTTGTGCTAGAGCGAGAGGTAAGAGCAACAACCAGTACAGGAAAGACAATACTACGTTTGCTCATATTTAACCACCATACAGTGAATTTCCTCCTCAGGCAGACAAAATGTATTAGATGTACAGACACAGCTGAAACTACAAGTGTGAACATATGTTGCCAGGCTTTGAAAATCAACTTGGCTAAAAAAAAGCCGGAAGCTTCTTCAGCAAGTTATCAAATTCACAGAAATTAAGTTTTTTTGTTTAAAACTGAAAGAAACTGTCCATCCAAATGCCTACGAAGTTAACGATTCAAATATGAACTGAGCATAAGCTAATGAAGGGACACCCTCCTGAATCCGTGAGTTTCCCATTGTAGTTACTCTTCCACCGCTCAGTGACTTCTCGTGGACAGAAAACTCAAGCTGAGTTGTCAATGTAGCAGTGAAAATTATCAAGCCAATAGCCTCCTCCCCCAGCTTGGAAACTATGAATGACAACTGGAACAAGCTGCTGGGGAAGAGGATTCAAAATAGAAATCTGGGAAAAAGAAACAGTTTTTTTAGTAACCGCAAAACTAAAGGAAGGAGTAGAAGATCAGCTTCTCACAGGAGCGGTTGACAGAAGGAGTAACTCAACAGACTTCCAAATTCAGCTCTCTCGGGCAAAAGATAGAGGCAGGAAAGTTGACACCACTACATCTTAGATCCCATAGTTAGAGAGGACCTGAGGACTTGGAATTTTAATTTATGCTGCAAGGTCTTGGGACCATCACAAGCCCTGGGACATCACAGACATTCTCCTGTTTTGTCTAACCATCTGCTTGGTAGGTAGAAAGTGAGAACTGAAATGATACATTAGAAATAGAAATCATGGTATCGAAAGAAAGAGGGATTTTGGAGAGAAAAACCCAGAAAAGAAATCAGAGACTAAAAATTGGTGGGGTAAAGGTATAGAAACAGTGTCAGGAAAGTAAGCAAAGTGAAGAAAAGGTCACGAACATCACAAATTTCAGGTGAAATACTGAATGTAATGGAGAGAGATAGTGTCCTCTTTTGTCAGGAATAAAAGAAGAAAAAAGTCAAGTCAGGAAGGGAATAAAGCAAAATTAAAGCACAACAGATACATGTTATAATTTGGAAAGGATTAAAGACCAATGTGATTGACACTACGTTACAAGTAAAGGAAGGTCACAAACAGTGCACGACTGTTTTGTTCCTGTTGAGTGGCAGGACGCAGCTTTGAGGCTAAATGTGAGCTTTGACTGCCAGGTATTTTTTCATGCTGACTCGGACTTTGGGCTAATGAGTGATGGGTGCATTTTTCAACCCCTGAACATGGGAAGGGAAAACACTCATTTAGCAATTGCTCTTCTAGCAGTAAAGTTATTTAGGAACACCTCTTCAAAGAAGCCGATTACCTGCCTACCATTAATTGATCTGGTCCAACCTTCCTTCAGAACACTTTGTATTTGTTTTCACCTGCTTGCTTTGTGTGGAGCATTTTGTTCACGAGCAAAGACTATCTGAGACACCGTTCAGTCCCCTGATTAGTTATAAGCAAGCACGCACACATTCAACATTTTAAAATAGCGGTTTACTCAATATGCACCATAATCAGGGATATGCTAAAATGAAGTTTGACACTGACCAACAAATAAAGTATGCGTTTCCAACCAGTACATTTTTGCAAAGATATATTTTAATAAAAATACAAAGACTCAAAATCCTCAAGTACTTCCCCAAAAAACTTCTGTGATTGGAGCCAACTTAGAGCTAAACAGCCATTCAGAAAAAAAAGAATACTGGTTTGTTTGCAGGCTTACCATTTCAAACTTTTACACATATATTTGACACTTTTGTAAAATCTTCATAGGAAATACAGTACTAGTATTCTCCCTCTAATTTCTCTGGCAAAGTGGTATCTAAACTTAATATTGAAAGTCCCTGCAGAAACACTATAAATACATGTTATTTATGCAGATGTATTTTATTATGATAGAATCAGTTTAGCAGTCAGCTCCAAAGCAGAACATTAAAATTGTTGGATTCTCTTTTAAAATAGGCTGAATTGGCAAGTAAGCAGCAAAATATCCTGTGGATTATGTATAAAGATTATGCAGCAAGCTGTGTTTTGCTCCTAAAGGTGTTGACCTTGCAACTTCAGTGTATCCAGTTTGAAATCTTCATGAGGGACTACAAGTGATGACATGTTTGCACTGAAGGTTTGGATTTCAGTCAGACAGGCTGAGATGCAGCTCTGCACTTTGGGATCAATCCCTGGAAAGCAAAATGCACTTGGCATAGTTCAGGGATAATACTTTCAGAAGGGCAAAGCATCTTGGGCGTCTAAACCCTATTCTCACATAGGTCTTCTAAACTGCACTGATTTTAATGAAACTGTTGCCCAAGTGCTTAATTCTCATTTGAAAATGAGATTTGGGCTACTAAAACATACAGAAACTTTAAAAGACCTTATTCATGGTGCCGCACGCATGTTCTGTGTGTGAGGGGCAGACGCGGAATAGGGCAGGTATTCGCAAAGGGTAATTTAGACTAGGGAAGCGACACTGCTCTGATTCAGATCTCTGCTGCAGATCCCTTGCAGCCGCGGCCAGCTATCATAGGGCAAGTTGGTCAGAAACCTGGAGCGGTTGTTTTTTCTTGGTTGGTTTTCTGTGCGATCAGCACACGAGCTTGACGGCCGCTGTGGGAAACGGCAGGAGAGGGGGGCTGGGCGGTGGGAGCGGGACTGGTCCTCCTGGCAACAGCCTGGCAGCTGTGCAAGGCAGCACCCCCAGAACTACATCAAGTAAGTGCGAGCCTGGCAGCTGTGCAAGGCAGCACCCCAGAACTACATCAAGTAAGTGCCATCTGGAAGCTGGGGAGGTTTGTTCAAAAGGCTTCATGGAGAATTACATTTTAAGAAAGAATTCAAGGCAGAGAGAAAATTCATCTTCTGCAAAGGGAGAGAGGAAGTTTTTTCAGTTCAGGAACAGCAGCACGAAAGACAGCAAGCTGTGAAATGCAGGAGGCTTTAAAAACCTGTAGGAGGGACACCCCAGCAAAAGCTCTTGTCAAGGGAGAGAAGGGAGACATTTCCTATATACCTTTAAAATGCAAGTTTGGATGAGGGAGGACGCTAGATAGGTGATATAAAACATTAGTAACATGCTCAAAGCATGCTCAAAGCTACGATGTTAATGGCGATATTGGGGTTTGTCTGTGGACTTGCCAATTAGCCTAAGGGAAAATGGGAGTATCAGCATGTGTAACTTAGCAAATCTACCTATAGTAGTTTAAGAAGTTACTGTCCATGCTGTCCTTCGCTGTCCTCTCGCACAGGTGGCTTGCACGGATCCATGTGTTTGTGTCCCTCAGACCTTTCAGTGCCACAACTGGTAGCTTAGCTTGAAACAAATCTCCTGCAGCAGCTCAATTAAACCAACAGATGTTGCACGGAGTAACTCAGACTTGTTTGTACGTTCCCTTCCATCAGCTCTGCTTTGGGGCTTGAAGCAGCAGCAGATACGTGCTTGCAGGAGCTCCGTAAAACTGCCTGCAATCATTTGCTAAGTGAAACTATGTCTCCAGTGAAATGCAGTAAGCCAAAGAAAAACAACAATCGAAAATGAATGACTAGATGAGTCTAGCTTAAGATTTGTACATGGAAAGCTTGTGTCTTCTCCCTCCTCCATTCCCAAAGCATTTGCTAACTCCTTCCTGCTAACTTTTCCTCCTTCTCTTTTCTGTTTTTGTATGATGAGCCAAAAACTCCCAGAGATGCTCCACAGTCATCATTCACAGCTCTTAAAATGCCTGGACTTACGTAGTCTTTTGGAATCATTCCTTTAAACTAACTTAGGATCTTTATAAAGATTCATATGCAAAGCATTAAGTTATGGCAGAAATGTTCTGCAAATATTTACATTACTTTGCTCCTTCGCTACCACCCGTCAAGTTGTGCACTTCTGCCATAATTATGTAAAATATGCCTCACTACTCAATTTACTGTAGAAAAATTAATAATAATAAAAAAAAGAGATTAAGGCTGTTACAAGAGTTCCTCTTATCTGTGCCAATACTACATGCCAAGTGGAGTGACGTAACGGCTAGCATGCTGATCATCTACATTTCTGTGTTACAAAACTAACAAAAAGAAATCTAATAATTCTGCTGCCTTTGAATAAACACTGAGTGTAAGATAACTCTGGACAAGTTTGCACATTATGAAAAAGAATAACGTGAATAATATTATGAACATAACCTCAGAGGATGCCGAAGTATTACAGTCCCAAATCTGCTGATTATAGCTAAAATACATTTCCGCATTTGGTTAATCTTCTTAATTTACCGTGAGAAAACTAACACCACACTGTCAACTAATTGTTTCAATACCTTAGTCTGCAAAGTCAAATGAGAGAGGGGAAAAAAAAAAACCCCAACAACCACCCTTCAGAACAAGCTATTTTCATTTTGTCTTTACATCAGCGTGCCCATTGAGACAGCTTGGAAGCTGGCCAACTCGCAGGAAATGATTGCTGAGATTCTCTGTTCCTCTCATATCTGTCATTACGCAATTATATCCACTGCTTCATTTTCCCTACTGAACAGTAGAGAAATTTGGTCATGTACATGTGAGAACAGATCTGGCAAAACAAGTTAAAGCTGCAATCTTTTATAAATGTGATGTATCTGAAAAAAACTTAATTAAAAAAAAAATCCTCTAGTGTACACTGCTGTGTTTTTATGCAGCTTTTTATGACAGCAGTATCTCTGTTTATGTCTTTTCCAGAAATGAGATATATACCCTTTAAGATATATACCCTTTCAGATTATTATCTGCTCCACAAATACTCATCACTTCTATAAGCCATCACAACATGCTTCTTTGGGAAACATAGGCTTACAGATTGTCAAGGAATGTTTTTCCAAGCAACAATTGCATATTCCAAAGCTAGTTTGTGAATAACTATTTTTCTTTATAAATCTGTTGGTTTCTACACCCTTTTACTTACAGCTGTGATTATCTTCCTACAAAATAAAAGCAGATTGCTCCAACTAGTCTCTATTCTAATTTTAGAAAAATAACATGCAAGGATCCCAACATTATTTAATAGTAGTCATTAAACTTGCCAAGTAAATCTCTGTTTTTCACTTGACCAGAAGGATAGCAAAATCTCTAGTATGCATACAGGTTAGAAAATTGACATTACATAGAACAACACACCTATATCCCATATGTATGTGTATGGTCTGTGCCAAATGCTCCTCTACTGTACTTGCTAAATATACAAAAACCTCTGCACTTCCTTTCAAGCCGAGGCAATAAAGGCTGAAGTGCTGAACTTCCTAACCCATCATCACGGAGAGCCTGTTAACGTACAGCGCGAATCCATGTGAAAAAGCAGAGACTACGGTTCGCAGGTTCTCAATACTGGCACTCAATTGGCAGGACCTGTCATCTCTGTCTAGCCTGCACTTTGTGACCCGAACATTTTCTCTTCTTTCCCACCACAATTATTTGGCGCTGAAGAAAAAAGGTGCAGATTACCTGTGGGTCAGGCACAGGATATGAAGAACAAAGAGAGTTCTTGAAATCCACTTCATTCTGTCTGACAATTTGTGGATGAACAGTCAAGGAATTAAATCAGGCTGTGAAGGCTTTCAAAACACCCCCATTTTAAACTTAAGACTATAAAGAGAAGCTTATAGTGTAAAAAAAAAAAAATCACAACAAAAACCCAAACCCCACCTTTTAGTGTTAAAATAGCACGTCAAAACAAAAAAATAAACAACGCTATTAGCTATATAAATGATTAGTTATTATAAACACTGAGGACTAAGAACTAAAATTATTTAACAAACTCATTTCCAGAGCCAATGACTTAGGAGTGCTTTCCCGCACCGAACACGTAACCCTTTTAGAAAGCAC
This sequence comes from Aptenodytes forsteri, assembly GCF_000699145.1. NCBI lineage: Eukaryota > Metazoa > Chordata > Aves > Sphenisciformes > Spheniscidae > Aptenodytes > Aptenodytes forsteri. The sequence continues at coordinate 3,513,585 of NW_008794595.1, read as the reverse complement.
AATGGATACCATTCTTTTCTAATAGAAAAAGTGATTAAAATCCTATTTTGCTCGCTCACACGAACAAGTGCATTTGGATTAAATACGATACTCTAAAGTAAACAGTGTTTGTTCCAAAATAAATACAGATCTTATTCTGCAACTTGTGTTTACTGAAGTAGCTACGCTAAAATCAAGGTTTACATTTTCATTTCAGCTGCACCTTGTAACTGGAAGAATCCAATTTAAAATAAAACATGACCTAGAGAAGTATCTATATAGCAACTGTAACATGACAGTTACATTCCCACAGCAAAAGAAAACTATTTTGCTAGTTCTCTCTACCTCTTAGGTGTCATGAAGCAGATATTTCAAGAACTGATAGCGTCTCGGTATACATTACTCGATACAATGAAATCTTTCTATTGAAAAGGAAGACCAAAATGTAAATTCATACTTCTAGCAGAGAGTCAGCAGAGCTCAGGACAATCACAATAAGTGCAGTCCTCCAAACCCCAGAGCTTTCTCGCTTGCTTTAAGATGTACATTTGTTGCTCGGGTTCCAGTTCAGAGATACTCCCTATCGTTCCGAATATGCTCATTACATTCCAGTTGTTCAGACAAGATAAAACATAAAACTATTCTATTTCTGTAATGTATGATCTCATGCAGGGAAGTGTTTTGGAATGCCTCTCTAACAATCAATTCTTGCTACAACTCTGACAAAATAATTTGTTATTCTATTTCTGTATATTTTGCAGGAAAAGAGAAGGGAAGAGGAGGGTGTCAGAAAGAGTTTCACCCATAGATAGAAACGGCTAAATACGACTCAAGTTTATCTGTTTAGAGTCTGTGTCACTCCTGGAAAGGACAGTGTTAAGTTCAAAATGTCAAATTCACTTTATTTTAAAAGTTCAGCACTTCACATTGTAAATACCTTCTTTACGACATGATTCATGTTATCTGCGGATATATACTTTTGTAAAAAGAAAAAAATTCTATGACTAATGAAAGCCAGTGAAAATAAAATATGAATGTGTTTAAAGGAGTAACAAAAGCCATGAACCTGGTCAGCATGTCATGAATTATTCCCAAATGTATTAACTTGAAAGTATACTTTTAGGAACATATACATTTTATTGAAACTATATACTACAGGTTGTTCAAATATATTTAAATTTTAAACAATTGCAAAATTAAACTGATGAAAAGAATGATTTTTCCATAAAAGCCTGAAAACAATGTCTCGTATCTCAGGAAATGAGAGTGCTTTTGTGGTTCACATGGAAATTTTCACAGAAAGATGTAAGGTCTCTCTTTCAGTCCTGAGCAACCAATTCACTTAAACTTGCTGTGCCTTGGTGCTGTTGATCAACTCCTAAATGCACGTGTTTCAGTGAAAGTAACAATGCTTTGGGCTAGCGAGTCTCCCATCCTTGTAATTATCTGCTAATGGGACAAAGACTGGGATTAAAATTCTCTCTGCTAACCTTGCCAGTACAGACAGCTAAAACTTTTGCTCCTATGGGCAGTCTGAAGACCTTCGCACAACACTTTGCATTTTTCTCCTTCCTTTTCTTCCCCCCTCAATGTTGTGGGGCAGATGCTGACCCCTATGCCGCTGCTCAGTGGCAGAAGTAGGGAGTGAGCTGAGGCACTGCTGCCTTGTCCAGCTGGAGCAGAGGACGACTATCTGCTTCGCCAGAGCTCTAGGAGTGCCAGCTGGATAGGCAAGAGTTTTTGTGCCACCTTACAGCCTTACATTTAGAGAAAGGGAGAAGCAACAGGAAGGTAAATAAAGTGATGAAGTGATGCTACGAGCTTGGTAGGCTCCTGTGTATTTCAGCTGAGCTGTATGTGTGCAAAGACCACTCCATCTGGTTTTCTTGAGAAAGGAAATCATATAGGGTCTATTTTCAGTGGCACCTAGTATGAAGGTACTCATCACTGGCCACATGAAAGAAGTTAAGTGGTTAATAAGTTGCATACGCCTATAGAAATGATCTTCTCAAGTAAGCTAAGGAGGTATTTGCTATTTTTCATAGCTCTAACACTCATGAACCACAGCAGCACATTCCACAACAGCCAGGCATCATGCATGTCGGATGGGTCAAAGCTTTTAGCTGGGTTTTGCACACACCAGCAAAAGCCACAGTTCTGCCTATGAATAAAGACTTTGCTTTTCTGTTCATTTACCTACAGCTACATGTGCGGTGTAACGTAGTCCCACATTCATGAAGTGGAACTTCATGAGCCTTCTGCAAGTCACCCATGGTTGTAGTATCACGTAGACGAGAAACTATTTCCAGTCATTCCCTCATATACATATCAGGGAAAACTCCTTACCATGATTTGTATTTCCTTTCCTTTCTTTCCTTCCTTCCTACAGCGAAACTGAGCTGTTCCGGGATTGCTACTGCAGAAAACTAAATGCAAATAGATGGGCTTTGGGTCTCAGTCTGAATGTGCCAAGATAACTGCTGCGATGCCTGCTGGAAGGGAGTCCACATTTGCTGACGGGTTTGTTAGAAAGTGAACTCTCCTACTCTTCATAGGACTTAAAGTACCTTAAAAATTAGGTTTACATCTACAAATAAATGTAGTGCTGTAAAAAAAAACCTCTACTGAAGCTTTTGGAATAATCACATTCGGCCTTCCCAGAACTCTCTGTTGCTGAAGGTGGACTATCAGAAGTTGAATCACGGGCTCCTCATAAAGCATACCTAGCCACAGTCCGGTCGGGAGGTTCCCGTTACAGACATTACAAACATCAGGAGGAAGTGCACTCTTATTTCAGCCAAATGAGGAAAGGCATTTTCTAATAGATACTCCTCTGTAGGGCTCTGGATGACTCTACCCTGGGTGACCAGGGATTAGTTCAGCTGCCATCCTTATGGTATTTGGGGGTGGAAAGGAGATAATTCAGCCAGCTCTGTCCGAAGTTTTCCTCTCCCTGAAACCATCCCTTGCATCTCACCAGGAATAAGGCTTATTCAACAGCCTTTCCTGTAATTGCTTCTTTTTTTGAGTTTGATGGCCCAGAAATCTATTTTCAGTATGTTCTACAGTCCTTTCTGCCTGTTTTTGTAATAAGTGACTACAGTTGTTTCTTATTCAACATCCAGCTAACCAATTAGGAAGTAAAGGGCCAAAGGTTCGCTAAGACTTTCCAGGATCCATCCTCCGATCACAGCCAAATCAGACTAACTGCCAAAATCAGATTAGGTGCCTCAAGGAAAACAGCTATTTCTCACAGCAGTAGAACCAGACCTAGTGGTCTGAACATGAACTTCTGCCCATTGTTCATTGCTAAATGAAGGTCATCTGGCAAAACCCATCACTTTATGAAAAGCTGGACTGTTATATTCTCAATTTTTGTATTACCAGCAATAAAGATTCACATGACCAACATGAATGATTACATTCAACAATCACCAAGAGCTGATTCTGCTTTCAGCTGCATCTTTAACTACCACACTCTTTTGAAAACTATTTTCAAACAAAAAGAATTTCTATCATAGATTGGTTTTTAAATATTTCTAGTGAAGAAATATTTCTTAGAATATTAAAGAATGCACATGCTATTTTTCTGGTTTGAGAAATGTGGAATGTGAAATGTAATGTTCTTAAGAAATGTATTTTCTTTGGCATCATCTTAGTCAATATTTACTTTTGGGTCAGTAAACCCACCCCTTTACCTCAAGAGAGGTTAACCTCCACCTATCAACAACGCTGTTGCTCTGTACTGGATAATTTTTTTTTTTTTCCCTGACATTGGCACAGCTAGGTTGATTTTCTTCCTTGCTGGTACATCATTGGTGATCCCAGCACAACAAAGGAAATTCATGCCATAATGCTACACCGAGGCCTTGCAATGCTCTGAGACAAGTTCGCAAATGAAATGTTTTAAATAGAACTGCGGTAATTGTGCATGAGAGAAACAAAGAGCAGGAAGCACTCAAAGCTGCCGTGTTTACCTCTTAAACAGCTGCTACCTATTGCTTAAAAAAAAAAAAATCCCAACCAAAATAGTAACAAACCCCTCCATCCTCCAACAACTTTCTTTATGAATGATCGAACAATTAAACCCCTTAAAGTTGCTGTATGGTTTGGGGAGAATCATGAAATTCTATGTAACTTTACTCCTCATCTCAAATGGAAGATAACACCAGCTCTAACGGCAGTGCTGCAGACTTAATCAATGGTTTAATCTTTTAAGCATTCTGAAAGCTTATCACAAACCAAACCTAAATGCAATAACTGTTAGTACCAACTAAGTTCATTAATATATTAATGCATTCTCCATCACACTTTCCTTCTAATAATATTATTTCAAAAAAACATAAAGAAGTAAAAAAGACAAGTGATACTAAGAAATAACAAAAATTATAAACATAACTAATAATTATAATATTAAAATCTAGTCAAAGGAGAAAAATTTTCTCCTTTCTCCTGAATTATTTTAATTCATACCTACCAATATTTTATGTTATCTCCAGGACAATGGTATAACTTTGCAGTAATTTTACTGATTTCTGAAGCATTATTTCACACCCCTGCAACTCAAAGCCTAGAAGTCTCACTTGCTTTATGGACAAGAGAAATGGGAGCTATTAAACGATACACACAATCACAAGTAACTTGTTTTGGAACAGCAGTACTTAGAGGAGCAAGACTCTGATTTACTGTTGTTCTGATTTCTTCTTTTTCAATGGGTTACCCCATCATTTTGTAAACATAATTTGTCACCAGCACCAGTCAGAGTTCTCTGTAACTACTTTTTGCCTTTCTTTCAGATCTGTTATCCCTGCTGAGAGAATCTACTAAAGAAGAATTTTTCATACTGACACCAACTGTAGTCTTGCTGTGAATAACCACATTCCCATAAAAATCATTCCATTTATTGCAAAGTTGTTGGCAGACCATAGGAATAATAGTCAACTCAGGAAACCTTTTATCCTGAAATCACATAGCTTAACCCTTTGCATGACCATATGAAGTTTATACATAAAAGCTGTATTACCACACTGCTGATTTAATGCCTTAGTAAAAGCATTTTTATTGTTGGCAAGTTTTTAAAATTATTTTTTCACAGTACTTAACTAAAAAGAGAAGAAAAAAAAAAAAGACTGAATTGGAATCAATCAAACAGTATTCAGGTTTTTTTCTTAATATACAATGTTGTATTTAAAATTACAGACTCTTTCCCAGTACATGAAATAATATATTAGCATAGATGCTTGAGTGTGGTTTTGATTATAAACTAAAAATTTACAGCCATTCAAAACTTTCTTCCTCTCTATTGTTCCTACCTTCCTATGGTAAGGAAAGATGTATGAATTCACAATGTAATGGAACAATTGGAAAAAAAACCTGTTTGCTTTATGATTTTTTGTGGAAGATACTTCTGTTAGTCATTACATTTGCTTTGTTAAACACCAACCTAGTGGAGATTAGAGTCAGGAAAGAGACATTAGTTTTGTTAGTCAGTCGTCTTAGTTTGGGAGTCAGAGGTTGCTTGTATTCAAATTTCTGTCTGAATTTATTAACGTGATGGAACAAAAACAGTCAGTGTATGTTTCCACTGTCTTTTTTGTTCCGTTTGTCAACCCTTATTTGTAGGTAATTATGGCTTGATTTATGCTTTATTCATTTGACCAAGCCCATAATAGGAGTTTTGGACTTGTAAACACACCTTTAAGACAAATATACACATTTTGTTCCAATAAATGAATTGAAATATTTGACTTGTATTTTTAAACTTTTCAGTCAGAGAAAATTCTTAGAAAACCTCTTAATTGAGTTATAACTGCTGCTGCAATTGGCTCTCCCCCTTGCCTACCAATGTTAGGGAAGGTGTTATTCCCCTGTGTATCCATACTTTACATTCGCAATGCAAGTTACACAAATATGCAGAAGAAAAAGAGGAGATCTTTCAACTGATTGATTGAAGTGATTTTCTACAGTTCAGAAAGGATCATTTGCTTAGATATAGCTGATCTTTCCTGTGGCAGTAATATTTCAGCTGAGCTCTGTACTCATGTCAGCAGTCTGTACTCTGCTGTCAGTGAACATGTAAGAACTATCATCTCCCGACTGCATATAGTACTGCAGGTAACGTTCAGAAAGTGCCTGGACTGCCCTGTTCTGACTGGACAAGGATCTTGGGAAAAAAAAATAAAACAAACACTCCATTCCTTCAATACCTCATTGTTTCTTTTGTTAAGCTGCTCATTTACATTTTTTAAAATCCTCATTAAATCCTCATGCTTTAACAGCACACATAAAGACCGCTTTAGTCCACTACAGAATCACCCAGCTTCTTGACCACATCTAAAGACAAACTTTAAAAATACAACTAATAGCAGTCAAATTTTACTTTAAAACACAGAAAAATAAAAGTGATACTGCAACAAGTAAAGGGAATAATCCCCTCCCCCTTTCTTTAAAGTTTCATTAGACCATTGAACTGGATGAAATTCAGATAGAGGCCTTATTGTAACCACACTGAAACAGTAGAAATCTCCTGAGACCGTGAAACTCAAACATTTTGGGAACCAACTTCAAGCACTCCTTTCGTGCTTTTAAAACAAAATGAATGAAAGACACTTCTTAATTTTTCTCCCTGTAGCAATGTTTTAGTATGATTCCTACAAAAAACCCCGCACAAACAGATGGGTTCAAAATACATGTGCATGCATATTTTCTTAAAATTTAAACTACAGTCACAGCAGTCACACGTAACCACATCAGCACAAACTGCATGATGGCTCTCAAGATACCAGACAACTGCACTGGTAACATTGTAAATTCATTATAAAATTGAACCTAGGCTGAAGAGGTTGATGGAAACTACCTACCATGCACACTGTTAAGATGCTTACGCTGCGGTTTCAAATCTTTGTACTTATGTGAGGATTGGCTAACATGCTCTCGTCCTGCAAAATGGCATGTAAGGATGACACTTAGTTTCGCCTAGCTTTCCTAAAATAAAAGGTATATCATTTTCAGAAACTAATCTACTTAAAACACCGACCTGAATAATGCAAATCTGAGATTTATGGTTTAAGCTGGTACCCAAATCAACAAGGAGAGAATTTTTTTAAAGGTGACTATTATGTTCTCTTCAGTTTATCTTCTGCGTTTTGCATTGGAAGAGCCCAGTGAGGAAAAAAAATGGTTTGCCTCAAAGTGGTGGAATTAGCACAAAATAACTGCATTACGTGAACAGAAAGGGTGGGCTGGGAAAGATATTTGAGTGTAAATTAATGTTGATCTTAGCTGGAATAACTTGCACTCTTCAGCATTTACAGCTGCACCAGAGACATGACTGGCTGTATGAGATTTTACACCTGTCAGCTTAATCAGAGACCAAAACACAGAATCTACTGCTCAGGAATGTTATTTGAATTTGTGAAACTTCTAGATTTTTAGGTTATAAACTAATAATGGATTACTTTGGAAACTTATGAATGAGTCGTAACTACAGTATTTACATCTGTAGTAGTAGATAGGCTTTTTTTCAGTGGTATTCATAATTTTTAAAGAAAATGTAAGTAACATTTTGTTCACATCAGCTCCATGAAATATTAAAAGCCAAAGAGAAGCCTCTCTATGCAAGAATAAATGGAAAGCAATACATTAATTGATAGTAACATTAACTGCTTTTACCATTAGTATCAGCTATTTACTCATTCATTTGGCATCACTGTTCTATTATTTCAGACTTCTGGGATAACTTAAATAATAAAAAGAGCCTATTGAAATCTGAAATGACAATTCTGGCACTAAGAGGCCTTCAGAATTAATGACATCATTACCTAGTTTTGGATCTAACATGCTGAACCATCAAGCAGTGTATCGCATCTGTGCTTAGGGCACGATCTGCATTGGCAGAAGAGCTCTGTGGCACGTATTGGATTTTGCAACCCCTCAAAAGTAAAAATTCAGTAAGGGCAGGTGTTTATATGTGCCAGCAATATAACGTAAGCCAGTGTTTTGAAATCTGCTAATGGATTGACAGCAAAAGCATGAAAATAGACTGCAAACTTCTCAGTCTGTTAAATTTCTTACAGTGAGTTTTGCATCTCAATTTCCATCAAGCCTTAAACAGGTTTTTAGAACAACTATATCATTTCATTATTGGTTATAAGAGAATTTTCAAAGCGCTGCCTCATGTCATTCATTGTATAGCAATTTTTATGTTACCCTTCAGAGCCTGCCACTGCAGCACAACACTAAGTTTCTGCAATTAAAGCTGCCATACCTGGGGTAGATCTGTAATTCCAGCAACAGACCCTGTCTATATACTGCTTTGATGCAGATACTACAGTAACTTCCAGGTACCTTACTGCTGCCCTTCAATACACTATCTCCTGTACTGGCCGATCCTGAAATCTGATATTTCAGGCTCTGCAGAACCTAGCTGTAATGGGCAGGTACAATTGTTACCATGAAAAGTATGTCAGCATTCGGTATTTTATTTCCTGGGAAGGGGACAAGAACTTTAATTCTGTCACTGGAAGGAACGTCTTTGAATGTGCAATTTGGGAGAGTATGTAGACAAAACATGTTTTGTTATCTGATAGAAATTACTTTAGGGTACCATCTTGGAGATGGATTTAATACCACTAAAAGTTAGCTTGCTGTCTATCACAAATCTTTTTTCACTAGCATGTATGCCACTGACAAATGGGATGCCATCCAGAGGGACCTTGACAGGCTTGACGAGTGGGCCAATGTGAACCTCATGAAGTTCAACAAAGCCAAGTGCAAGGTCCTGCACCTGGGTTGGGACAATCACCAGTATCGGTACAGGCTGGGTGGTGAATTGATCTAGAGCAGTCCTGCAGAGAAGCACTTGGGGATACGGGTGGATAAAAAATTGGACGTGAGCCAGCAATGTGCGCTTGCAGCGCAGAAAGCCAGTCGTATCCCGGGCTGCATAAAAAGCATGACCAGGAGGTTGAAGGAGGTGATTCTCTCCCTCTACTCTGCTCTCATGAGACCCCATCTGGAGTACTTCATCCAGCTCTGGGGTCCCCAGCACAAGAGACATGGATCTGTTGGAGTGGGTCTAGAAGAGGGCCACGTGAATGATTAGAGGGCTGGAACACCTCTCCAATGAGGAAAGGCTGAGAGAGTTGGGGTTGTAGCCTGAAGAGAAGAGAAGTCTCTGGGGAAACCTTATTGTGGCTTTTCAATATATAAAGGGGGCTTATAAGGAAGATGGAGGGAGACTTTTTACCAAGGCCTGTAGCGGTAGGACAAGGGATAAGGGGTAACAGTTTTAAACTGAAAGAGGGTAGGTTTACATTGGACATAAGGAAGAAATTCTTTACGATGAGGGTGGTGAGACACTGGAACAGGTTGCCCAGAGAAGTTGTGGATGCCCCATCATTGGAAGTGTTCAAAGTCAGGTTGGACGGGGCTTTGAACAACTTGATCTAGTGAAAGATGTCCCTGCCCATGGCGGGGGGGTTGGACTAGATGATATTTAAAGGTCCCTTCCAACCCAAACCATTCTATGACTCTGTGAAATGCTCTTTACTATACTGGGCGATTTGTGTGTCAGTGTATTTCTTCACAAAGCATGCCTGCCTACTCTTCAGCTCATTTGTACTACAGCAAAATCTAGGCATCCCAAAAAGAAGCCCTGGTACCAAACAGTAGACTACGTGGAGTTCATACTAGTTACTAGCTCACAAGTACAGACACCTGAAACACTGCAATGACTAGTGATGACCGATGGCCTTCTGCTCTAAGTGTTGTTTCCTTTTTTTTCCCCTGTGCTTTTAAAAAACGGACTTTACTTGAAATGTTTGAGTAACTCAAACTGGAACAATTACAACTTACAAAAATAATCCAAAATAAAAAACAGCAGAAAACAAATTAGCAAATACAATGGAAAACTGGAAAGTTTTCTTGGATGACTATTTGCAATGGGTTTTTGTCCTTTTTTTTTTTTTTAAGTTGTTTGAATACACGCATTTTCTAATTGTGTCAGCAGAGAGAGCATTCGTGTCAGGATGTTCCTGAGGACCAAGACATTAAAGAGACCAAGCTGAAGCATTGTTAGAAAGCCAACTACAGCTGTACACAATAGCAACTACTACAACCACCAGACTTGGCTGCCTCTTTTCCCTCTAGTACTTTATGACAGAATTATCACCCTTGTATCTGTAGATACCATCCTTACCACCATCATCATCCTTATCTGTAGATGAGGAGACCAAGGCATACTAATCAGGAATTACAAAGTAGCGGCAACCACAAAAATGGATCTCGTGTCACTTCATTCTACACAAATATATATGCAAAATACGTGCACCAGACAACTGATGAGTACATAGTGCCAGCAAAGGCTTACCCTGTAAATGTTCAGAGCTTGGAGCATGGCTTCAGACACAAAAAGATATTGATCTGATTTTTTCTATGCAGAGAAGTTGAGCAAGCTTTTCTCTCTGGTGATCGTGTTTTCACGGTCCTCCTTCTCCACTTCCTTGGTCTGCCTGGCCATGCCTCTGCAGCTCCCCCAACTCCCATCACTGACTGGACCTCCATACAACTTAGTTAAGTTTAAATCTGGGCAACATCATACCTCTCACGCCTGCCCAAAGCTGGCTCTACGACATTTCCACAAGGCGTGAGAGAATAAATGATGGACTTCCACACTGCTGATAGTGGCCAACCTGCTCTCCCAGCTTGCCTGGAGCTTGCTCAAAGCCTGCACTTAAGGGCTGGCTTGCATCCAAGCAGTTCACTTGTTAGATTACTTGACTCTAGGACCAGATGTGCTAAAATGCTTTCAGAAAGAGGAGCATTTTACCCTACAGTGGTCATGGTTCTTTGAGATGTGCAGTAACCTGCACACAATAAGTCTGCAGAATGTTATTATTCAATAATGTGTATTATCATAATGCCCACGATCCCAAATCATGCTTCAGAGTGCTACTGTGCTAAAAGTTACCAGCCTAAGTCTGTGGCATATTAAAGGTCTGAGGGGAAATAGTTTCCCCTTCTCCTTCAGATTAAAGAAACAGAACATATGGTTGTATTGCTTCAAAGGCATTCCTACAGGGCACTGTGTGGTACGCTAGGGACGTAGCTGTGTGCACGGTCACTGAAGGACCTGGGAGGAAAGTCACTTAGTCTCCTGCGGTGTTACTGAGACCTACAAAGGAGAAAATTCTCGGGCTGATGAAAAGAAGAATATATGTTCCTGTCATGAAGAAAAGGTCTCCTTGAGGCCTAGAAGTGATTTATATGGTGCATTTGCTTCCAGCAGCAGGGAGGCAGCCTAGTTTCACCTGTAAGAACTGAAGGCAAAGGCCAAAGAGGGACTAATGTTGGAGAAGTTTTGCTCTGTGATCAGGCTTCACAGCTGCTGTGCTGGGGTTTTGTTGTTCCCTTTCTTAGGCCTGAGCTCTCCCTACAAAATCCCTGGAGCACCTCTTCTTGGAGCAATCCCTTTAGTGCCTGGTGTTAGTACAGAAGGCATCACCATCTGCTTTAGTGCCACGAGAGTCTGCATTGCCACGTGGGCCTTCGAGGTCCTTTACATTTCTTAGGGGAACAGAAGGGCTCTGCATACTGCTGGGTGTCAGACATCCCAGTCACATTTCAAGTAGAAAAAGCTGCCCTCCACACAGCCTTGAGCTTGCAAAGGAATATGAGGGAGAGGTAGTTTTCATAAATACCGATAGTCCGATGACTGGGAGCTACAAACAAGGAGAGCAGGCACATCCACATAGTAAATTATGCAGGAAACAGTCCACAAAAAGCAGTTTTCATAAAAATACCCGGCAGTTAATTTCTCCCTATCAACTTCTAGATCTGAGTAAATCCAAGCTAGCAGTTACAGACTTGTAGGAGTCCTGGACGGATTTATCGCCATATGGGTGGAGGGAGGGCAAACACAGAGCATGAGAGTGCAAGGATGCAAATGCTGTTTATTCTTTGCTTTAAACTGTGAAAAGATGCATCTATGTAAGTGAGTATCTCGATGCTTCATAAGAGGTGGGTATGTTCCCATATGTGTAAAGTGTAGGATTTGTAAAATATTTCTGTATTAATCTAACTTTATTTAACGGAGTGAAGAGGCAGGAGAGTTAGAGCAACACAGACGGCTGCTCTTGTGCTGCTCCTCGGCGTGGGAGGACCAGCCAACCCTGCGGCGGCAGGCGGGCAGGTCAAAGGAGCAAAGGTGCTGCCCAGTAGCCTGAGGTGGGAAGCGAGCACCGCGGCCCCCGCCTGCCCGGGGTTGCCGCTCCAGCCAGCTGTGGTTACAGACAGAGCTGCATCTTGTGGAAATCGCATGCAGCTCCAACGCAGGCAGCTTTCCAGAGGGGTCCGTGCATAGTAATATGCTAATGCGATGCCTTAAAGGTTCATTAATCTGAAGTAACACCATACTTGTAATCATAAAGCAGTTCTGCAGCTCTTTTTGACAAACAGGAGACTATGCTCTGAATTTTCATCAGGAACACATTAATATACATCCAGGTGGATTTTAAGTAAGAATCTGAGGAGAAATTAGTCAAGGCCAGCATTCCTAATTGTTAGAACATAACTAACTATTTTTCTTCTTTTTCCCAAAGAACCAAAGTTACTGCTTTACAGTAATACCTGACAGCATTCCCTCATCTTTTACCATTAAGAGAAATACATCAGCTAATGTAGCTGAAAAACTCATACCATACTGCCTTTCATTATAAATGACTCCCATACACATATCATCACTTTGCACATAGAGACTCCACAAACAAAAGTCAATTGTGAAGCCATGACTGTGCATTATATATCCTTCACTGATGGAAGAAAAATGAATGCTAATCATCATTACTGTGCCCTTATGCATTATTGCATTTCTTGGAGGTGTCAAAATTATTTTTTTTTTGAGTATCATAATATATATAACCTTATTTTGAACCCCCCAACAAAAGCCCACACCAAAACCCTGAAATGAACACACAGAAATAAAAAGCCTAAAAGAAAAAAATAATAATCATGAAATAAAACTACAAATTAATTTGATTTTAATTACTTCAATAGAATTCAACACAGACAAAAAAAAAAGTATCTTATTCATAAAAAAGTGTTAGGTAAGATTAAAAAAAAAAAAAAGGCTTCGTAAGTGACATTCTCAGCTTCAGTAAATACCTCTAAAGGAACAGATCTAATGAGATGGTACCATTTTAGAATAGAGTTTGCAAAGCACTGAACTAACTTTTTAAAATAGGATGTTCATAATCATTCACTACCAGCAATTATTCCTTTAACATACCTAGTTATAATATGTACCTGATATGCCCAAGAAATGAATAAACTAATCTTTTAAGAGGGTCAGTATAAATATGTAAATATATATACTCTTTAAAGATGCAGATAGGTAGATGTCACGTTTCAGTCCTATCACCAAGTTGCTAATTTCCCTAAAACACTGGAGCATACATCCTAAAATACCTAGTATGTGTAATTGCTCCATATATACCATTAAATTATTATACCTTATTATCCCTATCACAATATAATCAGCATGTAAAATCACACATTCTGTTCTGATGAGATAACTCTGGTTCTCTTGAGAGCACTAAAACAATGTAGTTATTCCCTCCTGCGCGCAATTAAAATTCTAGAGTATGAGAGTATGAGATACTCATACAGAGTATGAGATATTTAAATGAAAATTTGAAATACTGAAAACCTAAACTTCCTATTTTGAAGCCCAAATGCAGATTCTGGAATCTAAATTTTGAGAACACTGCGCTACTTTCTACTGTTTGGCCTAGTATACTTCTATAATTTCATTATGAAATTACTATTAATGCAGGAAAACATTGTTTATGACGGTACTTAGATCGAATTATACATTAGTAAACATAAGTATTTTCCTTTCAGTATGTTAAAAAACTTGTCATACCCCTTTAACATGCTGTTTCAGAAATGTTTATTCAAGATCTGAAATTATTTGCTATTATATCAATTTGGAATTAATTACTCTAAATAAATATGTGCAAAGTGAAGGAAATAAGCCATCTCTTTTACTTTTTCTCAAAGCAATAAACTAAGAACTAGTATAAACTGAGGGTGCAGTAACTAATTGCAAATCTAAGTGCAGCTCACTCATTCATAAACAGAATACTGACTTCAGAGATAGATGACTGAGTTTTTTCATTGAGTTTGAAAAATGCCAATTACAGATACCATTATTAGTATTATTACATAAAGAGCAACATATAGGAAATTAGATGATTCATTTACCTGGCTGTATCCGCTACTAAATTAGGATGGGTAAAGAAGTTTGCAGCTGATACGCATTGGCATTGATTCATTTTATACAGACTAAAAAATGACTGCTGAAGTTTAAAATTAAACCTAATAGCATTAAATAAATCTCTAGGTTGAGCTTTGAAAAGCCAGTTAGGTCATACACAAATCAAGTAGTGCTTTGGAGATCACTGCTGCAATTCTGCCCTTTGCATTCAAAATGTTAAATCAGTCTTCAGCAGTTTATAAGATGACAAAATACTTTCCCCCTAACTTGGATAACAAGACAGCTGTTCTGATTAGAGCTTTCTGGAATGCATCGGATGAAAAGAAGATTTTTATTAAAAAACATTAACTTGTGGTATCTGGAAAAATGTGCATCATAGGCCAAAGTTATGACAGAAGATTGCCTGCCCGTAAACCCAGCCTCTCTATATGCCAGGAAGGGTTCCCTCTGAGCCTGGGTGAGCTGGAGAGCATCAGCTTTCAGGTTCCCACTTTGAATTATGCCTAGACCCAAAGACATGTCTACACTGAGGGTTAGACATGTTCCAAATCCAGCTTTGCCTGTCTTCATACTATTTCTGGGCAAGGATGCCCAAGCTCTGCGGCTCGCTGGCAATGTTGCCTACAAACTTCTCGAATCCTAACAGCCCAGATGCTGAGGCACATGAATTGGAAAGCTTAGGCCTGAGCAGGGTCACCACTAGATCTTCCAGACTCAGTCCTTCATCAGCAAGAACAGATGCTGAACATCAGAACAGCCAAATTGCCCGCAGTTTTCATGGAAGCCTGTCAAGCTGTAGGGCAGCCTGAACTTCCAAACCACCAAGCAAGGACTTTGAGTTTCTCAGATGGATGCAAGGAATCTGCCCTGAGGTCGCAGGCCTTGGGAACCAGGCAGGCCCTGCTAATAAAGGTGACATTCACAAGAACGACAAACTGCGGCTCCAGGAGGACACGTTCCTTCAAAAACACCACGTGTCTGCAACATGTTTCAAAAAACCTGAAATTTCTGGTGAACTGAAAGCCTCAGTCCATGGCCAGGTCTAGTCCCTACATGCTGCTTCCCACAAAGTACAGGCTCTCTTGTGCCCCCTCCCTGCGTACTTCTCTATGGCAATCCACAAGCACAAACCCACTCCCCTGCACTGCTGAACATGCTCTTCTCTCCCTTGGACAGACCATGATCTTTCAGATCGGAGCTCATGTTCCTCAGAAATAAGGACTTAGAGCTCATGTACAAGGACATGAACACAACTTCTCACTCCTAAGTGCCTCTGTGTATGAAGAAGACAGACTAGGGTATAGACACAGACTCTTACACTTGAGTTTGGAGATGCAAGGTAAACTGGCTTGTTATATGGGGGAAATGCAAAGACCAAGCTCATCCAGTGAGCTCCTCTGCTTCCGTGAACCACCTGGATCAGTATTTTTTTCATACACAGCTTCAAAGTTCTTCAGTGAATAAACCGCCATGCTGTACTGTTAAGGCTGTAACATGCCAATTAGCAGAAGATAATCTACTATCCCTA
The DNA here is from genome assembly GCF_000699145.1 of Aptenodytes forsteri. Lineage (NCBI taxonomy): Eukaryota > Metazoa > Chordata > Aves > Sphenisciformes > Spheniscidae > Aptenodytes > Aptenodytes forsteri. The sequence continues at coordinate 3,497,803 of NW_008794595.1, read as the reverse complement.
AGATGCAGTTGATTAACTTTCATTAAAGTTAGTGACGCTGACAGTCATGTGTGAAGAAGTAGCTACAAGTCTACTAAGTATCTGGCTCGCACAGCAAATGAAAACACAGTGAACTTTATTGAATGTGCTGGCAAGATAGAGTAGTACTTTCTCCTTCTGCTCTGGATAAAATGAAATATAACCAGAAATCAGAAACAGATTTGGAAAATAACTAGCATTGTTATACTTTTCTACAAATCTGAAGAATTAGTCCTATACATGCAACTCACTAATCGTGTTTCTTATATCCAAAACAATCATATCTTTACATACAGCTACCTTAATGAAAGAAAACACTACTTTAAATTTTAAAGAAATAATCTATTTTATTGTAAGTATAAAAAATAAATACTCCACTAAGGAATGGAAGAAAAAATAAAGCACATTTAAATAATTTCATTACATTCTAAGATGCCAAATCATCTGTGAGTGGTTTCTTTTTAGATGAAAAGGAATCAAAATATAGGACAGATGTTGGACAAACCACATTTGAGGTCTATCACACACTGGCATTTTTCAAATGATTTTGGCTCATCTATTAAATAAGGTGTATTTTGCTTGATTTTGAAAAGGGAAACATCAGGAAATATTTAAAGGCCAATTGCTGCCAATTAACTTTGATCAGCAAAAGTTGCATTTGAATCTTTTAGATTCTTTTGCCTGTCTGGAATAACACACTATTCTAAAATCTAGCAAAACAACAACTTGATGATTAATGTGTGTTGGCAGCCTCACCACAAGCTTGCTTAACAGTTGGATTTTAAATAAACAGCTGTCTTCATTATGATGGGAAAGAAATCTGACTGTTTTCATGTTTTCATGTTATTAAAATATGATCAGAAATTGCTTTTTTCCCTTTTAAGATGAAACAGCCAGGCATTATGGTGACAGTCTCTTTCAGCAGTTCGGATAGTTTTAGAACGATCTCACAAGCGTCGCCAAACCATAGCCTACGTAGGCTGAAAAAGCCCTTGGCATGCCGACGCCAGCTCCTCGCCGGACGCCACAGGGGAGAGGCAGAGAGACCACAGCGCGTAACAAATCGTACCTGCCGCTGGGGAAGGCGGAGGACCCCCAGTAACAGGCCACTGAGACAGAGAGCGTATACAATACGAATGATTTCCCTCGGGTTTAAGGTAATACTTGCCCACAGTGGGATGTAAGTGAGAAATCTGTACCCAGCCATTAACTGTTTATAGAAGCTGAAGTTTAATATTTAATGGCCTGTGCAGACTATTGAATTCTAATGTTTATAGACGCTTTTGGTGTATCCACTTCTAAAACTTGTCTGCTGTGGTCATAAATACTAAGACCTGTGAGGACAAAACCCTACCATTTAAACTATCGCAACCTTTGAATGCCAGCGCAGACATTTAGTGTAGATATTATTATATATCCTAATGACTAAATTATACGGATATTTTCTAAATGTTTCCATATTAAAACTGTGAAACCAAAAATAATTGTCAAACCACCTAATAATACGTAAAAAGAGACAAATATTAAATCACCTCTATGCGTTTTCAAAGAATGAACACTTACTTCTAAATCGTTAAAGAATAGATGCGTGTCTGCCAAATTGAAAATCATCTCTTCCATTCGGAGTCCAAGAGACACAGAGGTGGGTGGATCCTTAAAGAAGAAATGAAGCGAGTACACCATCAATACCATGCCTAACATACGTACCAGAATACAAACTGAAGGAATTGCTTTTCAAGAGAGATTATTTGATGTATTAAATGCAACATCCACTTGTTCAGTTTAACTTCAGCAACTCTCTAATCCTGTACTATAGCACTTACCAGTAACACTCAAAAATATGACTTTAACTCCACTGGTACCGTGATTCTGCAGCGGGACCTCTGTGGTCACCCTCATGCATCCCTGGCATGGGCTCTCTGCCCTCTGTGCAGAAAGGGCAAATCCATTTCACCTAAAACTTCTCCAGATTTTACAACTGTTTACAAGTTTTATGGTCAACCGGGGGCACGATAATGCTATTGTTACTCAAAATAAACTCTCACTGGTCACAAGTGAAAGGATTTGGTCCTGGGAATACCTAGCGACTTTAAAGCAAATCACCGTTAATGTTTTATTTGCAAATGGCAATTATATTTAAAACCACTCCTTGATTCTCCACAAAACCATGCTTTAATTATGCTTTTAGTTTGGCCCACCCATGCAGAGTGAACAAATCTATTGTTTGTTATTAATACATAACACACTTTAACTTCTCTACAGAAATTACCATAACAACTTATTCCTTACTGAGCTAATAAACTCAAAAAGCATGTTCAGCATTGTGGTTACCAAATGCATTACAGATGTTTGTCTTGTTCTGATTTTTTTGTGTTTTATATATTTTCAATCTGAAAAATCGAAAAGAAAGCCTAATATATACATTTGATATAGGGTTTCTCATTTATAATGCCAAGTATACCCAAGCGCACAGAAGCATGAGTTTGAAAGAACATGTTATATTATCTCATGACACCCTCTATTAACAATGTTAGTTTATTAGGAATTATATTTTAAACAGAACTGCAGAAGTGACAACCCATATTTTACTCAAAATAAGTTAATATTCTAAACCTGATGACAACTCAAAGTTAAAAACCAAGAGATGCAGTCCCTAGTTTCTTTTTCCACCTCTCAATCAAATTAATAGGTGTTTCAACATGATCTCTGAACTTTCAAACATTTTTCTATAACTACTGGTTAAAAGGCAAAATGTGTCAGTAGCAAAGAGTTGGAAAAGAATGGTGATTTGGCAGCCTGTTTGCCTTCTGGAAATGCCAAAACCTAAGTAAAACTAACCAGAAAAAGAATTTTGGAAAGAAGCATTTAGAAACAAAGTTACAGAACAGACACTTTTTCCACCTCTCAATCAAATTAATAGGTGTTTCAACATGATCTCTGAACTTTCAAACATTTTTCTATAACTACTGGTTAAAAGGCAAAATGTGTCAGTAGCAAAGAGTTGGAAAAGAATGGTGATTTGGCAGCCTGTTTGCCTTCTGGAAATGCCAAAACCTAAGTAAAACTAACCAGAAAAAGAATTTTGGAAAGAAGCATTTAGAAACAAAGTTACATAGAACAGACAAAATATCTGTTCTTGAACTCACATATGTTAAGAGTAAGTAAGTGTCAAAAAAATAGCCCTTATAAATGGGGAAGAAAAATTGCATCATGCTATTTTGATGAACTTCGCCCTTAAAAATAAGCCTTCTATTTAAACTGGTACTGCCAAAAAAAGAATATTTGGCTTCTTAATTCAAATGGAAAGACTTTAAAATATGAACAAAAGTATTCTGTCTCTCTGTTTTAATATTGCTCTATTTGTAGACCTACGTCTTCTTTTATTTTACTTTTGTAGGCATGTAAGCAGGTGATATTTTCTCTCTAGCTAGGCCTGAGGCTACTTTTCTTACTGACATTCCGCTTATCTTTGTGCCTAGTCACCACCCCGCTATCCTTCATAGCTCATTAGCCTTTTTTTTCAAACCAGACAAGGATTTCTATTGTCCCTGAGCACTAACAGAAGTCGCCCCACAGAACTCTCTGCTCCAGTTGTTAAAAGGAGTTAGATGGACTAAGTGTCTAAGATGCAAATGAAGATCACTAGCTACACCTTGATTATCAACTGCTGAGGTAACAGTGTAGAACTAATCCCATTCTGAACTTCCATCAGGGAACAATATTTCCAATTATCCAATATCCAACAATCTTTCAATAGGAACATCATTTTGAAAAGCAGAATAAATTGGCAGACAGAACATGATGTTGGTTATGAACCCATACGGTTAACTTTAAATAAATGGCTGTGAATATATATTTTAAGTTTCTATGTACACGTGACAAATTAAACATTTTTATTAAACTTTTTATCACACTTCTGAGTCTGAAAAAATGGCTTTTTGTAAATCTTTCTGTGAGCCATTTCACTCCAAGGTATTTTTAAATGGCAGAGAAAACAGAATGGGGATTTCTCTGAAGTAATATTAAAATAATGCCATTTATTAGGTTAATTTAATTAGGAGAAAAACAAATAAGAAAATCATTGGCACCTACTGAAAATGTCAGATTAAATACAATAAAAGCTAAGAGAAGAAACAAAACAGGTTGCTTTTCAAAGAAACCTTAATTCCTTGATTAAACACAATCGTTTGCTATGGAAAGTTCCATTTAGCATAAAAACTGTGTTAAGCTGCAGCTCTGGATACCCACATATTTAACAGAAGCAAAAGCCTTATCTGCATTAGGGTTTTAAATATCCGTGTAGTCACAATCTTGCAACTACTCTAGTAAAAAGCACAAGAGCCTTGGTTTAAGGCACTGCAGTAGATTAAACTCTGATGTCAGACATTACAGTGGGGGCCGAAAACTTTAAAAACAGACTAGAAAAAGGTTTTAAAAAAAAAAATAATCCCATACCGAACCTTCTTTTGCAATTTTAAGCCACTAATTGCTAACTAATTATTGTAAGGTGTCACACAATGAGGAGGAAAGCTAACACTCTCTTCTTGTTGATTGGGATTTGCAGGTTCAGGTGGAGTGTCTTTTCAGGTATGGTCAAAATCAGGTACAAATCTCTGAGGGAGGTACAGTTTAGCTAAAGAAAAGAAATACCAATGTCAAACTGCTTAAGCAGGCCTCTTGTTTTGAATACTGGTATTGGAGCCAAAACATTGTCTGTATGTCATTTCTAAATTCTACCCACTTGATTTCTTTGTTTGGTGGAGAAACAAGAAGCTGAAAAACAGGAAAGTTCACTTTGGGTACAAGGCTTATTTTCCACTTAAGCCTACAGGTCACAAATGAAGGGTTAAGTGAAACCAGGCTTTGTTTTTCTCAATCTCTAAAATATATTAAACCACATTAAAATAGCTTATAATTTAAAGGAAAATTCCTTTAAAGCCTCTGAATATAAATGTTTTTACGGAGAATGGAAATGTACGTAAAGACCACAGTGTTCTAGTGCCAATACTGAGATGTATTTCCACCTGCTCCAAGATACTACAGAAGGGCTCCAACTTTTTCCAAATTCCAAAACTTAATCAGTTGACATCTGGCTCAAAACATAAGTTTTGAGGTGCCAGAAGCCCTAATGTCAATTAAAGTAACTGATAACTTGATATTTGATCAATAGATCTCTCTCTGTGCATATTAAAAAAAAATTCCAAAAGCAAATGGAAATGTTTTGTTTTGCTGCTTCTTCTTTTCTGGAAGTACAAATCATATTCCTATACTAGTTTCATACATGTCCATGAAATTCACAAAATTCAAATCACCCTTAAATAAAAGTGTAGCAGTTTCTACCATGACTGTGCAAACTGAAAAATAAGGGTATTATTTTGTTCCAACAAAGCTGAAGGACAAAAGCAGGGAGAAAGCAGAGCACAATAGCAGCAAAAGGAGAGCAGGTGATAAGAAGAGATGAGAAAGTAAGAATATACAGAAAAGGGTGGCACAAGCAGGAAGTTATGAGGAACGAGGTAAAGAATACGGAAAAGAAAATCAATCCCTTCAGCAGCAGGGCTGCTCATCATTCATAGTCATTCACCATGAAACTCACTCAGGCGTTATGAAAGAGCTGAATGCCAAGTTGCCAAATCCCCTACTATTTCATTAGGATATTTTTGTTTGTTTGAAGATCCAGCTTTTGTATTTTAATGATTATGTGAGCAGCTTAGATTCAATTTTTTAAAAGGGCATTTCTAGCCCTCACCACAGTGCAGAAACATATGAGAATGTGATGTTAGATTGTTCAAAAAGCAGAATACAGGTGAAAAGAACAAAAATTCCACTCAACAATTTTTTCTTTTTTTCATATTGACTTATGATCTGGATTTCTGATTTTAAAAGGCCAGAAATCATTAGGAAACACTCTTTAAAAAAATGTGTACCTCCCATTGCTGCAAATAAACCCTACAATTCTCATATGACAGACACATGTTTTAGCACGTTTGCTTTGAACATTTGACACTATCTTCCTCTAATGTCTATGGAAATTGCTAACTGTTGTCTGAAGCTGTCAATAAGCCAAGAGAAATTGTGATATAAGTGAAACTTTAAGAAAACAAAGCAAGAATGGCACACTTTCATGACTGCATCTGAGAGCCAAGGACATGCACGTTGCTACCCCTCACCAAAAAGGGGTATTTATCCACAGCATGAGCACTAATGCTGTCATCCCTCTTAACATCAACGGCCAGTTGTCGTTTAGCAATGCAGAAGTATTCTGCCACATGCCATGCAACCAGAGCCAGCCGGGGGAAAGCTACATCTCAAGTAAACAGCGCCCACAGTGATTGAGCTGCAATCAGGAGTCACCCAGCTCCTTGCAGCATCCAGCAAGAAAGGTGTTTATGTTCAGGCCCCAATTAATGAAACCACTATAGGGAACTAGTAACAAGTAGAAAAAATATGCTTGCACAAGTACTTCTACGGCAATGACTAATTAGGCTTTTCCAGCCCTGCTCTGCTGCCCAAAAGCAAATGGTGAGATTCTGTGGGCAACGAGGTTTTTTGTGAGCACTGGGATTTGTTCTCCTCATTCTGAGCTGAACTAAACTGTCATGGATTTGGTGATTTTTGGGGTGCCATGCAAAAGCTGTTTTTGGAGGGAGTTTGTCATATCTTCACAGAAGGCTGAGAAACGGAAAACAACTTTTTGTAAATGTTTAATACTCTATAATGCTACTGTCTATATGTATCCATACAATAACTGTCAAAACATCTAAAGTTCTAGTGTCTTTTTACTACCGAAATAGAAAGTATTAACATGTAGGAAACCAAGGCTGCTGAATTAACTTGCTTTTCTGGCACATAATGAAAAAAAACATTATATTGCTCAAACAGGTAAGCTGCTATTACAGCAAACTCTTCTGAAAATACACCGCACCTGAACAAGCAAGAAAGGTTGCAAAGAAATACTGCTTTTTATAATGCAAAAAGCTATTAGGAGGAATTCAGAACCTGACCCAGGCATGGACTGAATCAGAAGTAGCTTTGCCCTTCACTCAACTGGGTGTAGGGTAAAAAATTTTGGTGATAAATATAAGCTTTACAAGAAGACAGAGTGATTACATGAAGCCAGACAACACTATCTGGTTGTTCTTTATATGAAGAATTTTTTTAAAGTTACCAAAAAATCACATTCTAGTTATACCTCACATGAGGTGAACATGAAATGGCACAACAGATTTTAGCACAAGCTGAGACATCAGCTTTCAAATACAATCCTGGAAAAACAAAGTTTGATCTCACAAGGGCATTCCATTCATGAACTGTTCTTATTCACCTAAGACCGTGTTTGTCTTCTGAGAATTACTGAGGAAACCCACGGTCTGTAGACATATTCATTAGTTCAGTTATGATTTATAGACTGTGCATAACAGAAAGATTTGACTCGTAAGCAGACTTTCAAAAACATCAGTCACTATGTAGATTAAAAAAAGTTAAGGTAAAAAATTTTAGACTAATCTGTCTGTGTCCCAAAGTATTCTTCCTCTTGCCTTCTCAATACAGAGCACACTCCACTGCCGATCGCTCAGAACTAAAATGTTATTTTAGCAATCACTCCTGGAAGCTCTTCACTTTCTGAAGGAAGCTAAACCTTTGCAGATTTTGATGATATCAACAGGTTTCAGACACTCTGTACCTACAAACCAAACCTCAAGCGGTCAAACTATTACTCCCAATGCTATTTAATTATTTACTGAATATAAGAGCTGAGTAAGTGCAAAGAATGGACATGTGAAACAGCTTTACTCCTTGATTTTTTATGTCTTGAAACACCAGTACCATTTTGCCTCTGGAAAATCAACTAATGTTCTGGTCTTCCTTGTGTATCAACCATAAAACAGCAAATATTACTGAAAATTTCCATCAGTTTCTTGACACTTACCCTTCCATATCTGTTGGCATAGGACCCTGTAAGCAAGGAATGGAAAATGATGATTGTCTCATCCAAATCCCAAATGAATACTCTCTGTAAAAAGAGAATCAAATCAATGTGTTCCTCTGTGAAGCTGATACTTGAAATGGAAAGTTAAAATTTGAATCAGTAAGTGCACAAATGAGAAAATTGTATTGAAATGGTTATATATTAAAACCATAGTTTCCTTGCCATTTATTTTCAGAACTAACAAGTTTTTTCCAGAATAGGGTAATACAATCTGTTAGCTTTTTACTACAATTGCTATTATATCAAATTATTCTATTAGAATAAAATTATAGTTATTGTCAAACACACACAGAAAATGAGATGTATGATGTACTATTTTAAAGCCAGATGTGAGATAGAAACTGAAGTAAATGAAGAGAAGCCTCTGAAAATTAAATCTTCTGGGTTTGAATTCTGTATTTCTGAAAGTCTTACAAAACAAAGTTCATATAACTGCTCTTGAAAATGACCTCTAAAACCGAAACAAAGCAAATTGCTGCTAAGTGCTTAAATCGTTTTAATCTATGTTCATTTTTAATGGATTTTAGGCACCTGAAGAATGAAAATTATGAACTTGGATGTTGCATGTGTAAGAATTCATGGCATCAGTAAATAATTCTTTCGCTTACAGCCAATGGAAAATATGTGTTTTAAATTTGTCCTCTGACCACACACAAAATGATATTTTAATGAAAAATGAAGTGTTCAAATACAAGCATTTTAAATCCTGGTGAGATTGTTTTTCCCGTGATGACAAATGGGCTAAACTTTTGGAAAGGAAAAGTAATGCAGTGTGGACACTCATAGCTGTGGTGTGTCACTGGAGATGCATTCTCAACAAAAAGCATGGGCCACTGAGGGGAATGTGAACATAGCATGAGAGAACAAAAAACACTATTGCGCTAGAAGTGTCTCCTGTCCAAACGCAAACCTTTCTTTGATTTGGGAAAAGCTTGCTTTTTTTTTTTTTTGTGTGTAAATCACAAGGAGAAAGAAACCCCCAGTATTTTTCAGAGAAAGTAGGTGCTCTTCATGAAGAAGTTTCTTTAGAAGAAAAATTCTATCTTCTACAAAAATACTGTTAGGAAAAAAAGAAAGGGAGCTCCAATGCCACTTTATTTTTGATGTGTAAATAATACTTCTCTCTGCAAAATAATGGTGAAAATAGAGTCTGTAACAGGTCAAAGACATCTAATATAATGTACCTCTAGATCTGAGTCAGGTGGTGGTGAAGGATTATTGTTTCTTCTGCCACGTCCACGTGATTTCCCATCTGAACTACGACGCAACCTATCTGAATCTGAATCTTTAATGGGTGTTGATGGACTGTGGATTGTACTGTATTCTGCTGTAGTAAAGAAATGACATTTTTACCTTTCAGTTTAAACTTCAAAATGTTCCACTTACTTGCTTTTTACATGTGACACTAAAACCAGGATGTTCACTAAAGAGTCCTAACTAAAATAATTAAATCTACAATGATAAGTGGCAATACCGATACATAAATTAAATAAATCGAGTTCAAGTTATATGTAAAAACAGAAACATAAATTATTTCAGTAAACAAATAAAAAAGTAAAAAAAAAAAATCTTCATTCCTTCAAATCATAGAGAAGATCATATCACGTCATAGACAAGATTAAACTCTAAATGAACAATTTTAATGGATACCAGCTTTTTTTTAAAGAACAGTGATTTAATTCTAAGTTTTCAAACATGCTTTAAGATAACCATTATGGTGACTGGTAAGAAAAAAAACCATCCAGGTGTGGAAAAAAAAAACATAGAAATTGAAAACTTTTCCAAATTGCTTGATTGCAGACACTTTACTTTTAGATGACTACATTCGAGCCAGATGAATAGAATTCCTTCTAAATATGGCATAAAATAGAATCCTTATTTTCCCAGGGTAAGTTCAATTAATAAGTTTTAAATATGCATCAACTATGAAGATGAAATTTATAGTATTCTTCAAAGGCCCACTCAACACTGAACTTTTCCAAGGAGTACCTTCAAGACAGGATACAATTCCTTAGCAACAGTATTGTATGCTAATTATTATGCTTCAGCAAAATTTATTTACAAAAATATTTACTGTTGTTGAACAGGTAGAAAAGAATGATGATTTACACATGTAAGAACAACAAAGTTTTCTTGAAAACATGCTAGGTGGAAGATGTTTTGCTATTCTTAACATCCATAGACTCAGTAACAGTGAAGTGCTTGAACATTAACAAAGCAGACACCCAGCGTAAATTATCTTTCCTAACTCATTTAACTAGAAGTACTATACTCCTCAGAAATGCAACAACACATTTTAAAATCTCTTTTCAAGACTTCCTTTCACAGTCTTAAGTTCACAGAGAAAAGACTTTTATTTTGACGGTTATCATTAATTTCTTTTTCCTAAAAAAACCTATTTTTGTGAAGGCGGCTGGAATTTTCAGCATACAATATATTTATCAATTTCACTTCTCAGTTAACACTATTCTTTAGAGTTCAGTAGATGTGGATATTTGTATCAATATTAATTTACTTTTTAATCAGCCTAGACCATGGCATTCCAGTTTGAACAGACAGGTATACTTCTCACACAAGTGATTCTTTCTCCTAAAAAAACATCCTGTTGAGGTCAGAGGTTAGATTAAGAAGGAGACTCTGGACATCTGTGTAACACCACATATTCACAATTACTCAAAATAATAATGGTTGCTTGTGCTGAATGAAAGGAAAAGGTCTTGAAGTTCTCATGCTCAGCCTTCAAATCTACACTTAATGGAAATTAGTATATATGATATATTTCACATTATACTTTTACCTAAGTATCTCAGGCTACATTAAACAAAGCAGAATAACAAGTTAAGATATAACTCAAGGTAAAACAAAGAATCTTCAAAAAAGACTCAACCTATACCTGAGAGTGATTCTGTGTATGTGCCAAACAACAAAAAATCATCCAGCCACATCAGTCTACGTAACTAAAGACAGACGTTTAAAAGTTGAAGATCACGTACATTCCAATAATATACATTTTTTCCTATGACAATGTACACTTCAGAATATTTATTTAAACTAATACTTCGAATGCTGATTGCTCTTTCACCTACTGTACTAAAATGTAAATAAGAAATCATAACTCAACTAGTACAAATTTTCCCAGCCTTTTAAACTTCAATGAGTTTATCTGCTATACATTATTTTTATTATTAAAATACTTAACAAAAAAAGAAAAAGAAAAGAAAGAAAACAATGCACAAATGCTTTGAAATAAATTATAACCCAGTAAAATAAACAGAACAGAATTTCTTCAACAGGTGTATTGGCCAATGATGTTCTAAATATGTGCTCTAAAATTCAGGTGTAATGGAAAATTGCATTTCCTATCGACTAATTGAAATCAGAGTTGCTCTTGGTGTCTGACAGTATTTTTAGGAGTTTGGCTTTAGATCCCAGTTTTTTAAATTCTTCTCACAGACGTGATACACCTAAAAAATTTAAGTATTAAACTTGGGTAGTAATAATACTACTAAATAAAATAGGGAACAGATAGCATGGAAAAAGTATAAACAAAACTTCATGACAAATAAAACGAAGTAAACCTAAAAGAGTGAGCACACAGAGCAGAGCGTGGGGTGGGCGGGAAAGAACATCTGTTTGTAAGAGCCGTCCAGCTTTCCATTTTTGCAAACACCTTCATTTAAGTATACTGCATTCAAAATTTCAAACACAGGGCTGCAAATTTGGGTGGAAGCTCATTTCCATCTCCCCTTCTCAGGTGCAAGTCATCTGCCTGAATGGGCCAGACCCTCACCTGACAGAAAGACTCCCAACCCTACCTCTGGATCCCAAGGTTGGCTGGGCACACCTTAGCCCACCCTGCCTCGGGACCCCAAGGTTGGCTGGGCGCACCATAGCCCACCCTTCTGGGACCCGCTGCACCTGCATCATTCCCAAGACAGCTTTGCCTGTCTTGCTCTTACGGATCTCTCCAGGCAATCTACTCTGCTGCTTTAACAGCCATACCATTAAAAACAAAACATACAAGTTCAGCATTCATTACAGCAATTGAAGTCCCATCTGTGAAAGTGGGGAAAAAATTCTTCCCTTCATGGTATTTGCATGCATTTGAAGACTGTTCCCATATCCCCTTTGTTGTTAGGTTAACCCTTCCCTGATGATCCTCTTTTCTAGGCTTTGATTATTGCGCTCTCTTTTCTCTCCAAACTGGACACAGTAATCCAAATCAAAGTCGAGCAAAGCTTTACTTCCCATGTCCTGCAGGCTACCCTCCCCTGGACACCACTTGGCAGGGGACAATTTGCATTTTCTGCAGTATTTTCAATAAATGTTAGTTTCAGGATCCCTAGATCATCTTCCGAGGAAGAAGCGGCACCTAAGTGGTCGTTTCTCAAAGACCTGGCCAAATATCGCACATGAACTGAATACACAACATTGCTAATACCTGGAGCTTCTGAGCCTACTCAGGAGACCAGTCTGTTATGAACAGTGTGACAGATGGCAGTAACCAATGGGGGAAAACGTGACACAGTGTGTAAGAAACTTATTCCATGTATGTAAAAGGAAACCATAGCATGTACTCTTTGGATTAAGGCTGCTTGACAGGGCAGCCTCCATGTGCACGGCTGGGTTACCAGCTCACTGTCCAATGGTCACTTTCAGGTCCTCATAAGGAAACCCAATTAAAGAATCCAGTATCCAGCTGAGCCCTGAGCCTTGACAAGCCCAAGCCCTGACAAATTCTGGAGCAAGAAAAACAACAGCGGCTGGGGGTACTCGGTGTGCCACTAATATTTGGAGTACTGTGAGCGGTCCGCAGGGAAAGGTAGAGCTTGGAAGGAGCTGCCAACATTCCCCATCCCACATTTGTCCAGTTCATCATTCCTGCCTAAATGTATACCTCACACCTGCTCCTATTCAGATCACATCTCCATTTTTTGAGTTCTCATCCTGTCTCCAAAGAACCCACAGCCCCTCTCAGCATGGTGTCATCTACATATTTAATAGGCAAACACATTCTGTTCCGTCATCTAAATGATTAATGAAAATGCTGGGCCCAAGGCAGACACTGAGGAATGCTACTGTAGCTATCCTTCTATTTTAACAGCGAGCTCTCACTGACTTCTCTCTGGACATGGTTTCCTAAACAGCTTTATATCATTCTGCTGTAGTTTCTGCGAGGCTGCTTTAGAATAGTTTGCTTACAAGACTGTTAAGTGAAAAGACTTAACTGTCAGGGCAGCAAAAGCCTTGCTGAAGTCAAGCTATATAGCCACAAAACACGTTATTGTTATACCCATTATTCTACATTTGTTGGTAGGAGGAGGTTAATTTGTTCAACCTCAGCTAACTTCATAGTAACAGACATACTTTAATATTAGCCAAGGGAAATGATTGTTTCTGAAGCGTTGAATTTAATTTTATCCTGTTCCTGAGCATTGCAAACACAGGGAAGTGCAGGAGAAAACCCAGCCCTCCACAAAATCATGAGTAGAAAAGGGGGTGAGGATCAGCTCTCCACTGCCTGTCCCAATACTAAAGCAAGATCACCAAAGAAAGCTGGCAGCAGCCAGGTTAAACACAAGAAGGAGGAGTTCAGATAAAGAATCATAGGAATCATAGAATCATAGAATAATTTGGGTTGGAAGGGACTTTTAAAGATCATCTAGTCCAACCCCCCCCGCAATGAGCACGGACATCTTCAATTAGATCAGGTTGCTCAGAGCCCCGTCCAACCTGACCTGGAATGTTTCCAGGGATGGGGCATCCACCACCTCTCTGGGCAACCTGTGCCAGTGTTTCACCACCCTCAGCATAAAAAATTTCTTCCTTATATCTAGTCTGAGGAAAAAAAAAAAAAAGCTAGGAGATTTGTAGCACCTTTTCTCAAAAAATGCCAGGCTCCCAAAAGATTACAAGGGTTCAAGAGAAGCCTGGAGACACCCCGAGAGGATTTCAGGGGTGCTATGGCCATGTCTGCGCTAGCAGGTTGGGTCTGTGGGACCAAATAAGTGGTGGCAACGACCCCAGGCTCCACTGCCTGTTTCTGCGAGGTCATTTCATTGTAGGTCCAGCCTGATCTGGTGTCCTGAGCATCCTCAATAGGGGCTGGAGGAATTAGGAGCTGTCCTGGAGGACACCTTCCAGGTTAGTTTTGTCTGGAAGGACTCCAGCTGGGTGCTCTAGGACCGCTCTGCTGAGCCAAAGCTCTTCGCTTCAAAACAGACTCCTGCTCCAAATTAAAATGCTAATGTAGGCACACCCTAAACATACAAACAACAGCAGCTTTGGAAATCCCCTGAGATTAAAATATCTGGAAGCTGGAAAAGTGCTTAGGGCAAGTCTTAATACAAGCTTAGCCTGTCCTCGCTGCTCCCAGGGTGTCTGCTGATGGCCACTGCAGCAGGCAGGGTACGGGGCTGGTTGATCCATCGGTCTGGACCACTAAAGCCATTTCTGTGTGTTGCATACACCTTCACAAAATTATAATAATACTGTAACAGTTATTCTTCTGCATCCACTAACAGACACATGTAATTTTAGACCTCTCTGCACTCTGACACCAAATGTTACTGCTTGTTTCTGCTTCACACACTCTGCATTCCCTCTTCCAAACCTTGACCAAGTGTAATAGACCCAATCTTGACTTCTCTAGTCAGTAAGAAAAACATTTTTAACCCAGATTCTATAAATGTATACCTCCTTTTCCAACCTACACATAATTGTGAGAAATAAAATACGTTTTCATTCTGTTTTACCTAAAATATATGAACCCTACTGTAGCAGACCTTCCCCTGTACTACAAGGAACCATATTATTGCAACTTAACATAAAATATCATAAGCATATACTTCCCCGTTATATATCATCGTGGATGGTTTTGATGGTTTTGTCACACAGGACAATTTTCCATCATCTCATAAATGAGAATACTTTGATTACTTATGAATAGACAATACAGCCACAGAGATAGCAATTTCAACACTGCATTCTGTAATTCCTTTCTGTTTGTTACGGAAATCCCGCTAAGTAATTGCTGTATTTTCTTACTATTGATTTCAATGTACTATACAGCAATAGTATCAAATGACAAATTTGGGGAAAATGAGCTGTCCCAGAAATCCCAAAATCAAGCCTATCTCTAGGTAAGTCTGACTGGCAAGCGTGTGGGTAGAGCTCTTGCTGTTGACAAAGGCATTGCAAATTTCATCAGACTTCTTCCCTACTACACTGAAAGGGTATGCAAAAAGGAGTAAACGCACATTATCAAAGTAATCATATCTCATGTCACAATGTAAATCACATGGATGAGATGGGTCTAGGATAGCTACTACAGTCAAATGTCTCTGCAAATAGGTATGTACAAATATTTTCCACTTAGATTGTGCCCAGATTAATGGTTTCCCCCCAAATCTTATACTTAATTTCAAATAAAGACCTTAAATCCTCAGGCCAGTGTTATTTCAACTCCTGTATACCAAAATAAAAGTGTAAGATACAGATAGTTGTAATATGTCGGTCTCTTCTTACTTTTGCATACATAAAGCTGAACACAAAATTTCACTATACAAACTTCTTGCTTTACTGTTTACATAAAACTGGACCAGGATCAAACAATGCAGCAGAATCACACAGGTATTTGAGGATTATTTTTTTACTTATCTATTAAAAAAAAAAAATTAATACTACTATAGTAGTAAGTAAGAGTACTAAATAAGTATTGCAAGAAATACAATAATGCCTGCTGACAGGATCATAAAACGATGTCTTTAGTGTTGTTTTGACAAAATGTCAAAATCTTCTCCCTCTGAAAAACTGATCTAATGTTTGTCTATTGAGGACTACTAGCATACTATTATGAACTTGACAGAAACCCTCAATAATCTGTCAAAAATATTGGCAAATACTCAAATTTATTTCAAGACTTGGGTGACTTTTTGATTTAGGATTGTATATTCAAAATAATTACAAAATATAATATTGTGTATATTATGTAAACAAGTATACATTAGGTACGTATGACAACAACTATATTAACAAGCCCTGCAGTGGTCCGGAATTTTTTCTCCAACTTTCAATGTTGAAGAAAAAAAGATTAAGCAATCCCATAATGGTCAGGTAGTGCCTCTCTCTATTGTAGGCATTTCTTCCTTACTCATTATCTATGGTTTCAAACAATTTGAAATTATTGTTACTTTTAATCCTACTAAAAACAATGATGAACATCCTATTTATCTACTAAAAAATCTATTGAAAAGTGCCTCAAGTTCTTAGCCTCAACATATCTTGTGACAGTGAGTCAGGCTATATGTTGTTGAATGCAATGCAAAAGAGTTAAAATTTGTACATTGTTAACATAAAAACAGGAGAACAACCATTATCAGAAAAGCAAAACCAGTGCTGTACTTTGCCATTTATTATTGCATCCAGTCTCATTTCTGTTTTTACAGAATTTTCATTGTTTCCTTCCTATATAAATATATACTCTAGATTTACTCTTAATTTATATTTATGAAAAAGAGCAAACATCAGAACACCAGTAACGTACTGCCAATACGGCAGTATTCGTTTCCATACAGGTATTAGTGAAAAGTTGCCTATATAGTCTATTTGCTCTGTTTCACTTTCCTGTCTCTAATTTATTGTTAAGAAATATGATCAGGAGAAACTGTAAAAGTAGATTTCCCTTTTGCAATACTAAATGTGATACAGTGTTCAAGGAAAAAGAAGTTTAGTCTTTAAGAGCAAAATGGTGACCCGTGGCTGAGAACAATATTTGTTGGCTAGCACAGCCCTTGTGGGGTTTTTAATCTGCATTGTGAAGTATGTGAGTAATACGAAAAAAACCTTCCAGTAATATTTTAAACATACTTATTGCAGAAACCAAGAAAACTGAAAGAGATCAGATCTCAAGAACAATGCAAGTCTCTCTTGCGGGAACCTCTCTTTAATAAATTATAAATACAGCATCATATGAAACAGCAGGATAAATCCAGCTTTGCTGACTGCATTTCTAAACAAAAATTTGCACAAATCAAGAATTTTTTGTTACCAGCTGTGATGATGGAGTTGAAATATTGCAAGAGAAAATTATTAAAGCTTTAGAAAAAGTAGTCATTTCCTACACTAACTCTTAGAAATACGTTATGAATGTTCCTCTAATTATTTTAGAACAGCAGGGCAGGCATAATGGATTGGTGCAAAATTCCATCCATCCAGGATAAATTTCAACACTGGCCAACAGCAGGTGACTAGGTGAGAGAGCGTAAAAAGGACAGACATATACATAGTGCTAATTCACCCACTATCTCCGGTGATTTTTTGTGTCAAGAATTTCTTGAATTGAATTTGGTACCTGTGTAAATCCATTAATTTTCTAAGTTTGTCTAAGCAATGCATGAACTGGCATAAACTTTTTGCATCCACAACATCCTGCAGCAAGGAGCTGCACAGCTTACCTATATGCAACCTAAAGAAATACTTCCTTTTGTTCGCTCTGAACCCGCTTCAATGAATTTGAGTATAGGAAGGAAGAGTGAATTTTTGCTCACTAGTCTACTTTTATTATTTTTTATCATTTTAATTATTATTACTTCTCTTACATACTACAGCTCACATGAAAAATCAGCAACTCATGAACTCAGCTGTTCATACCTGGGATAATCTACTCATGTATGGATTGAAAGCTCATCCCAGAAGGAACCTAATACTCTGTTGTTATTCTGATGAAAAACATTTTATTCTGTAAAGCAAAAGTTAGAATTCTACAAGTGGGGAAAAAAACTGTGAAAATTCTTACTTTTGAACTGAAATAAAATTTTGAATGAAATCTGAAGCAAAGCACACATTAAAAATTTGAAATGTCATACTGAGATTTATTGTTTTATTTAATAATTTTCTGATTATGTCACTAGCAAAAATACAGCCTTCTGTTCACAAGAAAATAACATTAATTTGTATGTCTGATTTACGGAGACAGGGACTATCAACCTTTGTGCAGTCAAAAGGTTTTGTCATGACTGAGGTACAAGAAATTTTTCAGATCCACAAAGGAAAAAGAAGAAACACTGAGCATGGAAAATCTCAGGTTCTTCTGCAAGAATCCCTGGACGTCCTGGATTGCATGGCAAAAACTTGCATATTTAACTAGGAACTGTGGGAAACCATAAAAGGATTATTTTATATTTGGACAAGGAATTAAACATATTTTAAGTGAAATTATCTGAGCTTTCTGAGTCTGCAAAACTCTACTAAAAATGTCACAAGAGCACATAATTACTTTCTCGCTTTTCACATGTTTCTTACCAGACTCTTCTGTTTCACGTACTGGCCCAAATTCATAGGAACCACCTATGTCTGTCAAATTCTTCTGGTGCCTCTGTAAAGTCTGAAGACCGTTCTGTGCTTGTCCTGGCATAGTTCAGAACCGCACAGATTACATGTTTTTTTTAAATATAGAAGATGTCTAGGGATATCAATATTCAGTAAGAACAGCTGCAATTCAGCAGCTGGAGCCCGTCCTACTAAAGGGGTACAGTAGCCTAATGATGGCTCTGCACTGCTCTCCACCATCTCTCATATGCAGCATTCCAGTTGTGGTAGAGAATCAGCAGCCTAACTTGACCAGATTGGCAAAACAGCCTACAGAAACCTGACTTCATTGTAATTAAAATTTGGTTAGTTTGCTCCTTTGTTCTGTGTTTTTGACCCAGCTGTGAATTTCCTTCTCTCTAATATGCCTTTCACTTGTCCCCACTCCACCAGAACTCCCCTCCTCCATGCTGATCCCTCTTTTCTTTGACCCCAGCCTTGCTTTATCTTCCGAGCATACTGTGTATGAGCTCAACTGAGGCTCTGCAATAAGCTTCAGCAAGAAGAAAGTAAAATTTTACACTGTCCAAGGGGAAATGGCAAGCACAGCACTGGATTCACCGACTGGTCCTCACTTCCCTTCTACCAGGATTGAAGGTTTGTGAGGCAGCTAAATGTTCTCACCTAATTTTAACCTAGGAACCCAACACGGGTATATCAGCCACCTTAAACTGCTCTCACACCAGTGGAGAGGCTTTGGCACCTTAGGATTAAGACTGTAGTTAAACTGAACTCTACGTAGAGGTACTCATCTCTCTCCACTCAATACAGAAGGAGCCTAAATGGGCTTGATCCTAACTTAAATGCATAAAGACAAGTGCGTAAAGATAAATGGAGAAGTCTCGGTCTAGCCCTATACCTTCTGCCGACTGCAACCATGTTGGTGAAGGGGAACAGAAAGATGGCTTCCATTAGCACCTCCTAATAGAGAGTGGCCCACAGCAGGTACTTTCCTAAACGTGTCCCTGCCTGTGGTACAGGCAGCCAGCTCAAGATAACCCCATACCTACATTGACTTGTTATTTGCAAACCATTTGAAGGAACTTTTTCAGAATTGTTAAATCAGTAACAAATATTTCAGGAAAAGAGATGGTAGTCCCAGCAATACCAGAGGAGGTGTGCACATTACCAAGGAACATGCCTAAGGGAGCAGTGGTAGGGCACCCACGGATGTACAGCTTTCAATACATGAAAGCATAAACTGTAAGAGGGCTTAGGTGCAGGACCCATCCATGAGAAAGCCCACCAACTTCTTTCAAATTTTTAGACAAAACTTTCTTAACAGGAGTGTGGAAGATTTGAGCGAGAGAAGAAAAACTTCTTAAAAAGGAACTGATAGAAAAGTTCTGTCCAGGCTTATAGAGCACAGAAGACTATTTCAATAGGAAGACAGCCTTTAAGCCACTAAGTTTGAGCTTGGGAAAAATATACCTCCTCTCTCCGTATGTGTGTTTACTGTTGCTTTTAGGAAGTATCAACTACTTTAAAAAATATATGTAAACATTTTGCAAAAGATCAAGACCCAGATGATACAACGATTCAATTTTAGTATCTTGATAAAAGCTAAAACTTGATCACATCTGTTTTTTGGGGATAAGAGGAACTTACTGCTTCCAACTTAAAAAGAAAAGCAAAAAAAACCCACAAGAAAACAAAACCAAAAAAATAAAAACAAAGTGAAAAGCAGAGTAATTATGCAGACTCCAATATGCATCCATATATTCTAAAAGCCGCAGACTCCAATATGCATTCATATATTTAGAAAGATTCCTTTCTCAAATACATCGCACACACATGTGATCTCTTGTATATAATCACACACACGAGCTCTATTTTCTTCCCTACTTACTTTCAGCAAATGTATCAAAAGAGACAATACTGCATACATTTTCTTCAGGTACACACTCATGCAGAAAAGCAAGAGAGTCCTAGCAAATTATATTAAAGCTCACATTGCACATGCAAGATCAGTCCCATCAAGTATTTCAACAAAACTAAAAACAACCTCCCCCAACAAAACTCCAAAACAAAACCTCCTGATAACATTGCCAAATCATAGCTGCTTCTTACTGCATTACTGAGAAACACATCTGCAACCTTGGACTTTCTCTCTGACACATTTCAAACTTCTGCCATCTACTAACTACTGACATGCTTGAACTGTTAAAAAATGTATTTTTATTTTTTTTTAATAATGAGAAAAGTATTTTTCACCTCTCATTTCCAAAAACAGCTGGAGCAGTTTGGCATAAATGTTCAAAAAATATCTCAACTAGTAAAGGACTGCCAAATTCCAGCAAGATAGGTAAAACGACTGGGAAGAAGGACAAGCCACTGAAAATCTTTTCTTGAAATGGAAACACTTGTGCAATTTCAACTCCCCATTGCAAGCATTATTATGTTCTCCGAAAGTGAAAAACACAAAAGCTCTCTTTCAAGTGGACAGTTGGGCTATGGTCTGAAGGCCTCTCGATTTCAGTCTTACTCAGGAAAAATCAAAGGAGTTTATCTTAATGAAGACAGAGCTTAAAAGCATCAGGTTCTGGTTTAGTGTAAAGACCTTCCCATATCCTGCAATTTTTAACACAAGCATTTTACAAATAAATACAAACAACTTGTATTTCATACAAGCTTTAAACTTCTACTGATCCAGGTTTTTCTTTAGTCTATTTTCTGTTAGAATTTGTGCAAGAAGGGCCACAGGCTCAGCATTAAGAAATAATTAAAAAAAAAAAAAATCAACAACTACACACACACAAAAAATCCAATTCAACCCCCTTTCAACTTACAAAAACGTGCTTCATAGGGACCATAAAATCCATGTAATTACCTGCTGCAGGATCTGTAACCGCTTGACTGGTGATGCCAGATGGTGGTTCTTGAAGCTGGTATGTTGCATTTGTGGAGGGTGTCGTTGGGCTGGTGTTGCTGTTTGTCATGTAATGTGAAGGATATGGTGAGCTATTATAATACTGTGCATATTGGCCCTGGCCAAAACTGGGATAAGAGGGATATTCCTGCAAGAAAAAAAAGCAACTGAATAGTCCATCAAAGTTTTGCTACTTTTTAGTATAAATTCCAAAATATAACTACAAACACATGTCAGACTTTCAGCACGTATGCTTCCTGGACTGGATGCTGTCGGACCTAAAGCTGTGAAGCAGTAAAACGAAATCTAAATTACACATAATTTAGTATGTCTTCTCATACAAATAGTTTATTAGGCACACCACTGAAGATGCGTGAATAAGAACATCAAATCCAGACAATTAGTTCTACTATTGGAAGATGATGAAATGAAGAAAAACATTTATAAACAGTAGTTTAACTTGAAATGATGCAAATTTCAGTCAAAAAGCTATTTAAGGGTTACATTTTTTCAGTGGATGATAATTCTAAGTTTGCCAAAGTTTCCTTGACTCATATTTACAAATTTACCTGCTGTGAACTATTAAATCCAGTAGAATTTGTGAGTGAATTATTTCCTGCATATATTCCTGATGATGTTGTAAAACTGCTGCCTGAAATGAAATGAAACATTATGTGAATTACTAAAATACAGTATCGGAAAATAACTTCCATCATGTGATCATATCATAAGGATATGTCATATTTGTAATATTTCCCATATGTTGACTGATTTGGTTGTCATCAGCTCTATAACACATTAATATAGGGAAAGTGATAATTCATTGTCCCTACACTGTGTGTTTCATTATTGCAATAAAAACTTGAAATGTAGACAGAAATTTGGAGCCACCTCAGGTCTGACTGAATATTAGGCTATCACACCCCTCCAAATAATCCCCAGCGTTGTGGAAGTAACGAGGGTTTCTTCCCTTTCAGTTTTTGTTGAACAATAACTGCGAGCCTTGTCCCAAGAGATGCCATCTCCTCTCACTGAAGCCCACTGGCTCCGTTTCTCCTACCGCCTTAAAGAACTGGGTCCTCTCCCCTCCCTGAGCCTCAGCGCCCGAAGGAACAGCAAAAGCTGTAACTCTCTGCTCCGAACAGTTCAGCCCGACTGCGAAGCCATTAGGATTCGCTAATCGATCATAAATAGCCTTGGGCCACAAACATTTTTCTTTTTTGATAGAGTCTATGGGGCATGACACAAGGGAAAAAAAGTACCTCTCTGAGAAGGGAGACCCAAGATTGAATTTAGCCCAGAGACTGAATTACCGCCTTCACCTCCCTCCTCCCCTCACGAGCCACCAAAAATAGACAGATGGGGCTCTTGTTTAATACCTAACCTGAGAAGCTGTTCCACTAAAAGGGCAGCAACCCCCTTTCAGCTGTTTTGCCCTCTCTGGTTATAACCCAGGACTGACACAGCCACCAGCTGAGACATATGGGTGCACAGGGTGAAGCTACATAAGCCACCAGAAAGTCTGTAATGAGGCAACCTATTGAACTCGTCCAGCGGGAGAGCACCAGCCAGTGAGGAGCTCACATTAAAGCACGCAGGTTGTTTACAGCCTCCCTCGCCACCGAAACCTGCCTTAGTGCAAAGATATACCGAGACCTTGGGAGCAAAAGCTTTCAGGTGAGCAAAGGAGGCAAGGAGGGATGGAAATCAAGAGGGCACGAGGCGTACAGATGCACCAATCCTCTGATGTACCCGACGAACTCAATTAACCACCAAATCCTATGCAGCGGTTACTCATTGGGAAAAGTGACATTTCTTGCAATTCCAAGCAGCGGGGAATGCAGGCAGGGCTGCGTGCTTAGTACAACCCCTAAAGGGCATTTGTGAGCTATTTACTTTTTTTAAACCAAAAAAACACCCAAAACCCAATAGGTATCCTAGCTGTAAGAAGTCAGAAGGAAAAATATTTAAATGCTTTGATTGCAAAAGTTACTAAAAACGCGCACAGTTAAGCCTCAAAGTAGATGTGAAGTATGTCCAACAGCAGCGGGAGTAAAAGATGAAGCTTAAACTTAACATGTGATAATGACTGTAAACACTTCTCTTGTATTTGCTATTAGCACAAAAGCTTTGTGGTCGTTGATAGATGCTACTAATCCTGTGAACTAAAATCAGATTACTTCAGCAGAAGAGTTGACATCCAAGTTTAGCAGATAGTACAGATAAACAGTACTAATGAGAAAAACATGTTGTTTTAAATTTAATTTAAAATTGGAAAACAGATGTTATTTTTTATTATAACAAACCCCAGAGCCAAAATACAGCTGAAAAATATTTTAAATTGCAAAACTTTGAAATGCTATTTTATTTCTAAGAGTGCTTTGGCTGGAAGAATGTAAGGGCTGGAAGAATGTGAGTCACTGTGTCTTTTTATTTCTGTAGTTATTTCTGAGTGATGCAGTAATGCATTCAAACACAAGTTTTATGGGTGCATGGTTTGAACCATTCTGATAGGTATAAAAGGCCTCTCATAATTATAAGAAGAAAAAAAAAAAACCCAACAACTTTTTTTAATGAATATATTATCTTTCCACAGAAAGGTTGGCAAATAATTTGCAAGAGCAAATGAGGAAAGTAATTACACGCCAGCCAGCATCTCTCCCTCTCAGACAAAGACACACACATACTAACACGCAGATCTCTCTCTTTCATCTCATGGTCAGCGCTGGCTCCTATGGAGGAGGGGTAGGGGTCTCCTAGACCGTAACAAACATGAAGCAGGTTTCTCAGAAACAGCTCTGTGGGCCACCCAGAACTACTGGCCTAAAGTTGTTTTTAAAATACTCCAATTTTGCCATTTGTTTTTTAAATAATCGGCCACAGAACGGCATAGAGCTGCTGTTCCTGCCTTAGCTGAGCAAACACAAAAATAAGAATCTTTACAAAACGCGTGAGATTTACTGCCCCAAGTTCGCCCACTATGTAGCTTTAAAATGTGATAAAAGCTGTAAATTGCAGGTCAAAGGTCTATTTTGCAAAGAGCGGGGACCCACATTAAAGCTGAGAATCCCAGGCAGCGTCGGAAGACGGCCGGACCCTGCTGGGACCAGGGCGTGGGCTCCAGGCGCGGGGCTCGCCCCCGTGCCGCCGTGAGGTGCAGGATGCGGTCCTCCCCTGTGTATTTGCCACAGAAGTCCATTTGCTTTCCTAGCTCAGTCTCCTTGCCATGGGCTATGTCTATCATCAGGGTACAATGTATGTGGCAGAAGTTTAGTGCAGCTCTCCTGGGAAAGTCTAAGACGGCCAGATGGGCTATTTAAACTCAAGGTTTCTTCCGTTTGCTTACAGTGTTTAAAAATCCTTGGCAAACTCCCCCTTGTTGTCCTAGTAACTGCTTAGCCATCCAGCACAATATTTTTATACTGTATAATAATAACCGAATACCTTAACGTTTACTTTTGTATGGATGAATTCCCAATTGGTTAGTATATTCTCAAACATCACAGTCTTGGTAACTAAAACAATGCTGGTGCTCATCACAGGTCTAGTACCCTTCCAGTGGTAGGATACTCGGGTGCAGGGTAAAAGCCACGCTTTTATCACAGTCAAAGGATACTCAAGAAAACAGTTGCAAAGGGAGCTCTTTCTTTGGCGTTTCCCCCAGCCCTTCTCCACTCCATTTATCCTCACTGAGCAATCCTTATAACTCTGCCAATATAGGAACAACGGCCCATTCCCACAGCCATTAGTCATGTAAGTGGTCTTTCAACATCTATGAAGCAACTTATATGAAAAACAGCTTAAGGAACATACTTATTAAAGTAAGGGTGGCGGGGAGCGGGGAGATGGGGCAGCAGAACCGCCTAGGTCCTCTTTCCACCCTCTCCCCTCTGCACCCCCTGTAATAGGGATGATAAATTTGTAACAAAAAAAAAAAATCCAATTACCAGAATAACCTTAGCAAGGAGTCACAGGCAGCGATTTTCCTCATCATTTTCAAAAGTTGGCAGTCTCTCCCTCCGCTATTGTTCGGTGACTAATCACGCTGTAATTTTAGCAGGGTCAGGAAAAGCACTGGGTTTAATTGGCTGCACACGCACCATGAGGCAGCGCCTTTACGTTGCAGGGAGACATTCACCCCAGGGAGAGGAACCAGAATAACTCCAAAGCTTTCGAGCGCAAGGTAAGCCCAATCAGGGAGCACGAGCACAGCAACTGCAAGGCCGCTAGGAAATCCCCTTTACTACCGGCAAGAATGCCAGCAGGGCCCCGAGCACGCTGTCACGTAATGCTTGGTTGTGAAGTAGGTTGTGGGATCCATTATCTCCATTTAGCAGCTCAGCAGCCGCACACAGGAGATGAAGAACGGCTATTGCAGGCTATGACAAGGCTGAGGCTGCAGCGTGCCCATATACTGCTAGAGGGGAAAGGGAGAATAAACTCATTGCCCTCTCCGGAGGTTTCTGCACAAACAGCTGAACAGCAGCAGCACTATCCCCATCTTCTGTCAAGAGAATCAATTTTGTCCTTAAATAACAGTTGAAACTATGAATAGGTTCTCCTTCCAAAATTAAATGAGGAAAGGGAAACAAATGTTCCTGTTTACTTTTAACATCTGTTCAATCAAAAGGAAGAATTAAGTCAATTTAAAGTTGCTTCAAATTCAAAAGTTAGCCTAATGAAAACATTAAAAAGACATATATTCTCATGTATACTATAGATATATACTGTCACCATTTAACTGCAAGAAAGACCTGTTCAGCAATGTCATTCTTTTCTACTTAGCTTCTAACAACTCCACCAATATTTTCATTTGAAATATTCTCTCCTTATTTCCATTCTTATGGTCTGCAAGGTTTCTGTAGGAGACCAGTCCTTCCCTCATCCACACGCCCTGCTGTTCATGAGCACAACTAAAATGACATACACACCACGGGGACCTCCAGACTCTCCCACTCTGACCTGTGGCTCTTCCACCCAAGCCAGACTGTCAGCGATCTGCTGCCTTCCACGGGCAGGCAGCTCTCAGCCCAAGCACGGCACAGCTGGAGCAGAACCCAGGCTCAGACACACTCCTCCCTCAGCCCTGCAGACGATACTATCATGAAATCAATGCCTCTGACTCTCCTCTCGTTAGAGCTTCACAACTGGGTCATCTTTAACACATTTCTTTTGCAGAATATTTTTAAATCCTTGCCTTTCAATGTGTACAGCTGAAATGCTTTCCAAGATCTTACTGTTCCACCTCTTGACAACCACCACCCTTCCATGACCTTGACAATTCCGATCTTATACACATTTTGCATATCGCAGAAAACAAAGCAATACCCTTTATGACAGACCTCTGTGTAGTCCATTGACCGAGTCCTAGCTTTGCTCTACTAATGCCAGAATTCACTACTTTTAAAATTTTCCAACAAGCACTCTCTCACATTATCCCATGCTGCTCCCCCTTTCCTCCCTCCATCGAATGAGTTTCCCATAGACATCTGCAAAACTACTTCATTGTCCTCCCTAAAATCCCTTTCTATTGACATCCCTCTGCTCTGTATCTTACAAAAAACCCCACCTTTAGAGCTGTTAGATAACCAATATGGGGTGACGACTGTTT
Organism: Aptenodytes forsteri; assembly: GCF_000699145.1. NCBI lineage: Eukaryota > Metazoa > Chordata > Aves > Sphenisciformes > Spheniscidae > Aptenodytes > Aptenodytes forsteri. The sequence goes on along the minus strand of NW_008794595.1, from coordinate 3,470,947 downwards.
ATTATGCCTAAACTGTGTCAGCTTTATTGTTATATTAGGCCCTAATAAGCCTGTGTGTTTTATTTTACCCTCCAACTTCTATGGGGACTATATTTTCATTTGGCTGTATAGGTTAGCACAACAGGATCCCGATACATGACTGAGGCACGAAGGCACTACTGCAATAGAAATTATAGGCAACACAGACATGATTTTTCAATAACTCTATTTCCTAGCGACCATGAATTATCAGTTCCTTAAAAGCTGGAATGTCGATCCAGGAGTTCCTCGTAGCTGCTGCTGGCAAGCATTTTGAGCTCTCTCCTACAGAGAGGTAGGGTTTTTTTCAGAGAGGGGTATGTGTGTTTGGTTTTTTTAGTGTGGCTATCTGCAGATAGCAAAACCAATAACTTGGTTATGGTTATATTTACTCTGATGAGTAGGAGATCACCACTATTCAGCATGTAGACAGAAGTTTGCATGCTACTCTTATACTATCTTCCTCTTACTTGTCAAAGCACACTACAAGTAAGCAATACTTCAGATGTCAGATGGTCGCTTCTGCCCTACGGAGCTACTCAACACACAGTTCAAAAGAGGATTTAAAAAAAAAACAAACCAAAAAACACCTCTCGTGTCTGAGCGAAGGACTGGATCAATATACCCTTAAAGCCGTGGAACGATAGCAAAACCTCATTCACTTGGTCTCTGAAAGCACTTCTGCTTCAAGACATTTCATGGAGCGTTTACATGATGGCGAAGAGTTTAAATAGAGCATGATAATAATAACGAGAGGTGCTAAACTTTTAAAAATTGTGGTCCAATTCTGTGAGTGGTCACTTATTTCAACAATTCTAAAATCTGCAACACACCTGATTTCAACTGTTAAATTCAGGGGTGAAAAGTCCTGCAGCAGACATCAACAATTAGCTATTTGTAGTAAACAAAGATTTTTTAAAATGTCCCTTAAAGTGGTGAAAATCCAGAATCGGGCACACTCAGTGACTTCCCAATACAGAAGGGAAAAAGAATTGGGAGAACAAGGTGGAAAGATATTAAGTAAACTAAACAGGCAAGTAAGGCTACAAAATATAATTGGTAATACTAGCCCACACATACAGCTTTTAAATAGACTTCAAAGAAACAGAGTTCAATCATTACTTAGCTACCTCCACAGCTGCAGTAGGTATTTTTATCTTCTTTTCCCTCCCCGAACACACTCAGGTGTCAAATTATATTTGGAACTTCCTAAATTCATAATCCTGACACGTTTTCCAGGACTCGCTTTGTCACATTCACTATTTGTTAAACTATTGCTATTTGGAGATACATTTTTACTGTAATAACACAACAACACTTCACTATTTAGAAATTAATGAAGCGCGGGATCTTCCAAACTGTTGAGAGCTGGCCCGTCACTGCTTTCAGCAAAGGCAATGATCATTTCAGCTCCAACTGCAATAACATCAGAGGTAAGTGCTGGAGCAAACGTTCATTTTTATCCTAGGAATGTAAAGAAATAAGGGGGAAAAAACCCCATAGCATTAACTACATCTAATTAATGGTAATATCTGTTTATACAGACCTTGCATCTGGTAGCTATAGGGAGCCTGTCCAGGTTGAGGTGTGCTAAAGCTGGCACCGTAGCTTAGAAATCCTGTCTGTCCAGGTGACTGTGACTGTGCCAATCCACCTTCTGTCTTGATGCCTGCCCACAATGCACCTAAATCAGTTAGTGACAGCAAATCTATTTGTTCATATTCAAACAGGGATGGAAAATAAAATCACTTGATTAACAGCATTTTTAACATATACCTACTATTGCATGCATGAGAGAACGAATATGGAGAGCATGCACAAATGAACAGAGTAAGGGCAGTCTAAAAGCACACATAAAACTGAAGTTCACCAGGGAGAGGTTAAATTCAAAACTGTGTTTCCAATAACTGCAAAAGAAATTTATACATGAACAGGAAGTTGCATTATTCCTTTTTTCCTTTCCTGCCAGGGGCTAACTTTTCCACATATTCATGACATTTCACAGAGGCAGATTAGCAACTTTATATGATTTTAATGAAGCATAGCATAGCCAAGCTCTCCTGCCATCTACCCATTAATGACATAACTGAGATTTGCATTGTATAATATTCTTACATGAAAATTACATGGCTCCGAGTGCAATGGCTTTCTAAGGAATTAGAAGTGGATAAAGAGAACTAGCAGCATTAAGTGTAACGATCATTTTCAAAGCTAATTAAACACTACAGGAGGCATTCAGTCTTTTAACAAATAAACACCTAATAGACAGGAACTATTCCTGAAGCAATCTCCCAAACTGGGAAAAACATAGCAGAGAGTCATTAATCTGCACTGACAGGGAAATCCATTACACATCACATTACCCTCTCATTTCCAAATTTAGTAATAAAAGAATCCGAAGTCCAATTAAATGAATGACTTGCCTCCCAACTTCAGTGATTCTTCCCCCAATTTGTAAGGCAACAAGCAAGTAAATATCAGCAAGTGAAACACTGAGGAAATGCACACAATCCAGCCTCTGTCTCTTAGTTTTAATTATAAGGCTGTCCCAACATGAACTACCATTTAAAAATAATTATAGCCAAAGCAATGGAAAAGTAATACAATACTTAAGTTTCACTGTGGCACTCAGTGATACCTCATTATTCAGAAACCACCGTTATTTGAACCAAATTAACTAAGTGTGAATTAGTAACATTCCTTTGAAAATGACTGTTAATCTAAGTCCATTTCCTGGTTGGTTTTAAAAAAAAAAAAAAAAAAAAATTCAACAATGTTTGAATTTAGGAGAGAGATAAGAAGTTACTGCATTTGCAAAACTTCAGTATCTCCCTATATACAAATGGCAGCATATTTTCTTCTGCCATTTAAATCATTATTTTTCAACTGCTGTCATTAATTACCCTTAATTCCTTCTGCCAGACCTGCTAACTGCCAGACTAACCCTGTTTGCTTGTTTTTCCCTCATGCTTACTTGCTTCTTCTGTTTCACATTACAATTAAACAATCACAATGACGAATCTGACACCTTGTTTCCAAGGGGAAACTCCTGCTATGGATGTTTTGGTATCAGTGATCCCTATTTGTTGTCTGTTTAAGGACTTCTGAAATGCTGATTAAATATTGCTTAGAGAAAGTTTAACTAAATCAAGCATTACATTTCTAGTCCAGCTTTAACGGCCTGATTCAACTCTCCATCTCAGACGAAGAGGGAGGAGACGATCAAAGGCAGCAGCAGGAGGATGCGACTGGAGTGAAGACAACTTGGCACTGACGTGCCCTTTTGCAAACCTCCATGCTATGAAGAGCCTTTCATCTCCTGGGCCTTACTCTTCCCACCTGCTCTCATCCAGAAGGCCTTCACTCATCAAACCTTGATGCTCCCTTCTCCTTCTCCCAAGTCTAATGTATGCAAGGAAGCGGGAAGGGAGAGTGAGAAAACATAAGGGGACTGCCAGGATCTTGAAGGAAAAGAAGTTGGTAAGCGAAGCCTTTGCTAGATGCTGGTACCGGAGCAGGCAGGAGGAGGGAGCTTCAGGAAATTCTCCAGCCTCCTCAGGGGCTTTGCAGATGAACCAGAGCCAGGAGCCCCTGGGAGGCAGCTGTCAGTGGCATTCCCCTCCACCCCCCTTCCTGCCTGCACGGCTGCACCATGGTGGAGGTGGGGGAGTGGAAAAACGAAGAGGCTAGAGGTGCATTTGAGACAGCACCTTCCCAAACTCTGCCCTAGAGAGAAAACTTGAGGGAGGTTGATAGGAGAATTCACGAATACTTTTTATTCCAGTAAGCCCCAGAGTAAAGAAACAAAGAGAAAGAAGCCCCCCACTCCAACTCAGAGTTTTTCCTTTCACATATGTCATAAGTCTCCTCTCTTTATACCTGCTGGAAGCTCTCTGCCTGGACAAGAGAAAGGCAAGGCAGACGGTACATGGGGTCTAAGCTGCAGACCCAAGAGGAGAATTTTGGCTCTAAACAAGGCTTCAGTTCCTGCCTGTTGCAAATGAGCGTCCCAATGTTCCCCATGTAATTTATTTTGGGAGCACAGATTATATGATGGGCCTTAAATATGCAAAAATATATATGGTGTTAGGCCCCAAAATTTTTTAATAGTTATTTGCTTTTAAATATTACTCCTATGAAGTACATCACCGAGGAGCACCTTAGCCCCAGTCACGAGGCACTGTCTGAAAAGAACAAAACGCGTTAAAATCCACTTGGCTCAGGAGCTGGGGGTTTCAGTGGTCAAAAGCAGCTCTGCAATGTAACACGTTAGGCAAAATTATCCGAAGTCCTAGGCACGTAGGATGGACTGGGCAAAAAACCGAAACAAAACAAAAGAGCAGGCAGGCATGTTAACCCCTGGCAAGCAGTTGCCAAGTAAAGCAACTCTCAATTATAGCTCCAAGGACAGCGAGACAGCTAACTGAGGTAGTGAAATCAAGGCCTTGTTGAAGTCAGTGGGAGTTTTATAGTTGACTTCAGTGAGGTCAGGATTTCATCCAGAGGAACCAAGCAAAAAACCAAAGAAGTCACTGTTTGGGCTGCCCAAGCCACCGCAGCCAGCCAAGTATGAACACGAGGTGTCCACAGGAGAAACAGGTCAAGAAAAGCACGGTGGGGAAAGGGGTTGTCTGTTATCACACCACCTGATCCAGCTGGAAATAGCAGACAAGAGGGCGGCAGGGGGGGGGGGGGGGGGCGGGGGGGGGGGTGGGAGAATCCCCATCTCCGTAGTCTTGACAATGTAGTTCAAATATTCTTAAAGTATTTTGTTTGTGTAAGTTTAAAATGTGTGGATTCAAACTGAAACTGAAACATCCAATTCATGTTTATAATCGTATTTTTGGCAGTAAGTAATCAAGGCTGTAGCCACAGGAAGAATGCTTCCTTGGATCATAATTATTGATGATATATTAATGAAACACATTTTTTAAAGTAAGGGGAAATAATAGTCCATTTCTTGTACCTACTGTTCACAATAATCTGCTGTAGGATATACTTGAGACCCAGTGGATTTCAACTTGGAGATTTCAGGATGAAAGATTCACCAGTTTTGCACTTAAAAGTTTTAATGATTTTAAGGGGCACAGCTTGTACTGTGAGTTCTGTCCTTTTGGTATAAAACTTACATTACCTGAATATATCTTTACAAAACATACTGCTAAAAGCATGTGGATTGTATATTTTTAATATATTCCCCCAGAGGAATATAAGACCTATTTTCTAATAATGCATCCTCGCTGCCGAACTGCTATGTGGTCTGCCAGCAGACAGTCTGGCAGCAAAATGGTCTCACCCACAGCAGCTTGTTTTTAAATTAAATTTTTTTTGAAATATTTGCTACTTAGTACTATCTCCTTCATCAGGCAGACAGAGCTTTAGTGGCAATTTACCTCAATTTTCACCTTCAGGGAGTTTTAAAACATTGAAAGTGAGATTTTCTCAGTAGGGGGCTTTTTGCATCCGTTTTTCACCTGTGAAAATCAGCACAGCTTCGTTGATTCACTTGGGTTCCAGTAATCTGGATCAGCTGAAATTCAGACCTTTATGTACCAACCTACCCTACTGCATTGCTGGAGAGCAGAGCTCCTCGGCAAGTCACCAGGAGCTGTGCCTGTGTAATGGAAGTCCTTAGATCTCTTTTCCCATTTCAGTGCTGTTTTTTTTATATCACCAACAAAAATCTAATGAATCTCCCTCCTTGATCCCAAAACAGTCATCCTCTTGAGTAGCTTCTTAGCTCTTTAATACATAAATTAAGCATCACTCACTCCAATGGGGAAACTACCAGTCTTCCACAAGAAATGCTCGAGACCGCAGCTGTCCCACTAAGCACTGGCGCAAGGGTCACGTAATCTTGTTCTAAAAAATATTTACCTCTGGAACAAAATCACACGGACATGGTTTCTTACCATACGAAGGGATTCCATAAGGTTGGCCGGGCTGGGGGTAGGTGGCATAAGCTGTAGCTTGTTGCATCCCCGTTGTAAACTGTGTCTGCCCATACGCAGCCATCGTTTGTGAAGAGGGGGTAGGAAGAATATGTGGGTATGGTCTGCTATTGATTACAAATGACAGAAAATAGGACAGACATTGCATTAGACAGACGTGTGTACTTATTTTTAGCCTTATTGTAATCTTGCTACTTCATTAACACATAATCATAGGCTGTGCTAGACAACAGAGACTGTAAGACAAAGACAAAACAATAAGAAATCAATAATAAAAAAGTAAAATAAGAATTTTCCAAATATTTTTCAAATACATTCTTAGCATTAAAAAAAAATATTTTTTTTCCCTAGAAGCTGCTGTGGTTTAAATTATGACTTAACAGATGGACCCAATTATTATTTTAAATGAGGTTAAAATCTGCCTATTTCAGTTATTATTATTACTACTACTACTATTATTTTTAAAAGAGATCATACTTGGAAGGGTAAATCTGTGGTGGGGAGAACTGATGTGTTTGTCTTGGGCTGAAACCACTGCTTCCAATTGCTGCACCAAGGAGAAAAGAAAGCACACAGAAGTGTAAATACACACACCAAAGATAAATATTATTTTTCCTAATAGAATTTCAGAGTATTAACAAGATTTTAATTAAATTCAAATATCATTGATACCTTAGATAGAAAATAATATTTTATCAGGAACTATACAGGAATGCTTAACATTAAAATCTTGATTACAAATTTCAAATACTAAATTGCCCCTTTGTACAACTCCTGAGCAATAGTTTATTCTTTGCTCACACACAGACAACATTTTCAATGCAAACAATCTATTTCCTAATCGAAACATTTCCCTTCATATTTTCAAAGGATTATTGATATCTCCAAGTGCAACATTTTATTAACTTTTTAAGACCTACATTTTATGAAGGAGCATTATGCATGCCTCGATTGAAAACATATGGCCAGCTTCAGAGCACGTGCCTCTTTTTTTAAAAATAATTCCATAATGCAGACGATGTATTACCATATTACACGACCCTCTCTTTTCCCCCATCTTATCTGCTTTCTAAAATGCTTTCAGACCTTCAAAACACTCAGCATTGCATAAAGGTGCCACGACCAATGTGCAAATTTTCTTAGTGAAACACTTAAGCCCAGGAGGCTAAATAGTGAGCTTCTCCCCCGCTGCTGACACAGAGCTTCACGCCAACCCATCCCAATTTCTTTCGGTATTTTTGGGTGCTGCCGAGAGTGGGGCGGATGTGCCGGCGGCTCTGCTCCTTAAGCCCAGGAGGCTAAATAGTGAGCTTCTCCCCTGCTGCTGACACAGAGCTTCACGCCAACCCATCCCAATTTCTTTCGGTATTTTTGGGTGCTGCCGAGAGTGGGGCGGATGTGCCGGCGTGCTCTGCTCCAGGTGTTATTTTCGGGAGCCCTTCTCTCTCTGGTTACCGTTTGGGTGCCATTTCTTCTCTAGGTCCCAAGGTGGGTTTTGAAGCCTTTGCCAGGAAGGGGTCAGCGGCAGGTTATGAGACTACTGTAAAATCAGACAGCCGGAGAAACAACAGGCCCTATTGCTAAGTACTTGGAAATAAACAAGGCACGGATAATTACCCTTCACCAGCTACCCCTTTCCTGGCCAACTACAGGGAAAATCCATCATCTTTACACTCCGGGAGCGCTCGCGAAGCATGGAGGGAAACGGGGAATCTCTTTCCGTGCCTTCCATACCTGACAGTTTTCCTTTCTGTGGCCTGTGAGGCTGCAGATACATCACATGTTACAGTCCGACCTTTAGTCAGATCACCACAGATGTACGTAGCTACTATTAAACACGCTACCTTTTCTTCTTTCAGAGATTTAAAATAGTCTAGAAACCTTTTTTTGGCTTTCAAGTTTGACTTTCATACTCAACAGCATGCACAGAAAATGGAGGCTGTGACAAGACCAGAAAAGAGTTGGCTACTTGGAGCCTGACTGGTTGCGAGATGTCAAATTTTGCTACTCTGGAAATATAATCCCACGACATAGTATTAAATCCTTTTTTATTTGATTTGCACCATAAAAACAATGTGCTAAAAATACCACAGTTAATCCATAGGTATGCAAAACTGTGCAAACATCTTAGGATTTTCTCACAGCGTTTGTCTCCTGTACGTTAGAAGCTCAGATGTGTTTGGCTTCCAGGAAGAAAAAAAGCCTGACAAAAGAATGAATACCTTGGTAATAATAAATCACAATAAATGAGGAAGACCTAGCCCTCAATTACAACACTAATCACAGAGGCAGGTATGTTTACTCACAGAAACAAAAGAGTAATTACTCTGGGCCAGAATACTCCCTAGTGAGACTCCCACCGAAGACACGAATGGACATTAATAAGCCTGATGCTGTAATGCTCCTTACTCGGGGAAAACTCCTATTGACTTACACTGTCTGAGTAAGATGAACAGAAATAGGCATAAGCTGCAAAGTGCACAAGGCTTTTTAACAGCTGTGTGCAGGTTTAGACCACATGGGATAAGAAAATAGTAAATGAAAAAATGCTGAGCTTAAAACCTTTGTTTATTCCTTACCTGATCCTGAGAAATTGTCTAAAGACCCGTCTGTGGTAGTAGTAGTAGCAATCTCACTGCTGCTCATTGGTTCTGTTTTAACTATAGAAATATAAATAAAATATATTCTATATGCACCTATTATTCTTGCACACGCATGCACACACACTCACTACAGCCACAAATTCAATAAGACAAAAATCTGCCAAAAATGTTTTAAATCATTGCTATCGATATTTTGCATTTCATGTATTTGTGTATACAAACAATGCAAAGTACTGGCAGCTATGATTTACACATACATATAAAATGATCAAGAGGGTTATTTCTGTCCCCAAGGAATAAGAGCCACTGTAACAAACCAGAAGTCCCCATGCAACTCTCTGCACCTGTCCTGATTCCTCTTAATCCTGCAGACCCAACAATAAGGGTCCACATTTAGATCAGGTCACACAGACATTTACAGGCTTGAAAGACAGCAATTTGAATAAGACAAAAAAGGAAATAATTTTTGAATGGGTGTCTCTGAGGGCTGTTCAAATTTTTTTCCATCCAAGTAACTTTTCAGAGGAAAAATTACAATTTCTAATGAAGTAAAACACTTTCCTCATGGTGGATTTCTCCCCTCAAAATGAAAACCAACTTTATACTCAGCAACCCTGAATAAACAAAGGGGACACAGTCCTCACCAGAGACTTCAAAGAATGCTTTTACATTTTATTCCCTCTGCACCCGTGACCCAACACGGCTGTCAGAGAGTGAAAAAGAATGAGAGTAAGAGACATTCTCTCCTGGCTCATGCCGCTTCCTAACTCATTATTAATTAATGACTTATAATAAAGCCTCAAGTAAATAAGTAAATTTCCCTTTTGGTTACTCCAGCACAATCCCAGTAACAACAGTGTTCATATCCATGGAGCAAGGATGGGGCTGATCTGGCACGATGCAAACAGGCACAATACCTACTCCCAGGGAGTTACCAGATCAGCATGGCAATCTCTCAAATCCATTTTTACATACCCAGCTTTTGGAGTTACGGCACACCAAAAGCAACTGAGGATGACGTTTCAGAAAACAACGGAGCTGATCTTACTATCAACATCCCACCGCTTTCGCTCTTATTGACACACACGGTCGCCGCTTCCCACACACCAGCGCTGGTGCATACCTGACCTTTCAGCGAGGCATTTCAGTAACACTGCAGAAAGTGAATCCAAGAAAACCAAGGCAAACTGCACCCCATTTGACATGTAAAGCCGTAGCGTCAGCTTGACATAGGTGTGCGTGGGTGCATCTATGTTCGTCTATACATACGTGTTCAGGCATTGCAACCATCACTAGCAGAAACACTTTTGGTGCCAGGTTTGCAAAGGGTGAGGGAGAGGCACTTTCCCCTTTTGACAAAGGACCTTTCCTTTCCTTGCCAATCCAAATTCTTATTTCTGCATGCCTCACTATTTCCTTCACCTGACCTCATCCAAGGGATTTACATGCAATCTCTCAAGATTTTACTAATTGCCCACTATTTTCTTTTGATTATCACTCAGGACGTTTTGTCTGCGCACGCTAATTCAGGAGATCAATACTAGCTCCAAAATCTGCTACGTCTGCATTAGCAAGCAGTGCAGCCCAGTAAGAAAAGTCTCACGGAGTGAAATGGTTGGTGCAGAGGGTCCCGTATCCACAGTTTAGGCATTTTTTTGGGGGGTTATTCATGCTAGATTTAGTCTTGTCCCAAGGAGTGAGCACCCATCAGCAGCTGGAGAACATCAGCTGCACTGCTGCAGAGCACCTTTTTTGAAAGAAGGGAAGTCCAAGAGACTCCACAAGGTGAATTAACGTGTGGCAAGAAGGGGTGGCCAAGAGGTTCACTTCAAGAGTGCACTCATGATCTGAACTACAACTCTAATACGAATGTATTTCTTAAAAACACAGCATATAACATATCCAACATCCATTTCATAACTAAATACTGAAAGTCTAACACGGAGATGCAACAAAGAATTTGTTGCAAAGTGTCTATCCCAAGTAATTTTCCAGAAACTACCAGATTTTTACAGCAAGGTCTACACAGTTTGTTAATCTAGATACAAAGAATTATAGCATCTACATTATCTTCTGCTTTTTCTTAGAAGTTTATCACAGCTACATTTTACAGTCAGACTAATATTTCCCTCATAGATTACTCCAGCTTTCCCAAAAATTTGCTAGTCTTCTGTACCTAATTTCCATAATGCCATTATACTTTTGGAAATAACAATGAAAGATGATTTTCTCTATAGCTGACAGCTGTGGGGGAGGAAAAGAGAGGAAGATGAGACAGATCAACCTAACTTGGGGTAAAGTGCGGAAGATTTCAGTATACGCTTTCTCCAAACTCTTCCCCTCTTCTCTACTGGAGAAACAATTCTATATTCCTTATAAAATAAAATATCATTGTTTGGATCACTGCAAACCAGCAGCCCAAGGACTACGCTGAGCCACCTCACACAATATCGAGACCTATAGCATCATTTGTTCTAGATAAAAATTTTTAGGATAATTTTGTTCTAAGTGGATGTAAATGCCTCTCTTGCCATTGGTTTAAAAGCCTGCTTCACGTGCACTGTTCGCTACCTATCCGGATCTCAGAACCTTGTTAAAGATACCATTTGGGGAAAAAACTCATCAAAATGGAATTTCTGTCTCTGTGACTCATGAGCAATAATACTTCAGTGCAACCATGTTTATAACTGAATGCTCTTTACTAAACATATGACTTTTGAAGATACAGGAAAACATGTATGAAATACACTGCAGTGCCCTCTTCATGGAAATGAATTCTAGTTGCTGACTGAGGTGCCCACAAATTTTTCATAACAACTGTTCCTTATGTCTCCTCTCTCAGCTGTTGTATTTCCTGAATATATGAAAAAATGGGATAAGAAAGGCTGTTCACATTATTCCTGATCTGGATACCCATTAGTAGAGTGATAATAAATAAGCCCTATCATGCTGTCTTTAGGAACAACCATGACCTTAACAGACCTTGTGCCGCAGGTAGTTGGGAATTTAATAAAGATGGATAAGAATTGAAAAGCCCTCCATTCCCCGAGCATTTTATTCAAAATGCCAGAAAATGATTGCGTATTTCCTTCTATCTGAGCCTAAAAATATTTCAAGAGGATGAAAGCTTGCTATACTAAAGAAATAAACTGAGAAGAAACAGCCATGGTTTTACCAGTTGGAAATATTTACCATGTGGATTCTCGCTGCAAAGGAAGGTCTCTCATTTGCCCGAGACAAAAACTGACCTGCAACAGATCATATTTCTCCCCAGAATCATGGGGAAAGAAGGGATTTCCTAAGGTTACAAGCCTGCCACTCTATCAGAGAGGTGCGTCAGTAATCCATGTCTATCATGAGAGACGTATGGAGCTGTCCAAGTAAGCAAGGCTTTGGAAGGGCACGGATCTGGCCCTGCCACGTGCTTCTTAAGTGTGCTCCAGATTTCAGCTCTCCACATTTTCCATGACAATTAACATTTCTGCAACATGTCCTAAGCTTTCACACGATGACACTGGGCAATCAGTGGGAATATTGCCACATTTACACAGAACGTGTTGCAAGCTTGCCAGTAACTTCCAACAGCGTGCTCAGTTGTGGCAGAGATCACAGAAAGCAAAACAGGAGAGTTCCCATTTCTGCTGTTCCTTTGTCAAAACAGACCTTTACAGAGGTGCAGAATTATCAGACTTGCATTATAGAGACAGACTCTGATTTAGCAATATGCTACTAAGTTTTAGTGCCAGCAAAATCACTTGTAATAAAACAGATTATCAAAAAGAAGTTCAAGAAAAAATCTAATGTATTCCTAATCTGCTGCAAAAATTCAACAGTTATTTAGAATTACTGATATAGATTTGATTTATATACCAAGGAGCTTAAGAAGCTATGTCAACAGAGAGACATTTTTCTTCCTTATTTTTTTTTTCTAGTCACTTATGAGATTCTAAAAACGGGATTTAGAAAGGAACTGTATAAGAAAACAACACAACAAAATAATAGAAAAAATAGGAGTAGCAGATAATAACACACATGCTAGCTCTGAGAAAAAAAGCACAAAAATTCTGAGATAGCTTAACTGCTGATCTAACGTTATACCGATTGTCAAGATATTTCTTCTTAAGACACTCAGAGATAGTAAGTGCAATGTGCCCTGTTTTGTCAGCCATATTACAAAAAGTGGTTAATAATGACTACATGGCAGTTTCTGAACCCCACCAAGAGAAAGAACGTCAGACCAGAACCCACAAGTTCATATGGTTCATTGGCCAAGTAACAACTTTCTGAGTTCACAGCTTGTCATGCAGTCACTGGCACATATAGCAGTAAAGAGTGCTATGAGGAATGAGATGCTAGCTGTTTTAAATATGGATTTAGAGACCTAACGTTTGGCCATTCCTAACACAAAAGTCATATGAATACATCACAAAAATGGCACCTTCAAGTATGCAAAAAGTAAGGTTTTTAAATATCTTTTTAAAATTACTTTGATTATCTAAAATACATATAAGGCTTGCTCTGCTGAACTAGTCTTTGTTAACAGCGATGCTATATACATTAAAACAGAAGAGAAATATTGTAAACATGGCTGAGTTATTAAATCAGTCTTAATTTTGCAGTTTTAAGACTGAATTAATACTATAAAGTTATAATCTTTGTATTATACAAATAAGTGGGCAAAATGAAATAATTCCTGGCTGGCAGCTCTCAATGTTCACAGCACACAAAGAGTCTCAACAAAGTCACTGAGGCTGTTAGTTTGTTTATAGACATACATACAAATAAAATCTCTAGCCTTATTTTGTTCTGTCTCAAGGTGACATCTTCAAATAATGTTAGCAGCTAAACACTACGTTGATGCGAATTTTCATGACACATACTGTCCTGCTATACCTTGATTAAGTATTTTATGTATCCATTACTATTTATACACTATTTTCCTTGATACCATCCTCTTTCTGTACCCACTAGAAGCCCAAAGCTCACCTGAAAGCTCAAAGAAAATTATTTGTCATTAACAACAGGACAAAAATTCTACCTTGAATCTCTAAGCTGATGGTATTTTCCATTATTTTATTCAAACTCCCAACTGTTTTGTACTCAAAAATCTTGCAATTATAAACAGGTTACTAAAGATTACAGGTTACTTATAAACAGGTTACTCAATTATACTAATTCCTATCCAGGACATTATTCCCTCTTTTTATCACAGACTATCAAATTATCAGCTTCTGACCATGAAGCCCGATAAACTTACTTGCTCTTGCTTCTCAAAGCAGAGGACTCTTCCTGAATCTCATTGTCTGGAAATTACCGGAAGGTTATTACTACAAGGTAATTTCCAGCCTAAATTTATGTTCCGTTTTCAAAGAAAGTCCCTGCTCAAAGCAGCACATTCTAGTTCAAGCCCAGACTGTTTCCCGCTCTCCCCTCCTCTGATGTGAGAAGGCTTCAAAACTTCTGCAGTATTCTGGCTGCACCTAACACCTAGCCTTCACTGTATGCATGGTTGCCCCACGACCCTCATCTTCCTCTTATGTTGTGCATTACAAATGAAAGAGCCTTAATGTCATTGTAACCTGCTCATCTAGCAGTAAAAACCTTAAATTTACAAAGAAATGGCATCACCGCTACAGTGCAAAATCAGAAAGAAAATTCAAAACCATCTAGGTGGAGACAAGTTTTGATGGTATTTGTAGCTGCTAATCAAGATTTAACCTGGATATCTGACCGAGAAGTAGTGTCATGGGTTAAAATAGTCTCATTCACTGCAGTTATGAGATGAGAATATCTGAGTCAAACTGATGTTCTTACCCCTTCAACACTCATCAATTTATACCAAATGATTGTATCTCTCCTGTCCAAATGGAGGCAGCATATATCCAGAAACAATCCTTTTAGAGGTGTTACGGTCTATTTCCCTTTTTTTTTTACCTTCTTAAATCCTCAGTTGGGAATCTGACCATGGCAACTCCCCTACACATGTGTAACAGTTTGCACCACGTCCGTGTAAAATATCCGTACTCTTTAACCAAAGCCAGACAGAACGACCACACAGCGTCACAGCCCCAGGCATTAATGACAAAAAGAAAAAAAAAGGTTGCCTTCAGCTACCTTCTGGGAACACGGAGGGCTTCAAGTGAACAGAGAGTATCATGGAGAAGTCAAGCCTGCTCTGCCATTTAGGTGTAGAAGACTGAGACATGAAAACAGAAGCAGAATGACAAAGCAGGTGGGGCCTTTGATAAATGGGAAGTAATATCCTCTACTTTTGGCCAGGGTCTGAACTCCAGGACTGCCAGACTTAAAGCCAAATTCACCTAGACAAAAAGGGATAGCGCCAGCTTGCGTTCCCCTCCACCCAGCAGCAGCAGCAAACTCCCCAGCTTGTCTCATCAAACCAGGTGGCACAGGTACTTCACTCACTGACTGGGGGTCAGATGACACAGCTAACCCTGAAGTGTAACCAAGTTTCATGCTTTTTTATCTACCCGTGGCAAGCAAAAACCCCTCAGAAGATTACAAGATGCAAATGGAAGTGTCAAATCATCTGAAGGGTCACAAGTCTCTGAATTTGCTAAGGCTCTTCAAATATCACCCTATTGTCTATTAAGGTGTGATCTTAGACTAGATTTAGATGTCCTACTCCTGTTCCCAGGAGTTTCTGCTGGTGCACACTGACAGCAGGGGCTGAATTTCCTTCTCTTCTGTATTACTGGCCAGGCGTATGATATTCCTATCTTATGCTGTGCAATCACGCGATTACACACATTCAGATCGTGCATAACAGGCTGTTCCCACTGAAGAGATGCCGCACCTAGCACGATGTGTTGCGGTTACAATTTTCGGTGAAGTAGTGAATATCTTCACAGGTTCCTGACATCCTGCAGCCTGTGCACAGCCACTGTGCCAGCGGGGCTCTGGGACCCTCAGGCACGCTCAGAGGGTGTTCTCACACCACCACGCTCCATCCACAGTCTGGCACGGCATGTGCTGCAAAAACGTTTATGAGAAGCTTGCAAAAATAAATTATATTAAAATAATGGTGCTTCCAAGATGTTCCATTCTTTTTTTTTTTTTAAAGTCCTTTGTCACTTGGGAGTATTTTCTTTCCATTAAATGTCTGCGGGAACCAGTATTGCTATTGACTTTCCACTTAAACGAGGTCCTGTCTTTCAGGAAAATGTTATGGGGGAAAACAAAATGGTGAAGCTTTCACAAACAGATGCACGTACATACAGAAAAGACAATAAATACATAAATATTTATTAGCCAGTCTCCTCCTCAAGATCTTGCAACAGGAGTTGCTGGACTGAGCCAACAGAGTAGACAAGTTATTTCAGTGGCTAAAAACCTATGAAAGAGGAATAATAGAGCATTATGCTACATGTGCTCAGAACAGATGGAAGGACTCTTAGGGAAGCAGGAGAACAAAAGCACAGATAAGACAGAGAGTCTGGAAGGAAGCCAGTGTAGTACAGCAAGAAGAAAAAGGTGAAGAGCAGGGAAGAAAAGATAGTCCAAGTCAGCCCCTTGCCTTCACATAAATGGGCAGAGTGATGTGTATCTGGTTTTTATCCTCCAGAAGTGGCGGCAGGTTGAAAACCAGATTACTAGCCCCTACAGACCCCCAGGTTGCTTTTGCCAGTCTGGGGCCTGGGACCACTGCAGTCTTTGCCTTTGGCCACACAACTGTCCTCTTGCGCTCTTCTGGGGCTGAGTAAAGAAGTTAGCACCCATAGTTCTTGATACTAACACCCTACTGAAATGCAAAGATTAGATTCACCTTTACCAGGCTATTATTTCAGGTTGTCTAAATATGGAGGTATCCCTGCATCAATTACAAGTTTCATACCATCAAGCTCATCATCACAAACACGAGTCTAGAAACTTCAGCATACGTAATTGGCAGAAACTCCAGAAATGAGCAATTAAAAGATACCAGAACCCAAACATCTCCCAAAGGAGGATCATTTTGTCTGATTGCCATCACCTACCACAACTTTGCACCCCAAAGGACACAAAATTATGAATAACTATTAAAAATTATGAATAATTTATACAAAATTAAAAATTATTCACTGCCAATGTGCAGGCTTGATTGCAATACTGAAAAACTATTTTGAGCGCTACAATGTATTGTTAGAATTACAATGAATACTAAACATATCATTTACTCACAGAAATCTACATCATGTGCCATAATAAGGACCAGCTCATACCTTCTCTATGGATTTCAACATCTTACTCCACCATTACTTCAGAAAATACTGAAAACAATTTTTTCTCCATTCTATAATATTGCAACTCGACAGCAAACATACTACACAGCGCTGCCTTTTGAAACCCTGAAGATGGATCTACATTCACCAGACTTAAAACAACCTTTCTAATGGCCACCCATCAGATAGTCACATAGTGGGGAGCTTTGAATGCCTTTGTGTGGGATCTTATTCTCATGTTGCAGCAGGTACTTAAAGAGCGAGAACCTTTTTTTCCAAAGGAATTTTGATGTCCAACTCCCTTTGAAGCCTCCCTTCCTATGTATCTTTGAAAATCTGATCTTCAATTTGTTATCCATTTTCCCTTCCCGCTTGATATGAAAACGCCTTCTCTTCTTCCTTCTGAACACTCAAAAATGAGGGCAGAAGCAGCTCCATACTCCTAACATGAATGAAGTGTAGTTGCTTGTAAAACCACGGCTCCTTCTGCCAATCTTCATCTATTCTTTTCCATTCCAGTTGTATAAAACATCATCATGATGGGCCACAGGCTTCTGTTTCTCACTCTATGTAATCCATCAGAACTGATTTACATTCTTTAGATAAAAGTAAAGATCACTGTAGGCGGAAACTGGATGCAGTTGCCCACTACAGGAAACAGCTTTGCTACTTCTTTCAAATTTATTGATTACTCACAGCCTTTCCCCTCTAAAGTATATCTACCAAAGCGGGCACTGTTGTTGGAATAGCCACTAGCTGTCTGATAAAACTTAACGAATGGCAATTTTATTAGCTTCTGTTGTTATTGTTTCTTTAACTCCTTCAGTATCTACCCACCACAGCAATTTGCTGACAAAGGAAGATTAGAGATAAGGCATGACTATGAACATTTTGATTTCTTCAATTTGATAAAACTTAACGAATGGCAATTTTATTAGCTTCTGTTGTTATTGTTTCTTTAACTCCTTCAGTATCTACCCACCACAGCAATTTGCTGACAAAGGAAGATTAGAGATAAGGCATGACTATGAACATTTTGATCCCTTCTTCAATTCTCTTTTTTTTTTTTTAACAGATTTTCTTAGGCAAGTCATACAGGGCCAAATTTTTAATGGTGTCCAGTGTCTGCTCTTCCCTACAACAGAGGGTATTTTGTGGAAAAACGCTTAAAGAGATCACGGAAAAGTCAAATACTGCAGTACTTATATCATCAGCACCACCTTGGCATGCCAGAACTGATTTTTCTGAGTGTCTTTAGCCAGATATTTTAGCGTTACTGCTCTGCATTTGATCCTGGGAAATTTCTGACTGGTCAGGGTCTATAATTTCCTTGTTAATTCCCCATCACTGGTTTGAACACCATGCTGCCTGGCCCGGAGAAGAGGAAGAGAAAAACCAAACACCAGCAAAGTAATTACTTCTTATTAGCTATGATTTTTTTAATTAAGATGTTAAGGAAATGCTACTTTTCCCCTCACCACACATATATCCAGAGCTATGAAGACTGTCTCATGATCTGCAACGAACTTAAAAAAATAGTGTTTGTTCTATAGAAATCACTATGCTCTAAAAGAATTCCGTAGAGGAATTGCTATCTGAGACAAGAAGTAGTAAATCTGACTTGTTTAAAAATGTTTAGATAGAAGGAAATAAAAAGCAGTCACCCAAAACCCCCAAACGTAATTTCTTTAGCTGCAGTCCTCGGCCAGTTCTGCACTACAGTACTTTTGCTCTACCAAAGTGAAATTAAGCACACAAAGAGTTATTATATCAAAGCTGCACGCAGAGATTAAACGCAGACTCAATCACACAACTAAATCCCCATTCAGTGCTTTGAAAATTTACCACTAAGTGTGAAGCTAAAAATATTAGCTAATAACAGTGAGCTATCTTCCAGCCACATCCTCTTGTAGAACAACATCAATAAGAGACAAGTCTGAAAATGTGCCTTAGAGGAATTAATGAACATTTGTTTGAAACGGGGCCATTTCACTTTGGGACAGGTTTTTTTTTTCTTCTTCTTCTTCTTTTTTTTTTTCCCTCCCCCTCATCTAGTCAACATATCCTGCACTTCAGGGTATGGAAACTTGCCTAAATCACTCCCATAGTCAAATCAAATTTTACATATCTTTACAAGATATTTATGACATGCAAATACCTGGAGGCCCTGTTTCTCGTTCACATGAAGGTCCCTTACGTCAAAAAAGGAGGGCTCTTTCATGTTAGTGAGAATGAGCGTGTAGTAGATTAGACGTTGGTTTCACGTATTATATTTAACATGCGAAGCTTCAGCAACCCACATCTCCACTCCATGCGCAACAAGCAAGCAAACCACACTGCAGCATTTTAAGAAAGGCATTTGGCAAGCCCTTATGACTGCATCCTTACAATCTGCCACTTGTGTCTCAGCAGGATTGTGCTTCAAGAACCTCAGAAAAAATAATTTTACTTCACCTTTCATTAAAAAAACATAAGAACCCCTTGCTTCATTCACTCCATTTTTTCTTAAGCCTGTTTAGCAGCTCAAGGAACCCAAACCAAACATTTTGTCAAGATAAAACAGATTAACAGCAAAAATTCCACCTTCAGATTCTTAGGCATCTGCTTCGCTCACAAATTTTGTCTCTTGGCACGCATCTAACTCAGAAATAAATTATTCAGTTGTGTTTCTTTCACAAACTTTTCCTTATTTGTCACTTAAGAGCAATCAGAGACAGGAATTTTCAATTTAGAAAGTTTAGACCCGAATCGCCAAGCACAAGCTATTTCTCAGGACGCTTTCTGGACAAATCTGAAAACGCATGCTGAGTGCCCACGCCTGCGGCGCCCACCGCAGCCACCCAAACCTGCAGGGGTCTGTGTGCTAGGGCTTAGCAACCAGTCTGCAGTGCTGAGGAGGGTCATGTCACCTGAGGGAAAATTGCAAACAAAAGAAATCCGTTTGGCTTCGTCTCCGAAGGTCAGTGTGTATTGAAAGTTACAGCTTTCTGGGTAGAATTCACCCAAAATGAGTAAGCCTGAACTTTAAAATTCTAATGTCAGATAAATAAGTTACCGTGATTTAATTTATTTCTTCGATAAACTCTGATACCTACCTAGAAGTTGGGATATTATTTCCAAAATTATTTGCTACCTGAGGTCAGTGCATGAATAGATACAATATATAGCTAATTTCCTGACAAAGTAATACTAAGCACGCCATTTTTCAGAGTGCATGCCTGCACACAACAACTACTTAGAACAAAAAGTCGAGCCAGATGGTGAGTGTCTTTCAGTGTTTCAAGGAACACTCCCTATTTTTGTGCTACTAAAAAACCTTCAAGTTACATAGAAGGTACAAAAGCTGGTGAAGTTTAAGGCAAAGGCTTTCACGAGCAAGAGGAATTTTAATTTGAAAGGGTCAAGCAATTTTATCCTGTACCAATAACCGGTATATACCTGATAATATGATATAAAAGTATAATAACGTACTTGGGCATTAAAAAGGAAGAAGACTCATCTGTGGACATGAAATATTTTTCTGCTTAAACTACAATAACACATTAAGCACTTCATTTATTCTTTAAAAAGCTACTTTTTTTTTCCAAATGGCTTAAAATTTGATTGCAGCAATACTTCTGCAGTGATAGCAAAAAGTAAATTATACACAACTGGCACAAACTCCTGTTAATCTGATAACCCATAAACCCTCCCCACTACAGAGGACTCCAATTAGAATGAATAACAGAGATGTTTGGGGAATTGAGGGGGACGACATCTGTTTGATTGACATGTGCCTTTCCTGGAAGAATGCAATGCATGTCCATAATCCTAAACAGTCTGACAGCACTAATATGACCCAGTTCTTAGGGGAAAAAAAAGGCATATCTTTGCTACAACAGTTGTTTAGCTATACATTTACATTGAAAAGTATTATTTGAAGATGTGTGATTCTATTTTCTAGTAATGTATTAAAATCTCCATCCACATAGCTAGCCAAACGTCATATACGATCTTTCCTACTACTGCCATAGAAATGTTACAGGAAAGAGTATTTTTCACTACTTATATAAACCCTTCTGCATTTCATTACATGTCCTTACTGGCAAAGCTGTTAGCTTGTTCTGCTGTTAGTATTCTACTGAGAACAAACATAACTTATCAGCTGGCTGACTGCTTCTTGAAAAATAGGTATCAGTTTACCCCATTGAATTACTACACCTGTTTGAATTTTGGCCACTCCATCAGGGCAGCAAGCTAGCCTGAGGAAATTTCAACACTCAGTTTTATTAGCCTACTTGACAAAACTTTCATAGCCTTAGGAGCTTGCAAAAAGTGAGAACATAAAGAAATACTGAAATAGTGAAAAAGACAGAAAGATTGCCTTTTGTAGTGTGACAATTGTAAACACCTCCTTTTTTCTCATCACTAAACTACCTTTTCTGGGGTTTTGGATTGTTTTTTTTAAGCTCTGCACATACTACCTGCTCAGTCCATTCAAACTCCATGAAAGGAACATAAACTTGGAATGAAAGCTGTTGCTGAAACTTGGTAATAGTAACTACTGATAAACATTGAACATGGGCTCTAGACACCGTATTACATAAACACATAACACCTAAAATAGCAAAACATTTTCTCTATATGGCTTACAGACTGCAAGAACACCAATGCAACAAGGAGAAAAAACAAACTAGGAAACACTAAAAATATGGAAGCACTAAAAAAATGGTGGCTCACCTTCTGTGCCATTGGGTGTCATGGAATTATTATTTATATGAGAGTTATCAAGTTTTGGACCACTGGGGGATTCACTACTACCACTTAGTCGGCTATGTGGGCTGGCTAGATCCTGCATTTCCATAGACCTGAAAACAAGATGCAACTAGTTTTAGTGACATATTCAACATGGATTACAGAGGAATTACCTATGTGAGACGCAGCCTGCTACTAATCAACATCCCAAAAACACTTAGTAAAAAACGAACAGCTTCTCCCAACTTGATCTTTTCTAGTGCTAAACTCATTTTGTAGCCCCACACACAGGACTGACCAGCTACCATAATTATTTTTGCAGCTTCTAACAGAATAAAATTTAGATACGAACTACTGTACTTTAAACATTCATGTCACCTTGTATTTTTAAGACACATACAAAGACGGAAT
The DNA here is from genome assembly GCF_000699145.1 of Aptenodytes forsteri. Taxonomy (NCBI): domain Eukaryota; kingdom Metazoa; phylum Chordata; class Aves; order Sphenisciformes; family Spheniscidae; genus Aptenodytes; species Aptenodytes forsteri. The sequence continues at coordinate 3,449,008 of NW_008794595.1, read as the reverse complement.
CACCAATATACGAAGACATATTTCTCTTAACAACAAATTAACACTCCGCTTTTTCAAGATTTACCACTCAGTGGCAATGTAATAGGCCTCCAAAGCAAATAAAACACTTGAAGCAATTGTGGAAACCTATCATCTACTGACAGGGAATGAGATATTCCTGATGTATGTGTTTACTCTGGCAAACTACTTAATTGTTCCTCTGTTTCCGTTGAAACAAATGCAGCATTAAAACATTATTATGTCTGCTCACTTGTTTGCTTTGTGGATTACATAAAGCGTGCCCAATTGAAAAGGGATATGGCCAACATATAGTGAATCCATATAGGCGTTAGTATGCCTTAGCACTCTGCCGTATCCCAGTAGCTGTCACGTAGTCAAAATAAGAAGAGAGCAATTCCGATTCAAAGCAAAAATGAAACGTTTATACAGCACGCAAGCGGCTGAATATTTCCGATTTGTGTTTTTAACAGCCTTATATAAAAAGGCCAACAGCCATCACCACCATGACATACCCCTTGGCTGATGTCGGGGAAGCTTATGATTGAAGTGCCCCATCCTTCTGTTTCTTTATATCTAAAACTTTTGATAATGTTATTTGATGTACTCAGCCTAAGTAATTGCCCCCAGTAGAAATTTCATAGGTTACTTTGCCTCCAAGGCATTTGAACCCGTAATTTTTCTATAAAAGAAACACGCTTTGGCTCTTTTAAAGACTATTAAAATTACATAAAAATTCGTCCCACAGTAATGGTATAAATATCCTTAAGCGTAAGTGTCATTTCAGCTATGAAGTTTTCACGTTTTAACTGAGATTTTATCACAAGTTCTAAATACAAATCCTTCACTTCATATTTCATTGCCTAAACCAATCTACACATAAAAAGGGATGATATTGCAATGAGTTTGAAAAGCCAGTATCTACTATAAAGTCAAACAATTTAGTGAAAAAGTGTACGTGCTCGTGGTTTACAGACTTGGTTGCACGCACATAATGCTCCAGCATTTACTCATCTGTTTAATGCGGAAAACAAGAATAAATATTTACTTATCACCTGAAGTTAAAAAAACGAATAAAAAGCTTGCAGAAAAACAGCAATTTTCAATCAAATCCTTACCTGCAGCCAACCATCACCACCATGACATACCCCTTGGCTGATGTCGGGGAAGCTTATGATTGAAGTGCCCCATCCTTCTGTTTCTTTATATCTAAAACTTTTGATAATGTTATTTGATGTACTCAGCCTAAGTAATTGCCCCCAGTAGAAATTTCATAGGTTACTTTGCCTCCAAGGCATTTGAACCCGTAATTTTTCTGTTTAAAAGAAACGCTTTGGCTCTTTTAAAGACTATTAAAATTACATAAAAATTCGTCCCACAGTAATGGTATAAATATCCTTAAGTCTAAGTGTCATTTCAGCTATGAAGTTTTCACGTTTTAACTGAGATTTTATCACAAGTTCTAAATACAAATCCTTCACTTCATATTTCATTGCCTAAACCAATCTACACACAAAAAGGGATGATATTGCAATGAGTTTGAAAAGCCAGTATCTACTATAAAGTCAAACAATTTAGTGAAAAAGTGTACGTGCTCGTGGTTTACAGACTTGGTTGCACGCACATAATGCTCCAGCATTTACTCATCTGTTTAATGCGGAAAACAAGAATAAATATTTACTTATCACCTGAAGTTAAAAAAACGAATAAAAAGCTTGCAGAAAAACAGCAATTTTCAATCAAATCCTTACCTGCAGCTTGAGGAAACAGCAACATCTGAACTGGTTTGGGACTTCTGCACCTGTAAACCAGGGAAACAAACAGAAGCCTCTATTACTCCGCTTTACTACGAGGCCTTAGTTTAAAGAAAGGATATCACCGTGGATGACAATTCTGTCCTTTAAACCCAAAAGGAGAGGAGGAGGGCGCGGTGCCCGTGAAAGGCATATTGTCTTTAAATTGAAGGCTCAACTGTTGTTTCCTCGGCAGGTCTCTCTCCCTCCTCCCCGCGCCGGGGGACGGCGGCCAAGTGACGGGATAGTGATTCATCAGGGGCCCGTGACAGCTGCAGAGGGGCTCACTCCTCCCCCGGCACGGCAC
>NW_008794595.1:3443555-3446821 GCF_000699145.1 Aptenodytes forsteri | reverse complement strand
GGCAACAGGCAACAGGGGGCAGGTCTACCTATGGTAAAGATCTTCAATATATGACCATACACAACCATCTCCAAAATGAGCCCATCTCCAACCAGGGCGAATTAAAATAAAAACCCCACACTATTGCACAAAAGGTCTTACTCGTAAAAATTCCGGTCACTAATGAGATTTCTGATAAAATGACTTAGGAGGGGCGGGCAACAGGGGGCAGGTCTACCTATGGTAAAGATCTTCAATATATGACCAACAGTATTACACAACCTTCTCCAAAATGAGCCCATCTCCAACCAGGGCGAATTAAAATAAAAACCCCACACGTTATTGCACAAGGTCTTACTCGTAAAAATTCCGGTCACTAATGAGATTTCTGATAAAATGACTTAAAAGAACACTTCTGGCTAAATAAATAGGATGAAGCTGTGGCATTTACCTCTGAGGTCACTCATCAAGAAGAAGAATCTGGTTCCACAGGGAAGCCCAGCAATAATATTCCAGTTTAATAAAACAACTCCTTTAATAACTCAGGTGAGTAATAGATTTTAATATCCTATCAGAAAAACACTGTTGCTTTGCTAACAGACTCTTCTCTGTAGCCAGTAACAATTGTCAGCAGGTGATAAAATTCAGGTGAACATAGGCTGCTAGACACTGTTAGCTTAAAAGCACACAAAAGCTTCTCCGGGCAAGGTACGTATCCTTTTAATGTCTGCATTGAGAATCCTTCATGTGCGTTTCCATTCAACCTGAACCGACATCTCTTAAATGATCACAGAGCAAAGACAAGAGAGATGAGGCATTTTAAGTGCCATAAAAATCATCCAAGCAAATCCTACTTATGTGTCTGTAGGGGTTTTTTTGTTATTTTTAATCACAGACAGAATTACTACTAGCAAGAGTAAACAACTGCTAGGGGCAGCCAGGCAATGCAGAACATTACAAATGATGTCAAGAAGCATGCAATGATGCACGCTGAAAAACATCAATCTTTTTACAACTGGGTACTTAAAAGTACTGCATAACGTGCTTTTCAATACATCATCCCATGCCAAATCAAACTAGACGAGCAGATACATTCAAAACTGTGCATTTTGTTTTATTTTTTTTTTTTCAGTTCTTTACCCCAGAAACTGCAGCAGAGCGCCTTAGGATATGTTTCTGCTGTTACATCTAAACACCTGGAAAAAATTATAGGTGAGAACTAAGTTTGCTTACAGAGCTATCTTCACTCCCTCTTGCACAGGATCCTTTAACACATATCTTTTATAATAGAAAAAACTTTCTTTTTCAAATAGATACTTTAATTAACTGATATTTTCCAAAGTGCCCTACAGTATTATTCATACTTCACTAAACTCTAAAATACAATTAATCCTCACTATTTTATTTACCCAAATTAAAAAACTAATAACTTCCGTACACTTAAGAATATATATGTATATGTGCACGTGTGTGTATAGTGAGAGAGATTTCATTTAAGGATTCATGGGAGCGGGGAAAAAAAAAAATCCAGCTCATTCATAGTGAATTAAATATATACCTTATATGTCCTCTAACACTCTATGATTTGTGAAAGTTCATATCCACAATCTTCATTTTCATTAGACAACCTTTAGATATATTCCTTTGTGTCTCAAGGATTATTTAAACCATGTGTTGCACGTTACCATATTTAAAAATGACTCTTTAATCAAAATAACTTTAAAACAACTAATCCTCACTTAGGCTGGTCAGCTGAATCCACAGAGTGGTCCAGGAAAAATAAATCTACTCTCAAGAATGCGAATGCAGACAACAATTAGACACAGATGTGAGTGAAATTAGTTACAGTTTACAAAATGCTACACTTCACATGCTTTCAGTTTTTTATGTGTAGTACAAAATTACAACATAGCAAGGAACCACACTTATGACGACGGGTTCATAGAATAAAAACATTTCTGGGTGGCGTGTGCTTGCTCTCATACATTCTCCCATTTTGCCAACAGATTTCTGGATAATTGAAGTTCTGCAACATAACTCACATATCAAACAAAAAGTGAAAAAAAAAATGCAATGGCCTTACCCGGCCAGCCAAAAGAGCACATTTAAAAAAAAAAAAAAAATCAAAAAGAGAAAAAAGGAGCTGTCACTCACCCTTCACACTCTGCGCTCCGCTTAAACTAAAAATGCCTTATATGAAAAATGACATACACATTCTCCTTAATACCTCAAAAATATTACTGTGTATAATTTGATTGTTGCAAATAATGTTCACATCTTTCTCTTTAATATGGATTGCAGATCAGGGCACTATATAGCACACGGCGAGAAAAAAAGGATGATGATAGCAAAGCTACTTAAAATTCATCCATTTAAGAATCTTAAATCAGTAACATCAAATTCTGATTAGTTAATGAGGTCTTTTAAGTTTGCCTTTTTTCTAATTAAATTTATAATTCTTCACAGATGTAGGTTTTGTTGATGTTCAATTTGTCTCTCTCATTTTGTTAAACCTCACATAGTACTCTACCAATCCATTGAATAGCCACATTAAATCTGTTAATACCATGCTCTTCAACCCCAGAAATTATTTCCAGAAGGCAAACTTGCTTTGAGAGATCATCAAACAAGACTTAAGGTACACATTTTATCACATTTTCCCTACCACAGAGCTCAGGATGCGGAGGAAAATTCATGACTTTTGCACTGTTTATTATACTTTGCTAAATTACAAATCAAAAGCATCTGACAGAAGATCATGTACGAAGCCAAAAAGTTAATAATGTTCTGTGAAAAGTAAACTGTAAATGGGAAAGGATTCTAAATTTCAGCAGCACAGAGCAAATAAAATGTAGGTACTTGTCTAAATTACAGGTTTTCCACAGTATTTTTGCTTGCTAGGAGCAATTTTTTTAAAAATGACTATAATTTAAAACATTTTTCCAGCTGAAAAGAAATTTTCGAAGTGAAAATAAGAAGTTAACCCAGAGAACTATAGCCAGCACATGAGTTTTTTCTTAAAACAGTTCTACTTTAAAGAAGCACATTTCAAAGACAATGGCAATTTTCAAATCAGTGTTCCCCCTTAGGAAAAAAAAAAAAAAAATCTGTCATTTTTAGCAGGGGGTGGAGGGAGGGAGAGAAGAGGACTTTTCCCCCAACAGCACTCTTTGCCTCCTTAAAAGCGCTATGCAATCAGTATCTACAGGCATAACGGCTTCAACAGCCAAAACGTTACAAAAACAAAATGCAAACCGGCTACAAAAAAGCACCTTGCTGGCAACAAA
>NW_008794595.1:3441323-3443192 GCF_000699145.1 Aptenodytes forsteri | reverse complement strand
CAGCCAAAACGTTACAAAACCAAAATGCAAACCGGCTACAAAAAGGCACCTTGCTGGCAACACATAAAACTTGGTAATACTTTCACTCTTCCAATAATCATATGGCTGGGCTCTAAGTGAGGAGGTAGAGCTTTTTCACTAGATACATCAAAGACAAACTGCACTTATTAAACCAGAAGCAGGTAATTACAGTTATTTCATTTTTAATTACTAGTTTAAGTTCTTCTGAAAGTGCTATCCCGCATGCTCATTTCATACGCTTATGAATGAAACATTTTGAAACCCCAACATTTTCTCCCCTTTAAGAAAGAAGTACCACAATGTGACAATGCTCCTATTCTGACCAGCCGTTTAAGAATGTCTTTCTGCTTTTCCAAGATTCTTTTGGCTCCTGAGAAATATTTCATACTTATTGCAATTCAAACAAAATGATTACTCATTCTTGTTTCTCGGCTCTCCAAAGGCGAAGTGTGACTCAAGCCGTCTGTCACCGCGCAGAACTGCTGAGAGGGGATGGCTGCTCGTTTCCAGACCCTACCAGGCCTTGGGAAAACTCCGACAGCAGTGAGGTGCTTGGCTAAATACCGCGCGTCATGGGTTCGTGAGCAACGTGTAAAACGCAGTGTGCATACGTGTTTATATACATGAAAGTATATAATGTGTATACACACACATATATCTATTTACAGATACATATACACATTATTAATTTATTTTACACACCAAACCAGCAGTCTGTGTTCTGGCAGATGCTTTGCGAACCGTCTCAGTATGGGATGGAAAATAAAAGAGTCTTTATACGTGGTATCTAACGTTAAAAACCTCCAGTGATAGGCTACACAGCATTTCCACTTGTCATCCCAAATTCCTCTCTGTGATCATTTTTACATTTAAACAAACGACGTGAAATATACTATCCTCTTTTTTTCTTTCCGAAAGCTTTTATCTTTTCTGCTTCCCTCGTTTTTAAATGCTTACTTACCAAAAACCCCCACCAAAACCCAACCACCTTCTCAGAAACACTTTTAAATGCACTAACACCTCTCCTTTTCCAGAATGAACCTTCCACTGCAAAGGGCAGTCCTTCCTCTCGTTGGTGTTTGTCAGAAACACGGAGAGAAACACGTACTTGGGAAGGTTTTGTGGGTCTCGGTTGCTCAAAAGCAAGATGTAAATTTAACGCGACTTCAAAAGGTCTTTAACTTCCTCGTTCTAAGATCATCGTTCTAAATAAGCCACCTAAAATGTCAATAAACGTCGACTATTTCAGTTGTGTAGATGTTTATTCTGTCATCTTGAAAAGTTCTCCTGTGGGGATCCGTGTGTTTTCCCTGGTGTTTGGAAAATTTAAACATATTAAGCAAAAGGATTTCCTGCTTCAGAAAGCACTGTCAAAATCTCTGTCAGGCATTCTTCCTTCCAATTTCTTTATTATTTTTCTCACGCTCTCATGCCTCTTTCAGAAAGGTCTACGGGTTTCCTATATTACGTGCCTGTTTTTTCCCCCCATTTTAACTTCTCGCCATCACGTTACTCCTATCTGCCGAACCAGCAGCGCTCCAGGAAATCGAACAGGAGAATCCCCAAACCTGGCTGATCACAATGGACAGAACCGCCTAACATCTGCTTTGCGGGAAGCCTACAAACCCCAGCCTGAAACACGGCCAAAATTAACTGCTGCACCTAGCGATTTATCATTGAGCGTGGCTCTTCTCCGGGACGGCAGAAAGCACCCCTGCAACTCCGCGCACGGTCGATCCCCGCCGCTGCAGAACTCCGGGCTGCTTCGCAATTAGGCTATTGCAACCGCCCTCTCTTTCTGGTCTTTTCCTCCCCCTTTCGCTTCTCCCGCTGCCCCGCGCCGCCCGC
>NW_008794595.1:3410341-3440786 GCF_000699145.1 Aptenodytes forsteri | reverse complement strand
CTCCGCGCCCAGCCCGCACGGCAGAGCCCCTTTTTACACCTTCTTCAGCCTCACCCCAGCACAAGTAATGAATCCCCTCGGGCTCCTCCTCATTTAAAAAGTTTAGCAGTGTGCAGATGCGTCCCCCGCTAGTAAGCTGGGTTTAAACAAAAGCCGTACTAATAGAATAGCTGGAATTAAACCAACATTATATCAATGAGAGAAGCTAAATAAGGATACTCACAGAGGCTTTTAAGCATACAACCGGCATGCACGTCCGGACATGCCGTTTTGATTGGATATGTAACAGATTTGTTCTCAAATATCTGACATTCTTGCAACCTTGTAAAGAAAGGGTCTGCTAAAACTATTTAAGCCAGCCTTCTCCAATTTAAAGGTATTTATTAAATAAAGTATCTGGAACTTTTTAAATGGTTTGAACCATGCAGATACGTGAAATATCTGTACCCCTAAAAACAATTGTAAATATAGTCAAATTTGTATTTCGAATTGTTACTACTCACCTACTAAAGTTTTAAAATTTAAAACTGTGTAAAGGCCCTTTCCATAGACCTTACAAGTATTTCCAAAGAAGAGAGAGACGGCTGCACAGAGTTAAATTTGTGCATTAAGTAACAGTAACTCTTTAAAGCTTAGCTTTTACCAATCAATAAGTAATTAAATAATTTAATTAGTAAATCATTAAGCTGAAATGGGTTTATGATACATTTCTATTACAGCACTTTTAGTTGCTCATAATTCAAAAAACTCTTTTAAAAATATATACATTATGTTAAAAAACCTTATAACGTACACAATAACTAAATTTGACCGGGGTTCTCCAGAGCATTTCCACTTTGTAGACAGTATCTTTCAATTCATGTAACACTTATTTTTCTACACTTTTTCAGTACACGTAATCCAAATATGATGAGGAAAACAGCGTAATGATTTGCAGTACCAAAAAAAGAAGTCTTAATATTATACCAGGTCTACAGTACTGAATTAAAAAAAAAAAACCTTTATACTGTATAAATAGATTCAAACAGAACTTTTTTTTCTTTACAAAAATCCGTGGTTATTCACTGCTAAGATATCCTTACCTTCAATTAACTAATCTGTGAATGAAAGCAATACTTCTAGAGGAGAAATGTCTTCTGGCTACTACATCCCAGTGAGCGAGACATTATTTTGTAGCGAGTACATTGGGAATACCTCAGGAAAGCAGATCGGCTTGCAAAGCTACAAGTCAACCTCGAGCTGAAAAGGCACCTAGGATTTCATTTTGTTTAGCGGAGAAAAGGGATCTCGGGACAGTCACACACCATATATGGGAACCCAGGTCAAAATAAGCAGCTTTCGATTGGGCCCGTCTGCGTAGCCAGCACAAACACAATCCCTTTACTTCTTTACAGTCACAAACCAGATCTCGTGCCAAGGAAACTATTTATGATGTTCTATATTAAACTGTGAAAGAAATACAAATTACTTACTATGGAGACATGCAGTTTTGTCAGGTAAAATTCACTGAAATCCTGAAATACAAAGCTGTGCAATCATTCTGAGCTATGTAATCATTCTGAGCTATGTGCTTTTTGGAACAGCCATGATCCCCCGGAAAATACTTACCACTGAAGTCTTTACCAGTGATAAGAAGATCATTTTAAAAAAAACCCTACCCAATCCTATATAGAGTTAAAGACACATGTCTTGCTTCACTGTCTCTAGGAGCTCCATCTATTAAATGAAAAAGATCAGGCACACACTTTTAGGAAGCAGAAGATAATTATTTTTTCTGGGGAAAAAACCCTAAAAATATCATATTCTTGTTGTGAGGTACCATCTGACACTGGAAAATGTAACTCAAAACCCTCTCTCAAAAATAGTGATATTTCAATGATGCCATGGAAATCAAAAAATGATTTAAAAGTGATATTTCAATGATGCCATGAAAATCAAAAAATGATTTAAAAAAATATGACTGTGACTTCTAGTGACGCACGTGAATTTTTGCATAAATCTACTTCATTCGATATTTGAAAAAAACAAATAGCACAAATATATGAAAAAATTTTACTGTTTTGAAAGTAAAGTTTACTGAAACAGGTTTGCTGTTGGCTGGAGTTTGTAGTCCCTAATGGGAGTTTTGTCTAAGTAATAACTTCAGGAGTGTGCCCAGTCTCTGTATTTAATTAAACTAAGACAGATCCCCACACACACATGTAGACCTTGGTGATGTGATGATAAACATAGGATAAGTTACACAGAGGCTAAGATGATCAGAAAAAGGGTGCTGACAATGCATTGCAAGAAAAGAATCGGCTTTGAATTTTTAATCTCTTCGGTAGTATGGCATGTAGGCAGTATGGGAACTGAAGCCATATAAATGATCTAGATGGGGGATATAAGATAAAGTAGGGTCCTCTGTGTTTATACAGCCATTAAACAGTGCCTTAAAGTTCTTTATCTGATGTCTGAAGATTGGACTTCAGATTAGTGTATATCATTACCCCATGGTATGGTCTAACCTATGAACTTATCCTACAGCTGATACCATGGACCAGATCCTCATTTGGTTTAAGTGAGTGCAGTTTTTTTGTTTCAATAGCTAATCTAATTGTGCCAGCCGAGCACCGCACCTATTTGAAAGCTATTTGAAAGAGGTTTGTTTACTTGGCTTTTGGTTTTGTTCTTCCAACTAACTGCAGACCAAATCAGTGCAGGCTGGGTTGTTGATCACTGGCACCCAACATTAATTTTAAACCACAATTGCACTAACACTGGGTTTGGAACAGAGATTTCAGCGGGATTTGTGTATGTTTACATCATGCCTGAATTTGCCTTGATTCTGCATTCCTGCTGATGCAGCTGGCATCTCAAGAGTCATAAGAAGTAAAGGACGAGGCCTATTTTGTAATATCAAATGCACAACAAGCTATTGGGTATATTTTTACAACTATTACTCATGCAATATGGTTTTAACTCCATATGCAGTGTCACACACTTGTTTTAGCACAAGTAAAGCGGGTCCGTCCTCGACACAGTATTTACTGGGCGCTTAGGTACCACAATTACAGATGTGCTGATAATTAAGAAAAATTAGATATAAGATGCATATGGAACAGTGGCATGTTTGCACGTTTGTCTCTAAGTAGGAAATGCTACTGAAATATTTAACATTAGAAATAGGCCCAGGAAGACCACACTTCACTAAAGCAAAAATGCATCCCATCGCTCCCGAAAGCCGCCGCCTGGCTCTTCCCGTAACAACTGCAGTGCAACGTCAGAACCCTCTGAAGCAGGCAATATCCCTCCTATGTCTCCATACAAGTTTTATCTTACACATAGCAGCTGTTGCCTAGAGACGTCCCTGGCTGGAGCAGAAGTTTGCAGGGTTTGACAGGAGCCCTTATTGTCTCATGCTACTCACGTGAGCAAAAGTAGGAAGACCTTGGTAAATACAAACAAAAAAAAGTGACAGAAGTCAACCATTTTAACTGTTCTGTCCAAAAACTATCAGTGTGATTGAGAAGGACAATTTCATTATATTCTTTTGAGATACACAGGAGAAAATTAATAACAAATTAAGGTCTATGTGTAATGCATTATAAGCAAAGGTGCGTGCTGCTAACCATCATCCTTAGTCAAAACGTGTGTGAACTGCTGGCCCCAATGACATCTTTGCTAGTTTGCCTGCAATTGTACTTGTTTTAAGTCAGCAACTTCAGTATGAAGTACAGGATCATTTCGTATAATTTAAAATAGGAAACGGTAGACTTTATTGATCTTAAGTAGATACTGCTTTAGCTTTTTGAATAAATTCATGACTTTATAGGATTCTGAAATAGTTATTGACAACGACAACATCAACGGATGCAGAAATTTTCCACAGAAGTGGTCAAACTCTAGTTTGATAGCAAATACCTTAGTGTTTCTCAATTTTTCACTTTCCAAAGGTATGCATGTTTTTTCAATAGATTCTTGATCTTAAGTAGATACTGCTTTAGCTTTTTGAATAAATTCATGACTTTATAGGATTCTGAAATAGTTATTGACAACGACAACATCAACGGATGCAGAAATTTTCCACAGAAGTGGTCAAACTCTAGTTTGATAGCAAATACCTTAGTGTTTCTCAATTTTTCACTTTCCAAAGGTATGCATGTTTTTTCAATAGATTCGTTGCATCTTAAAAGCAAAATGTAACAGGGGGGAAAAAAAAATACAGCATATACATATTCATAGACACAAACAGTGTAAACCATAAATACGCTCAGTACTCTAACCAAAATAAATATGTAGTTTGGCAGGGGGAAGGGAAGGTTTCATACATGAAGGTAAGCTTTAAATATATCTAATACTGTCATCTCTCTTTTGGTGCTTCGTAACACACAGCTGAAAACTTCCTACATCACTTTTCTCTTCTAGAAATCTCATGAAGGTAACTATATTTATTATCGCCACACAAAAATACTGCTAAGTTTTGGTCTCCAGATCCTCGGAAGTAGATGCTCTACCCAAAAGTGATGGCATTGCTTTTTCCCGAAGACTGAGACACCAGGTTCATGACACTCTGAGTGCAGAGCTGCAAGAGCTACTCTTAACCTAAGAGTAATATTGTAGGTTTTCTAACCACAATAGCCTTCATTTAAGCAATGTCTCATCTTTTAAATCAAACTACTGAAAATTAGTTTCCATTTCCAATAAAGTTCAATAGTTTTACAGGGGGATTTTTAATACTGTCTATGGTACCTAAGAATCAGTGAGAATGTCACTTTTTTGCACAAAAACCTCAGCTCAAAAGATGCATAAACATGTTAGTAACTGTTTATAAAAGTAGTCCCGCTGAAGGCAACGTCATTGTCTTTGAACAGTTATTTGGAGAATTAGCTGTTTGCAAGATAGGGGGTGAAATGAAAGGAGTAAATTGCAACCTGTAAGCATCCTTGAGAAACAGCTAATTTTTCTAATTTCCATTCGAGCTTTTACTCCAGCTCAGCATGGAAATGTAACTGCCCAAAAAATTGAAAATAATCATCCTTCACTGTGATGTGTGAATAATAATTTGCTTACAAAAATGAACAAGTCAAATCAAATGCACCAGTGATGATGAGGAGCAGCTTGCTAGCACTCTAACAGGTCATAAAAGCTATACTGAGTGGTTCCTCAGAAGACTGAGTTGCCCAAAGAACGCAGTACAAATGAGAGAGTACCAGTGAGCTGACAAACTAATCAAGTCCCCTTTTTCTGTAAAGGCTATAAAACACATCATTTCACACACATGCCATTTTCCTGTAGTTCATCCTCCCACAACTGTTTAAGCCTTCCTCATCTTTCATTTAGTGCTACTAGGAAAAAAGTTAGAATTTACAAACCATTGCAAATTTTTTTCACAGCAATAACTTACATTTTTGCCAGTGATATAAATACAGCGCACTGTATAGTATGAGTCAGCTTAGTAATGCTAGACGGTCTTTTCTCCAACTATTTTCCATTAACATGAACAAAACCAGTTTTGTCGGCACCTCCTATGAGGAGAAAAGGGAGATGGAAAGTTCCTCTTTCTTTTTCAGCTCTGAATTAAAGTTGTACTCAGAATTCTTAATTCTGCAAGAAAAATATGTTTGTTCACTAACCACAGAAACAATAGGTTTATTTGTTGCAAATTCCATTTTGTTATTATTTCCTAGATGCATTCTGTATTTTTTTCCTGAAGCATTATTCATGTCACTGTTCAACAGTAGATGGAGCAGTGGATCATTACTGTATTTTACTTATTTGTGTCAATTATTGCTTAATTTTTCAGCTGCTGACACATAAGACTGGACAAGCAAAGTAAAAAAATGATATAGAGAAAATAATTGTTAATTAAAGCATTTACAATTATGATGAAAATGAATAGAATAGGAATCCAAGCTTCCTCTGACAAATGGTTAAGAGAAGCCTGCATTTATGACTAATATAAGTGATTCATAAACACACATTCAAATCACAAACCTTGTGTTAGTTGAGTACAGTAAATATGTACGTCCTTAACCTTGAAACATTCAGTCACACATATGTTTCTTACGACGATCAGGAAGGCTGAAGTGTCTTCTAAAAGTGAAGTTCATAAATATTCCACATTTTGGGCCTTGTAATGAAAAGGAAAAAGTGGAAGTCTAAGTTAAAATAATCATTTTAGGGCAATTTATTGTACACTCGCATCAATTGCTTTTCCTGCAAACTGTTTAGAAGAAATTTATCACAATAAATTCTTTTGAACCGTACAGTAATTACACCATGACCCTCATTTGTTCAGCAGGGGTTAGATTCTCACCTAACTGTAACCATCTAAAATGAAGCAATTAGTTTAAGATGATCATCCCAACCCTCATCTTCAGTGGAGAGAGACGGACACTTCCAGTCGGAGTGTCTACGGGGGACACAATTTAGAGGTTTCTCCTCCCCATAGACACAGACGATGGGCTTAAGCTAGCTCTCAGGTTTTGATGGCTAGGGCTCCCCCAAGAATCTGGACTCTGTTGAACCCAACAGTATAATTTCCCTTAAAATCAATTGGGTCTCAATAGTAATTGTATTCACAGAAATTTCAATTGCCGCATGCTCTATTTTGAAACTTCGTATAATTACTCGGAGTCAGACTGCCAATATTTGTTGTTACAAATCAAGGCCAGAGGAAAACTTCTCAGATGGCTTCAAAGTCCCAGTTCTCATCTCCAAGCCCGGCTCCCTCCCCCGCTTCCTTCCAGCAGCATTAACTTTTTCTCTGCAATCTCACAAATCGGAAAAAGAGTAACCTCTAAAGCTGTTTTAGACTGAAGGTCAGAATTCAAAGGATTGGTAACTTTATCCACAGAGCCCTGCAATCACATTGCTATTGGAAACACACCCAGAAGCACCAGCACTCGAGATGTTTTTATTAAGCAATGTCAATAGGTACAAGATTTGAAGGGGTTTTTTCCATACTGTAAGGTTTATCGAGAGTCATATTTGCAAGAGATCGAATTGCTTTCTGTCACCGAATTTTAGTTTAATGTTCTCCGAGGTAAGGAAACTGGGCTCTGTGTTACATGCTAATGAAAACAGCAGCTTTGGTTTGTTTATCTAAATACTTAAAGAGAGGCACCTCTTGCAGCCAAAATGTAAACAAAGCTTAAACTCTTTTTACTGCTTGGATACTTCCAGGCTACTAATACGGATTTTCTTTTAATTAAGTGCATTATACGGATTTTCTACATATATTTCCTGCTTGACAATCTACCTTTCCAAAGAAATATTTAATTCCTAAACCAATTATTCATAATTACACCTATATTTTCAGCCCACAAACATAAGATGGCAGATCCCTTTTGAACCTAGGCTCAAGGGAAGTCCACGAAGAGCAGTCAGTACTTTTGTCCCTGCGAGCCTGTCATTAATTTAGAGGTAAATAGGTTGAAATAAGGATTTCAAGGGGGTTTCGCAAGAATTAAGAACAAGCAAAATTTTTATTTCAATATCTAAAAGACCAAATCATATACCTTGCCCCTCTGTCTTGTACCACGTTTGCATGCACAAAAGACTGATGCAGTCACATCTGCCCGAGCAATTCACCTGATGAAGTTCTGAAAGTGTGTCTTTAAGGATGTCTTGCCTTTTATAACACAGGAATCTCTACACACAACAACCTCCATTAAATAATGTTGCTAAACTAGACACAGACAAATGACAACACACCTTACACTGGATGCTAATGTATATGCCGAAAGACACAGCACACCGAGCAGAGGCAGAATGCTTTTCACGCAGGAATACCAGAAAAATGCAATAACATAAGGAGAAGAGGACACAAAGATACACACAACAGAACAAAACTGCATGATGAACTCGAAACAAAGCTGGATGAGCAGAGATAAATAGTGTTTAACTGTTATAATTCGGTTTTAAAACATCATAATTTGGCAGCTATCAGTATAAGGAATGTGTTGAGTGTGACTCAAAAATGCTTATTTATCTTCGGTGCATCTGGTGCCACTTTGCTTATATTTATAAGCAGGGTACCTTTGTGCATCTAGGCTGACTTTTTAATACCTTCTGAAAGGCAGCAAAACCTAAATTAGAGACACCTAGGAAAATTTAGTAGATTTAGTAGCCTAGAAATGCACTAGCCTGAAACATACTCCACCAATGTACTCCACCGCAGATGACTACTTATTGAAATAAAGTCAAAACTACACTGCTGGAGACTGCTTCAAGTGATGCCTTGTGGTGCCTGGGACACAAACAAGGGCTCCATTGCCCTGGCTGAGGATACCGGCGGTGCTGCCGCCTGCTCCACCAAGCCCCAACAGGCTGTGGCCGTACGGGAAAGCATCCTCGGACCCTGCAGCCACTGATGAATTGCTTCCCCACCTCTCGCTGCAAAGGAAAACAAGCGTCCAGAATGAAGGCTCCCCCTCCTGAACTTTAATCCATATCTAGAAAGGGTTTTTAATTCAGAAAGAGTCTCAGGAACTGTGTGGTGCCTACAGTTGGGAAGGGGGAAATCCCCTTGATGGAGAGTGTCTGCCCCTGAGCTGGGTACAGCTTGGGCACTGTAAGGCTCTGGTTCCTCTGTGAGACCCGAAAAAGCTGCCACAAACCAGCAATGATACCCCTACAATGCATTTCTCTTCCCTCCTGTTTCCCCTCTCATAAAATCCTCATTATTTTTAGTTCTAAACTTTTTTTTAAATAAGAAAACACTTAATATTTTCACCTCCAAATTACTGTAAAATATTGTGTATGCATCTTAAAGCTTGAATTAAAATAGGACCAACTTCATGTTAAGTTTCTTTTTATGGAATTGACCTCAGACATATGTGGTATACCAAGCACAGCAGGAGCTTTATACAAATCTTTGTCTATTAGTTGATGAATTCCAGGATTTGGCTCTTGTTTTTCTGGTCAGTAAGTAAGTAATAGTAAATAATTACGCAGTATGCATCATAAAGTAACAACTGGTAGGTCAACTATTTTGTACGGCAATCTAATATGGGGTTGCCTAAAACTGTTTTTACCACCTGATGAATGTGCAGGATGAAATACGTTTCAGCAGGTCCTACATTACGAGGCTCCTGTCAGCCAGTGTTGGGGTCTGCTTCAGCCCAGGCCACCATCCTGCAGTCCGATCCAAAAGTGGACTGTGGTACCCATTGATAGTCATTCTGACCTCAAAAGGGCTGTGTACCGGTGTTGGAATCTACCCTCACAGCCCAGGCTGCAGGATCCAGGTCTAGTTATCTCTTCATGTTTGGATGCACTCAAGTCCACCAAGACACCAATTTCTCAAAATTTGAATGGGTACCATAAGTGGGGGACTTGAAGTGAACGGCAATGAAAAAATAGGTGAAAGTTAATATGCAGTAAAAATGTTTCCTATTAATTTAGTAAGAGAAATGGATTTTAGAGACCCTGAATAAGAGGTTTGAAGACTGCTGTTTGCATTTGGTTTAGAAATTCATGACTATGAATCAAAAAAGAATAAATCACAGTGATTTAAGAGATTGGTTTGAGACACTGATTTGCTAAGTCTTTACACTTACCTAAGCTTGCTTGTAACTTTACAACACATAAGTTTCTTTGTTTTAATAAAACTGCACCACACAGCTTAAAGATACATGCCAAATTTCCAACTTTAGCTCCGTTCAAGCACATACATGGCTTTTCTCTTGCTAGAAAGATCCATGTATAATACCAATACATCTTCCCTCAAATAGCTGAGAACTAATAGTAATGCAAACTGTTAGCAATCAGAAAGCAGTGATGTCATTTAATAGTCAACAAACATGAAAGTACCTGTGCAGTGTACATGTGCATCAGTGGAAATGTGATAATCTCATAACTAATAAAAATAGTGATATCCAGACTTTTTATAAGACTTCCACATATCAACATGCCATAAGCACATAGGTGTCATTTGCTCAAGGGAATGACTAATTCATTTAATATCACCTTTAGCATATGAAAATGTGTTTCTTTCCTCCCATCCTTGAAGGACTAATAAGCCACAGCATCCTTCCCTAACACCAAATGCAACAATGTCCAATTTAACATCTCTGCAGGGTGGATTCTACTGAAAGAAGTAAATCCAATAAATTTTGTTCACTTGAATGGATCTTGGATTAGCTCCATGATTTGAAAATCCCGAAGAATTTACTCCTTACTCTGCTTGCTTTCTGAAATGTGCAAATGGATTCACAAAATAGAATTAAAAAAATAATGAATTTTGAAACATCCTTTTATAAAAGCTTGACAAACAAGTATGCTGTGAAATGTTCAAATTGAAGTTCAGCCTTTAAAACTGATTTATAATACCTGAACTTTGGTATTCCAGTCACAGCTGGAATACCAAGTAAAGGTTAGCATCTTATTAATGACTGTTGGCTAACAGTTACGATCAAAAATAAAATTTATGACAAGGTATTAATATTATGAGTAATTATTCTGGATAATTATGAATTGGATCAACAAAACGAAAAGAATATTTTTTCTTGTTTACCAGAAAAAAACCAAATATCCCCAAACTGCTCGCAACTCCATGAATTGGCCTTAGCTTTCAACCTAACTTACAACGGAACCCAAGTAACTGTATTGGACGTCACGTAAGAAAAAGGAAGTAATTAATGACGTCAGATAGGAGCCAGTGCTTAAATTGTGCTACTGAGTGCCATTTCTCCCCTTGGCTGAGCACTGTGCTTAGGCTACCATTCTCTGCTGCCTAAGGCCTGCTGGGATTCAGAAAACATCACAGCACCCACATGCTCAGGCAAATGCAGTTTGTTAGGGCCAGACACTGCATCTTTTGCAGCACAGCAAAGCGGCTTGGCCAGGAGGGATGGAGAAGACCTCTTGATGGAGAGTGGGGCAGCACGGTGGTGAGTGGTCCCTCCTGCGACTCAGGACCTGTGGGATCAAACAGAGCAGCCTTCACAACCCAGCTCTCACTACCTAAGTCGTATCTCTCTCCTCTTAGATGGCACTTGAATGACTGAGTTTTGAGAGAAGCAGCAGCATTCAGGCACCTACATGAAGGACTCGGGTTCAAATTTGAACCCCACTTCATGGAGGGGCAGAACTGCAGCTTTCAGGTAAGCAGAAACCTGCAACAGGATGGCACAGTACTTCCGCAGTGCAGGTGGGCTGATGGGATGGGATGGGATGGGATGGGATGGGATGGGATGGGATGGGATGGGATGGGGGTGAGTAGGAACACAGAATCAGGCCCAATGAGAATTTCTGCATCTTCCCTATGACTGGTAAAACCTGCTTTTAATCTAGCTTTCAATAAACGTGGCTTATCTATTGCCACAAAGGAAGCATTTCCTGAAGAAACTGAATCCCTCGTTAAATCATCAATATTTCCTCACCTGCCATTTTCACAAATGTTTCTACAAGACTTTATCAATACAAATGTTATCAATGTGTTTACCTGAATGTTTATCACGTTTGTCAGAATGTTTATCAGAGTTACTGGATATGATGATGGTGTAAATAAAACTATTGTTTTTTGGGGAAAGAAAAACCACACAAAAGGAGCTATTCCTAAAAAGAACGTTTTCAAAATTTCCCATAATTTTTTTTTCAACCATTTGGGTTGAAACATATGAAACCCTGACTTCCTGAAAATCTAAATAAAATAGAAAACATAAATCCTGATTTACCATTTAAAATGTGCTTGGTTTCCTCACCTGCCTGCAATCACAACTCTGACTTCATTAGCTGAAGTCTGCTAAATGCATCCCAATCATCTTTTCATAACTGCACCCTGAAAGAGCGTTTCATTTCTTCAGTCCTGATCACCTTATCTGATTATTTCTCCATTTACATAATTCCGTGTTAGCTCCGGAAATTACTTTTCACAAAATGTTTATCAGAGAAGTTAATGCGTTGTCCAACACGCCGGTGTCTTGCCCCTAACCACGTTATAACTACTTTCCGAGGAGTCCGTTCTCCCACGCAGGGGTGACTGCCTTATTGCATGTCGGAAGCTTATTTCCCTTCTCTTGACTTTGAAGATGAGAGAAGGGAGTGGATGTATTTATTAGATCTCTTTTGTGTTCACTCTATCAGCTCTCTTGATCTGAACCACTGAAGTAGGAATCACAGATATTCTGAATTATATTGGCAGCAGGGACAGTCCCGTGGCAATACGAGCTGGCTGGCATTTTTTGATAGCAGGTTCTACTATCCAGCTGTTCAAGAGCTGCCGTCAACAGCTGGAGATGCCCAAATTCACCTAGCACTATTTTCCAGCCCTCTCTCAATTTACCCTTTGGTTAACCAATTTACACTATTTGTCTTTCTTTACACAAGCTAGTTAGTTAAACTCTCCTTCTCTTGGGGAAGAACCACACGTATTTCCCAGGGGAATCTATTCTCTTAAATTTTCCATACAATAGAGAGGGTGCTTATATTTTGCTTGTGACACGTAAGGGATCACTCTCTGATTTATTCTATACTTCTCATCCCTTTAACCATTCCTACGCCGGGCCTCACTAGGAAGGGTGTGAGCAGCTTGGTCCTACTGGAGATGTGACTGTTTCCTTTTTGTTTGGGGTCCTGAGGAGAAATTTCGCTGCTTCACAACTTCAGGGGAGGAGGATGTTTGGGATAAGGCAGTGTTATACAGAGAGAAAGCATAACATTTCTTTTCTCTTGATCTTTGTTTGGTATCCAGTATTCAGTCTATAGGACAAAGAAGTTAAGATGAACTGACAAAGCCTATGACAGACTAATTGGTCATGGAATTATTTGGCGGAAGATGGCTGCTCGGTTTGACAAGACTTCAAAATGTAGAAACCACTTGGCAGACAGGGAAGCACAGAGAAAGCTGCAGAGAATATCTACTTTTCCTGACAGGTTTTTTAAAGGTTATATTGATTCAGAATTATTCTGATTTTGCAGGCATTGCCATTCCTTGACCTGCTGCATCCGTCTTGGGAAAGCAAAGGTGGTACAATAATACTAACAGCTGAAATTAGTTCTGGAGCTCCTGAGTTTGGGCTGGGGTGCAGACACCATATGATAATTTTTTTTCAGACGTAACTGCTTCATCTTTCATTCTTTCCCTGAACTGAACTGACGATCAGGAATGACAAACCCTGCTAGTTACCTTGCTTTGGATTTATGCTGTTGAATAAAAGATAATAAAATTAACAGCATTCATGACTCAATTAAAGGCAAGCATCCTGTGTCTTTTAGTAAGCCAGTAGTAACTGCTCAGAGGACACTGTAGATAGGTGGGTTCTTAAGCAAATGCATACCCTTCCCTTTTACCTCCTGCACCTTTCTCATATCATCCTTCAGTGCAGGTACAGTCTTCAGAATACAAAGAACTAGTTTAACCCAATGGTGAGATCAAATTAAGACCCTTGGTACGCTACCAGAAGGTTGTTTGATATCTGGGTGATCCGATTGACATAAACGTCTCCTCTTGAGTGACGCAATTATCTGTCTTTTTTTTAAAACATATTCTGGACTATAGATTTTAAATATCTTTGTTAAGAGTGCAAGCAGGTTTAGTGACTTCTTTAGAAACTAAATCCAAAAAGTATTTCCTTTTTAAATAACTTCTGAAACTGTTTTCTTTTGTGTTTAACTACTTCATTCATATGCATTTTTTATTACTTGACAAAAGTGGAGTTTATGTCAATAATTAAAAACATGTAAATTATGTGATCACTTTGTATTTACACTGGCTTTTGCTTCATTGTCTGCATTTTATTTCTGATTGCATAAATATTCATAGAGAAACACCTAGGGAAATTTTCAAAGTGGTGCATAGAGACTAAACTATGCAGTTCCTATTAATTTTAATGAGTCATATGGTTACGTTCTCACACTCTAATTTGAAAATTTCCCTCCTGCTTTCCACCATCTAAAATAACTGTCTAATTCCAAGTATGCACTGTCTGCATCTCCCACTCTACAATCTATAATACACAAGGGACATGCAGTCTTTTCATATAGATACTTCAGGATGCTCTGGTGGCATTTTATACCCAAAGGAAAAAAGTCCCCAGCCTAATCAGAGTTACTAAACTCCTCATGCTGCTCCTAATCCTCATCTCTAAAGAAGTTTCCATTAATTCCTTTGCTGAAATGCCTATTTAGATACATAGAAAATTAATATCCTGGGAACCTCTGACATAATTAAAAGTACAATTACCAAAAAAGTAGGATCAAAAGCACTGCTAAAACCAGAAGAAGACATAATCAACCTGGTAACCCATCAAACAGTCCCAGAAACCGTGCTTTGACATTCCTCCCCCAGAAGCTAATGACAGCAAGTTATAAATGAAAGATTTTTGTCATTTGACTATATCTGAACTTTCCCCACAATGTGCCAGGAAGGTCAGCCAGGGTATTTTAGAGCAAGGCTGTGAGTAGAGAGAATTACAGGCTTAGAGTTACTTATGGTGTCTTGCCAGAGATTCCCTCTGTTTTATAGCTTGTAGGCTTCACTTTTCACAGTTGCTGCTTCTAACCAGCTTTTTTACATCTCCTGGAAACCGAGTGTGGGGGAAGGGAGGACGTTTTTCCCCCGCACAGATAACCTCGAGAGATTCAGAGGCCACGGAGGCAGGGGCAGTGAACACGGGCAGCCAGCGGGAGCACAGCCAGCTCAAAGCAGCACTTTAAAACAGGCTAAAGTCTGGTGGTGAAGCAGCTGCAACGGGTTTGAAGGCTCCATGTTGGGAAACTTGAAAAGAGGATCATGGAGGGGACTTAAGCGAAGGGAATCAAGAGACAGGGAAGCAGGGGAGGTTTGCTGATGAGGATGGTGTAGCTCCTAAGAGGAAAGGGTCCTGCTTCTGGGACGCAAGTTGCTTAGAAATGCAACCTCTGGGCTTGGGAGCGCTGAGGGTGTATGGCTTAGGGTTGACACAGACCAACTCTACCATGCACCTCTTACCAAAACCCCAGTCTGAGGAGAGGGACACATAATGAGCTGCGCCCACCAGCAGCACCCCCAGGACCAAAAGGCAGGTAGCTTGAACTGAAGACCTGCACACCTCCAACCTTTCTGTCATCAGTACAGGGCAGCCCTATCCTACAGATTCACGGATGTCTTCCGAAACATATATTTGTCTTTAGCCTTTCATCATCCAAGGGCGTCTACACACGTTTTCCACAACCGATCTGCCTCTTTTCATAAAACTTGAAGGAGTGTGATATTTTTGAGGCTGCTAGCTCTCTGTCAGACTGGATTGAGATTTCCCAACAAATTGAAAAGTTATTATTAGGACACATACAGCTAGACAGACATGTACAAAGAATGTGGTTGCAAAAGCCTTTTTTCATTAGGAAACCAGGTTATAACAAGAAACGGCCTGATCTCCATTTACAGTTCTGTTCAGTTATTTTAATGAACTTTTTCATTTTGCTGACATTGATTCTGCTGACAGAGGAACTTCATTTTATGTAGAAAGACAGTTCCCCAGAGGGTAAGATCTGTCAGTTGTCACAGGAAATCCATTCAGTCCCTACCTATACCAGCAAAGCTGTACCTCAAGAAATCAGGTTCATCCTATAGAGCTGCTGAAGGAAGGAAAGCAGTACTACAGGCACAGAAACCTTCCCCAGCTTGGTTGTGCATTGCCTGCTACCAGGGCCCAGCTACAGCTGCGATCAAGAAGTCGCTTCTTCCATATTACGGATCATTTGAACTTTTTTTTTCAGCCAGCATCTCAGACCTGATGGTCTACACAGCTGGACTGTTCTGTCTCATACGTGGGCCAGACTGACTTTCTCTTCCTCACCATGTAGCAGCAGGTAATGAGTAAGAGTGATATCAGTGAAGAGGATCTTCCTTTTTCACCCATTCATTCAGTCCACTTTGATGAATACCAGAAAATAAAATCAAAGGCAGCATAGGAATGCGGTGAGGGATGAGACCACTAGAAAAGAGGTAAAAGCCACAAGAACTGACACCATGTATGAGCTCATGATGAACCTGACTTTATATCAAGTAGGTCTTGAAAGGGCTTTGTTACACAGCCTGCTGGAAAGCCTTAGGCTGTCAGCTTGTTTCAAGGAAAATGGGAAGAGTGCTGGCAACCTGAGGGCATAAAATGATGGGAAAAAAGCTTTGCATCAGGGACAGGGGAAGCAAGAGTCTTTCTCCCTGGCTTAATGACCTGATGCCTTGACGACTTCCAGCTATGGTTATCTGTACTGGGAAAATTATCGATGTTCTATTGAAATGGAATCTTTTCCTGAAAGAAGCAAATCTCAAATCAGAAGTCTTTTCACCCAAACTAAAAAAAGTCTCATGTGTCTAAAAATATTTTAAAAGCCGTAAGAATAAAAAAAGCTGAAAGGTCTTCGCATTTAAAGTGTCCTAAAAATTTTACTGCATCCTGTAATTTTCTGAAAACCCATGTTTCCCTCCATTTTTAACAAGTTTTTCCTTTTTGACATAATTTCCCTGATACAACATTATTTTTACTCCTATCTTAACCCCTCTGCATTAACCTGTTTCCAGTTGAAGAGTTATGGAAGGGGAAAGCAATAAACAAGCAACAAAGGTGGAAACTCCATGCCTTTAAGTAACATTATTATTAAACTTGATCTCTTTCTTTTAAAACATTTCTAAATAACATTAATTCAGAACCATACTAAGTGCATGCTTTTTTATTAATAGAGGCAGGAGACCAAAGATTATAACAAGCTAGACTGGGCCACATTGCATGTTTTCACCATCAGTGTTAAAAATAAAGCTTGAAAAGGTACACATTAAATTAGTTGTTTTTTAACATACTGATACCTATGCAGTAGCCTATTAATTGTTCTCTTTATTAAATACAAAAGCAAAAGGATGTTAATAAAAGTTAACAAGCTGTTAGCAAGCTGTAAATGAAAAGCCTGCCTACAAGTTTGTGATACCAATGACAAAATCATCACTGCCATTCTATTTTTCCTCATAGATCATGTCTTCGCCCATGTGAAACTGTCAAAACTTGTATCCAAAGTATTGAAAAGCTGTATCCAAAATACCTGCTCCACAATATAAGCTGGATGTACAGTTTCTTTACTGTTTCAGCATCTGAAGCTCTTAGAAGGCTCACCTTTCTTGTACCACTTGAAAAAAAAAAAGATATTATCGCATGTAAAAGAAAGAGACGGGTATACAGGGACTTGCAACCCCAGCCAATTTGCAAACACTGAAACCTTCATGTAATATAGGTGTGAAAATTGAGTACACCTACCAATGCATCTGGCCTGACTGAATAGCTATAATTTAAGCAGGTGGCTGACAGATGTCATGTCTCAAGTATGCATTTTCATGTTCATTTTCATTTTCATCTCATTTTCATGTCTCAAGTATGCATTTAAAATTATTTGCTAACATATTGTAGTGTGTAGCCTACATGATCCTTAAAGGAGGTTTCAAAGTAGAGTTCAAAGCTGACAACTAATTATACAGTGGGAAAAATGAGAAGAACCGTTGCCAACTTACCAGCCCCCAACACAGACTAAGATGGGCTGTTCCACGGCCAACTGCAGCACCAAGGTTTCAGAATACAAAATACAGCAATCATCACATCTTTGCCAAAGTTAAAATGAAGTTTTTGCTGTAACTTACTGAAAAATATATAAAAATCCTGCTTTTAGGCTGAGAAGATGTCAAATGTAACTCACCCTTTCACCATTCAAGAGTTTGCAGATGGTAATCTCATTGCAGTGTAATGTTGCAAAGGTTTTGGTCTAGATACTATTTTTTAGCTTCACTCAGAGGTTTGATTCTGCGGAGAAAGCATCAGAGACCAAAATTACTAGTTATGGTACCACCACTCGCTTCATATACGGTCTTGGGACTTTGACAGAAGAAACATATTTGTGTGTGACTATGTACCGATCTTACATATGGGGCTTACATATGAGTATATGTATCCAAGTGTAAGATGGGCTATTCTGGAAAACGAGAGCTAGATCCTTGGCTGGCAAAAGCAGCATACCAAAAAGTAAACCAGTTCTGAATATCGTCTGGAGAGCTGTCCTAATGAATGCAATCTCCCTCACAGGAATAAAACCATCCTATCAAGCCCACTAGGGTACACTGACATTTAATTAACAGTCCTGACTTTCAGGAAGAAAGTACCAAATAATAACAACCAGCGACGTTGATAAAGTCTGTACAAGATATAACTGTTTTGCCAAATACACCCAGTACTCCATTGCTTTTATTAACAGATGCATCATGTCTCATTCCTTCAAGATGAGGATTGAAATGCTCTATAGTAATTTGTGTGAACTTTGGGACACATTTACTTAAATCCTCTAAAATATGCAGTCTATTTGGCCAGTGAATTTCAAAGTTAATGAAGCAAACATCCTCTTACATGCATAAGTGAGGAAAAAAAGGACATAAATCTTTCTGTTTGACCCCCATTCACATCTGAACATGAAACACAAGCACTTTTAAAGCAAGGCAGAATTTTGTAATGTATTGAAAGCATCTGCTAAAGCCTACTGCTACTAAAAAGCCTGCTGCTCCTCACTTTATCACAGCACTGCTTATGCCACCTCGCAGGTGTCTGTGAGCATTTACACACATGCTATTTCTAAACGTGGAAAAAAGGAAGGGAAAAAAGTAAAAGCAATCTTATGATGACTTTGCAATTTATAAAAGAAAGCTCTCTGAAATGCTGCCCTGAGCCACACAGAACTCCAGTTGAATAATTAATTACATATTGACAAGGTCTTATAAAAGAAAAGCTCAGAGCTGCATTGACGTTTATATCTTCTTCTTAACATTCATCAGAAAATGTCATTCTGCTTGAAACAATTATTGGGAGCTTGTATGTTTTTGCCTTCATATCCAAATTCTTATCAAGAAGATATGTGACTGATGATGTTTTATGGTTATATGCATTAACAATTTGCCTAAAATTTAATCTTTATGATCAATTGATTTATATTAAGACAATATTAGTAACTTCTATAAATTAATAAGAAATTCTTGTATGTACATAGCTACAAGCCACAGTGTGCTAAAAATATTTCTTTGACCTATTCTAATTAGGCATTACATCTGAATTTTTGTGCAACTAGGAACCATTAACACACAAAATACAACCAAAAAACATGAATTAAAATGACTGTCCATGAACTTTACTAGGTAGGATGTAAAAAGGAGATGCACCAAATAATTGCAAAATGTGCAATTCTGTCAGCATGCTGTACTTCAAAAGGAGAGAGAATAAGTTTTCATATTTCTGTTTTCCTATTACCTTTGCAATTAATTGAACTAGGATGGCATGCACATTTCTGCTAAAGCTCCTCTGTTACAGTACTTCAGATGCACTTAATAAATTGCACCTTCCATGAAAAGAAAAGGTGATGGATTGAAAAATGTTTAGCACAACCATGCATAATTGATAGGTTCCCTAGTGCAAATAAGTGTCTAATAAATAATTAAATTTAATCTCATTATAAGAGTTTTCATAATGGGATAATTTAATTAAATGAAAGCCAAAGGGTTTCTAGGGGTTGAAAGATGCTGCTGTTGCTATATTTGGCTAATGGTCTGGGGATAGTATAGTGAAGAAGGGTAATTCACATGGGTGCATGCATTATTTAACGAATCCCTCTGAGATGCAGGAAAGGACAGATCAATGATAACTTGTCATTTTATCATTGCTTACAATGCACATTTAAACAACCTGGGAAATGTTAAAAACAGAGACAGAATCTTGCAACTCTTTGCAATGCATCAGGCCTCTCTCTGCCAGACACATAGTGAGCATTATCTTTTGCAATACAGAGTTTCACTTTCATCTAACACTCTTAATTTTTTTCCTTCTTTCAGACCAAAATAAGAGCAAAGCCTTACAAGCTCCTGCACAGTTAGGGCAAGCCTGCCCCTAAGTGAAAGTTATAATGGATACAGCATGTATATCTGATACTAAAAAATTGATAGCTGTGTCATGTGGGACCCATTAACAAGCTTTTTGAGTGGGCTGAGTTTTGAGCTTTAAGCCTCCAGAAGCACTTAGCTAGGCTAGGATACTAAAACCATACAAGTCTAAGTAGTTAGCTCATTTGCAGGTGATCAGTTATGAATTAATACGAATAGTGAAGGTTATATCTTTTCACGTAAGACAAAAGTGTCATCTGGCACACAGTAAATGTGCAAGACCCAAAAGCTAAATGGAGTGGGTTTGCAATCTGAACTTCCGTTTTCTAATCACCTGTACAAGCACAAGCATTTTCTCATTTAGAAACTTTTATCTTTATTGGTGAACTCTGAACACAATGACTGCTGTACCGCCGCAGCCTTGTGATTTGTCCCTTTCAGAGGGTCTCACCCATCTGACGGTACCAGACATTTTTATCAGAGAGATGCCAAACGCTCTTCTAGAACAACAACAGAGGGATACAACTGCCCGTGGTTTTGCCTTCTGAAGCATAAGGATTATGTAACATTAAAAAAAAATAAATCTTTTAATGATTGCTCTTGTTACCTGTATTATCCTTGTTAATACCCTTTTAAATCTTTCTGAACTTTAAAAGTTGTTTTTCTTCTATGGGTAACACAGGCTTATTACTTGCACAAAGAAAACATTTTCTATTATCAATGAAACCATTTTAATTTTTGATTGGTGCCGTGCTCTGAGCAGAAGTGGCAATAAGCTACAAAAAAGGATGCTCAAATCTCTCTAGGAGCTCTGGCTATAGCAGCTCACACAGTCCTTCCAAATAGTTTGCATCATATTTGCCAGTTATATCAGGTCCCAAAGGAATTCTTCAGCCTTTCTTAATCTTCTTCACCTAAATTATCCTGTCTTAAATTTGCCATCTCTCCACTCATCGTATTTTTAGTTGATTAATAAGTGTATTTATCAAAGTACTTGTGGTATAGATGCTGATGGTTTTGCATGCTGAATATCAATCTCCTATTTCTATTTGTACTTTATTCTCCTGGCCACTTTTCAATCCACACAGAAGTTTAGCGGTAATGTGTTTCTTGAATTACTTCTTGTGAGAATCTAAAGCTTTTTTTGAAAATCCAAACATTCCGTATCTGTCTGGTTTTTGTTCACCTTCTCAGTGACCCACATGAAGAACGCAGAAGCCTCATTGTGTCTCACATATGTTCTCCGAGGGATTTACACCTCCACACTCACTGGTTACTTCATACAAAAATATGTCTCAGTGCTTTCCAGTATTGTTACTCATTTTTTTAACCAACCCCTTCTTAAACTGAACAAATACAATGCCATTTGGCTTTCTCGCTGCTGTTCGGTTACTTGGTTTAGCACCTCCTTCAGCATTGTAAACACAAACAGTTCCTCAACTTTGTATAAAAAGTAGGTGTTTAATTTTACACTAACATAAATGAATCATTCATGAGTCATTATAGAGATATAGTGACTCTTCTATTCTCGAATATTATATTTAATTTCTTACAGCTTAATAGCCTGACTGATTAATGTTTTGGCTTTTACAAAATGAATAATTAGATGTTTTTTATTCTAGTGGGGATTAGCAAAAGGATTCTAAGAAAAATTATCACAAATTATTTTTTGTTATTTGTAAGATAACCTCTTCCCTCTATCTCTCTACAAACAAACAAAAATATACATGTCTTGGGGAAAATACAAGGGGCTATATTTTCTGATTTGGGTGCCCTGAATTCAGTAGCCTGATTTCTATGAGAGTTCAATATTCTCAGTGCCTATGAAATGAGTTTCAGAGACAGTGGACTGAAATTAAGATGTTCTTTTCTGTAATTTAACTTCCTCAGGCACAGTCATCTACTTAAATCTCTGGGAGGATTTGTGTACATTTTGTTACAGCTTATTTAATTCAAACAGCTGGGAGGTAAGATCTCTGATGATTATTCAATAATCTGTTCTGTCCTTCAAGAACTAATGAAGTTCTCCAGCCACTTCTCTGCTTCTCTAAGGAGACCTCCAGTAAACCAAGCTAAAATATACATGAGGCATTACAAAATGAAGACTTTCCCTGCTTTATGTAAAATACAGGACAAATATAAAAGACACTTACTTCTTCCCTTTTCAGATTGCATTTCCACAATGGCTTGTTGGAATATAACTTTAATTCTGAATTACTTTGAATGGTGTCCAAACTTTAAGGGGTTAGGGGCAGAGGGATTTTGTTTGCTTAAGAGTGGGACCTTCTATTTATTTTTCCTATTAAGTTACAAACTCCATTTCCCCCCCGCCAGGAACTAGTATTCTTATACCAAAACCTCAGCAGACAGCTATATCCAACGTTGCAATAGCGTTCATACCATAGATTTAAATTATAATCTGTGATTTCTACTCCCTTTTACAATGCTTTCCCACACTGTAAGACAAAATTCCAGTAAGTCATAAACGGGAAAAAATACTCAAATGAGAAAATAACATGGAGATATTTTGGTGGGAAATCAAAAGTCTATCTACGCAGTATAATTCCCTTTTTCATGGTTTCTTTCTTTATGAAAATTGCTGTCAGCCACCTTAAACTCCAAACTTTGGCAGCCAGAGGTTTCACGCATACTTTAGCATATGCAAAATTTAACACTGCCATGTGGCTGAATAGTGGCTCCATGTATTCTAAAACAGTAAAATAATCACAGTACAGTATGGAAATATTGTAACTTCAGCTTGCAAATCCACTTTGTTCTAACTAGTGATTCTACACGTCAACATCTTCTAGTACAGAGTCAGTATCTGGCACTAATGAGTACACCAGTTAGTGCTTTCATAGAGCTCTGCTTTTTGCATACATGCGTTACTGAATCTCAACGCACAGGAACTAGGAGGAAACAGAAGAAATACGTGTAATATTTGCCCGTTAAGTGTATCCCAAAACTCATATTTAAAACTGCATTTGTACCTAAGTTATTGCACATTTGGGGCTTATTTGGTTTATCTAATATTTCTTTTGAAATCTACTTCTGTAAACATAACTTTGTTGTACTACTATCACAGGAGTGATAGTAGTTGTAGTTGTACTACTAAAGCAGGAGTGAATCCATTTTATGATGACATTGGGATAAACTTTGCAAGACCTATTCAAAATATATGAATTAAACCTGTGAATTAATTCCCAAATGAGTATATATTTCACTATTTCCATAAATCACATTAATCAGTATCCCAGCCTGGCTTTATATAAAACAACAAGCAATAACACATGAATTTACACTTTTAATTGCTAAAGCTTGAAATACAGGAATGACCCCAAATTATTTTTTTCTCAGTGTACCAATTCATATCTCGTAAGTTTGCTCACTTAAACATAAATTTAATAGGCCTCAATAACCAAATGAAAAGCCAGTTTTACTGCCATTTCTGGACTCCTTCCTGCTGCTGAGTCCTTCCCCAGCCGACTTCCATGACCTCAGTTCTCCATGAGACATACTAGTTGGCATAATGAACAACAAAAATTCAGTTACACTGGAGAAAAAGTCGACTTAAAATAGAAAGAAATGAAAACACTTATATTTTTCCTGCTTGCAGCACGGGAGGGATGCTCTGATAGAACCGGTCAAAATCCGTACAACTTGGACTGGGTACATCTCGCTAACTAAAGCCTTCCCAAGGCACTGCAGGGATGCTATCAAACAAAAGTCAGCAAATCTGCTCAGAGAGCAAACTGTCCATCTAGCCGTACGTAGAAACTGTTCATCAGTAGATATCACCAAATCTAAATGATCACAATTTCTGATATTCAGAAGGACCTGGTGATCTGCTCCCCTTCCTTCTCATGCTTTTCTATCCATCCATCTAGTAGATCTCTCCACAGTCTCACGTGGCACTAAATCTCCTACAAGTCTTCCGAGGATGAGAACAAAATGCTAAACTGCCACTCATTTCCATACAGGCAGAAATCAAAAAGAAAAGCCAAAGTAAATTGGGTCTTTACAGTAGAAATACTACATATTGTGGAAAAAAACTCTCCAAATACCAAGTATAAAACTATCAGAGAATCTCAAGCAATTCCTCATGTTTCCTGCCTGCCAACAGTTTGTGCTCAAAATGATCTGTTGGATATACTTCACTAAGGCTTTATGAAAGCTTCAGCTTCACACAACCCAGCTACAAGTCCGCAGCTCCCCTGTAAGGACAGAAACAGTGGAGCCAAGCATGAAGTTGTGACAGATGAGCAAGGCTCCGAAAATATCTGTGAATCTGGTCTTTCCAACATCTTACACGCAGTAATTTCTGGTGTGCTGTAACTGCTGTATGCAAACTCATTAATACAGCTGTACAAGTCAGTTCTGTATTCTTAAACTACTGGCCGGTAAGTAACAGGTTTTCACTTTTATCTGCAGGCATACATATGATCTCTTCTTTCACATGGAAAACATAAAAAATAGGATTGATATAGACAATGCTTATTTTTGGTCAATTTTGGCATTTTACTTCGAAACAAATGTAAGACACACCCTTGAATTCCCTTTGAGGACCTATGGGCATGTCCCCCCTCCTACTCCCTCCAGTCCAGTCTCAATCCTGCCACAGGAACAAAACAATTTTGAATGCAAAATAATGAAGACAGCTAATGGCAACTTTGAAACACATTCTCAGGAAGCTGAAATTCATTCATTTGTAAAAAAGAAACTGTTCATAAAAACAGATGAACCACTTTCCATAGTATGAACATTTTCAGACATATGTTGAAAATTAAATGTGCTAAAGAAATGCAGAGCAAACCAGATAACAATTGAAGAAAAGGAGTGGATGTCCTAAGAGTTTTATGAAATACTAAGTAGTAAGATAAATGGTATAATCTGGTGAAGATGAGCTATACAGTTGTTCTCTGAAGATGAACTGGTGTTCCCAGTAGCTTTGTGGATCTGACTTTCATTTCAGAGTTTAAAATCCCTGCAAAAGGGCAGAAAGCAAGAAGGATGCAAAAAGGGTATGTCCTCCTGAACAGATTAAGTGGAAACAACACAAGAGAGGAGAGATCCACTGACCTTTGGAGGAACCTTGCGTGACTAATGTAAATAGCAGATTACTCCTATTATGCGAAGAGGCACTCGAAACCAAAACCCTTCTGCAGCTGACAGAGAACACTGTCAGAGACTCAGAGAACACTGAGTATCCACAACACTCTCCCCAACATTTTAGCTCTCCCCACGCTGAACCTCTGGGCACAACACTCACAGCCGCTCACTGATGTCAGACCAACACTCGTACAGCACAGGGAGGCATGGTATTAACAAAGATGAGGGCAAAAAGCCTGAAGGACCTAAACATGTGCCCACAGTGAGCTGTTGGGAGTTGTTTAGAGGTTAAAACCTGGCCTTTATTCCTCAAAATAACACGTGGCTTGGCCAGTGGATTAAATCAGGCAAACTCTACCAAGTTTAGCAGGCTTAAGGGGAACCTAATAGCAGCCTTCCAGTACCTGCAAGGAGGTCATCAAGAAGACGAGAGCCAGGCTCTTTACAGTAATGCATGGTGGGGGGTTGAGGGACAACGGGCATAAGCTGAAACACAAGAGTTTCAGAGTGGATAATAGGAAAACCTTAATATTTAATACAATATACATAATCCTAAAACTATGTTCAGACATAGTGGAGAGGGACAGCTGCAAGAAGCTGGCTATTCTTCCCCATTCCTCACCTCCAGCTAAAACAACCAGGAGCCTACCTGTACTTCCACTAACACAATCCAACAAGTGATGAAGCACAGAGCAGTTAGCTCCACCATGACCTGTCTCTGCCTCCAGTTCCACTTCTCCTAATGGGAAAGGAGACAGATGGTACAGGAAAATTATCTGTATCCTTTCTGGGGCAGAGACAGGATTCTCACTACCTACCAAGGATTCAGCTGGCAACACACCATGTGCTGCAGAACAACCTGATGACCTGGAGAAATCAGTGCTAAACCTATAAAATGTTACAGGTTTCCAGAATTAGTTCTGAACATCTCTGATTAAACCCTTTCCTTAAAGTCTGAAGAGACAATTTACTGTTGCTACGCTCCAGCAGTGTCCATGAAGTTGTACTTGCAGTAGGACTGCAGGTCTACAGGGGTACCTGGAGCACCTAATACCTGACTTAGTTGCTGTAGGTGTTCTACAAGCCAATACGTTTTTAAGGTCTAGAGTTTATATACAATGCTATATACCTCTGAATGTCTAGCTATGTATTGATATAGATACACACATGCACATAAATACTGCGACTAATTCTCCCAGGAATTTTTCGTTTCCTGTCAGCAGTTGATTTGCCAGACCTAGGCAGTCCCACTAGAACTTAGAGAACGGATAGCTAAAAAACGGTATTTATGACCTATTAAATCAAAACTATGCTGAAAATCAAACTCTGCGTACAGCATCACTTTATTTGCAGTATTCCTTCTGGTGCAGTGAAATGGTAAGGAAAGAGTTCTTTTTTGTAGTTTTTTGGTAGTTATTTTGCAGAAATATTTTCCATTTGCTAAGCAAATTGTGTTACGGAGCTTTCTTAAATAAAGAACCGTACTGTTCAAATCATAAAATTACGGTGCCGTGGGTTGTTATTTATATCAGTGATGTTAAATATGCCATAAAGGTTCAGCAAGGTACAGAAACATACCTCTGCAGTATTATCTATTAAACATACAAAAAATATGCGTTGTTGTTGGAAAGAGCTCTCCTTGTTCTCTGTCCTTGATGAAGGTACAGTTTCCTCAATCGGAACAGAAGGCTTACTGCTGAAGTTAACAAAGAACATCTGGTTTTCATTTGAGGTGCATTCAAGTGTTCATTAAAGTGTCCTTGCTGGTCATTTTCAGCCTTTTTTTCCCTGCTTCACAACGCTTTGTGTCCTAACGCTGTGGCAATTACAACGTGTTACTAAAAACGGTCATTGTCATTGTACCATTTCCTTTGAAAAATTGCAAGAGAAACATGAAAGAGAACTAAATGTGGATCTCATCTGATTTCGGCGTAAGAGCTGCTTCTATAGCTCACCTTGTTCATACTTCCTAGGGGTGTTTATTTTCTGCAATTATTCATCTAGGCTTCACTGAACTTGAATACTAATAAATTTTAAGAAGTAAAACAAGAAGCCTTCATATTGTCTGCAGGGAGGCCTCGGAAATCTGCGTTAGGTTGTGAGTTATTAGTATTAGCACCAAAGGGGCTAATACTTTGTTACTTGCCACAGAAAGACAGATCAGGTAAAAAACATCTGAAAAAGAAAACAAAACCTTTGTACGTTTTTTCAGAACACATAATCATCCTTACATGACCAACTTAAAATGGAGGTATTCATTATAATCTGTAAATATTTTCTTTAGATTTGTGTTGCGGTGCTCTATAAAGTTATTAGATGCATTTTATAGAAATCTGAACTTTAAAAAAAATTTAAATATTAACTTCAGTAGTTTATAACTAAATTTGGAGGAAATTATTAATTATTTCATTACACAAAAGTGTGTGCATTATTTATAGTCACAGTTTAAATTCAAGGAAACTACTTCTGTGCTTTAAGTTAAGTTTCTGTCTCAGTGCTTGAGGTCAAGAAAATTCAGCACTGTGCTGTAACTGCATCCTAAGTAAATTAACATCGGTATGGATAACAAAACTATAAGCATTCATGACACTTCACAGGCAAGTATAAAGACAAGACTGCCTTTAAGCACTCATACATCTGGAGTTAGACTGAAACCTCTCTGAAATGTGCAGCAAAAATTCAGAGGATGTAAATGTGGGCTTTAAACCCACACATAGGATGCACGTTCTTACTGCTTTCTCTGAAACCAAAAGTATTTTAATAGTTGCACAGGTTATACAGAGGTGGTTCTGATAGTCAGTAGGTGTAATCTAAGCATTCTCTGAGTGACCGGGACTATAAAAACACTTACAAGCCTTGCAGCCTGACAGCGAAAGGGTAGCAAGGCAGTTGCAGAAGAAATGACTTTTCAACTTACTTTCCAGCTTGGCTGGCAGAGGCCTAGAAAACTTAAACGTACACGTGCTTTAACTACTAGGGGAACAAGTTCCACGGTAAATTTACAGCTTCCTCAGCATCAAGCTGATTGATATGAAATGTCAATCAAAATTGTTCAGCCATTTCTGAGAATGATAAAAAAGAAAACAATTCTGCCCACATTCAAAATAATGAATTTTTTTTTTTTAAGACAGACTATACATCAGGAACATGACATTTATTTCAGGGCAGCAATTATTAACTTCCCTATGAATTTGGTAAAAAATAATTAACCTTGGAAAACTGCAGCTCATGGTAGAGATTTGATAACATATTACATTTTAGCAGGTCAATCCTATGGACCAATCTGTCCACACTTGGCATGCTTTGGGGAATTCTGAATGGGCTGTCTCATAAAATTAGGGCAGAAATGGGTTTTTATCTTTTTTTTAATGATCTTTTCCTTCCCTTCATTCTCTGCATTGTGTCCAGGAAGGACAGAGAAAGAAGTTGATTCAAATGCAGGGAAAGAAGAGCAGATGAGAGAAAATGAGCTCTGGGGCTGAGAAAAGCATGAAGAATAGGCAGAGAGGTGAGCAGAGGGAGGAAGAAGAAAGCTAGGACTGGTGAGACAGGAGCTGGGGATGCAGGGACGTAAGGGGCAGTGCAGGACCTGGGCTTGGAGGATGGAAAGAACAAGAGGTGGGAATGCCCCAGGAACGAACACTAGAACTGACCATGAGAAAGAAAAGTGACCAGGAGGACCCACCAAGGAAGAAACATCAGTATCGGTGGAAGGACAGTGCTCAGACTTCTTGCTGGAGTACAAAACACAGGGGGTGCCCAGGGGAACAGCCTGGGGGTCAGCCACAGCCTTCCCAAACAGAAGATGCCAGCAGATGGCCTATATGCAGTCACGTTCAAGCGTTTCCCTGGCCAGCCCGATGATACAGTTATATATGCTAAGGACAGGCAAGGAGCAACTCTTTGATAAGGTTTTACTAAAGCAGATAAACATAGCCCAACAGTCAAGGAAGAAAAGCAAACAAACAAATGCATAAGGAAGGGATAGGAAATGATATGGGCATGCTTCTAAAGGAAGAAAGAATAATGAGCAGAAGCCCTATTTACAGATTCTGCATGTGATCACTTGAAGTCAGGATAATAGGTATTTATTTAAGATGGAACCAATTCCTAGAAAAAAATGGCTTCTGCACGAGCACAAGCCAATTTTATCAATAATTTTGCTAAGTGCAGAAGGTGGTTCATTCTAAGCAAAATTTTTCCTAATAGTTCACATTCATGCCACCTCCAGTCTTCTTTTTGCTTTCTTACTGTTTACTTGAATTAACATCACCCATAATATCCAAAAAATATTACCCAACAGGGAACATCCAGAAATCTCCATTCTTCTCAAGTCTTTGATAGTCCTTACCTACAACAGTATCCCTATGCTTGTTGAACATACCATTTACTTAGGGTCTCTTTATGCAGCCAAGATTAGCATATAATAATTTAGTATTGTTCACTGCAATTACTTGAACTAAGTCAAGTATCCGGGAAAATGCCATTATTAAAGGAGACCCGGAACAAGCTGAGTTTTCTATTCCCCTAATAATGAAAGCCACAGTAGCTGTGGACACTAAACACATCACAGGACCAAGCTTGTGATTAAACAAACATCTCTAAATGCCATCATTCACATTTCTATGTGATTTTTTTTTTAATAAACCAAACTTAAGCATATTTTTAAATTAGCTTTTAGTTCTTACAAATTCTACATAATCCATACATTTAATTCCTATCCTATATGTGATCCATGTAATATGCCACAGTACTCTCTGCCTAAACGCTCCCATTTACTACAAACAGAAGAATAATTTGTTTAGCTATATAATCAGCAGAGAGGCAGCACACAATAAAAGAAAGCATTCTAGCTTTAAAATGAATAAAAATTGATTGTGTCCCTATAAAAACTAAATTGGCAGAGTGTTAATTGCATTTCACATAAACATCTGTAGCAGTCGGTGACTCGTTACTGTGCTGTAATGCAATACAGGACACTTAGGAATAAATGCATCCTCTAGATGAGTTCATAGAGATTTTCTAAAAGCGCCTGATGAGATTGTAAAAATCTGATTAGTCAGAACTGCTAATGACACTTAAAACAAAGGGAAATCTTTAAATAAAATTATTTTGCTTTTCTTTTCTCTTGATAAATTATATGCAAATTACTGTTGATTGAAAAATGCCTGCCTCGAAGGGAAATTCATACTAATGAAGGAAAGGTCATCAGACAACAAAAGTATTTGCTAAAGAAATCTGCAGGCACTTGAAAATTTGGAAGAACCTAGTTTTCTTTGTGTATAGTAGTATGCTGGAATAAGAAAATATACACATTCTTCATAGAATCATAGAATAGTTTGGGTTGGAAAGGACCTCTAAAGGTCATCTAGCCCAACCCCCCTGCCGTGGGCAGGGACATCTTCAACTAGGTCAGGTTGCTCAGAGCCCCGTCCAACCTGACCTGGAATGTTTCCAGGGATGGGGCATCCA
>NW_008794595.1:3404412-3410322 GCF_000699145.1 Aptenodytes forsteri | reverse complement strand
AGCCATTCCCCCTTGTCCTGTCGCAACAGGCCCTGCTAAAAAGTTTGCCCCCATCTTCTTTAGAAGCCCCCTTGAAGTACTGATAGGCTGCAATAAGGTCTCCCCGAAGCCTTCTCTTCTCTAGGCTGAACAACCCCACCTCTCTCAGCCTTTCTTCATAGGAGAGGTGTTCCATCCCCCTGATCATTTTTGTGGCCCTCTTCTGGACGCTCTCCAACAGGTCCATGTCTTTCTTATGCTGAGGGCTCCAGAGCTGGGCACAGTACTCCAGGTGGGGTCTTCATATTATTTATTGTTATTATAATGCATGAGACACTCTCCAGGGAGGAAAGCAGACTGAGTTGCTTCCCTGAAGACCTCAAAGTAAAGACTCAGTACTCAAAAGATGTAAACACATGTTTAAATGTATGCCCTGCAAGCAGTCCCCTCAACTTCAACCACATTAGTTACATGCAAATGCACGTCTGCAAGAACATGGTCTAGGAAAGCAGTGCTACGGGACATAATCAAAACCAACAGTTTATGTCTGAGCATCTGACAAAAAAAAGAAAAATTTACAGAAGTTACCAGTAAAAATAAATGTCCTTCCAAGACTTCCACTAAAAATTCAAGAAAAAGGGACTGATAATACTATAGTTACGGGATCCTGACAATAAAAAAATACATAAGAGTTTTAACCATTTAAAATGCAGACTGAGTGATTTCACTCTAGTTGTGGTATAGCTCTAATTTAATGTGTACTGAACATTTATTTCAAGAACAGTGAGGATAAAATATAAAAATCAGTGAAATAAAAGCAAAAGTTGGAATTAAAGATGCTCACTGAAAGTTTCTAGAATTCCCTTCACTGTCAGGTCAGAAAATTGAGAATGCATTTTTATTTTCTTTTAATTATCATAAACTGAAATTATACTTAATATGTAAAACAACTGCAACATCTAAAAAGGCAGCTGCACAGATATGAGAAAGCAACTACTGGATAAGTAGCAACTCTGGAGAAATGGCTTTGGAGCAGATCACAAATGGAGTTTAAGCAATCTGTGTGAAAAAAGGTGTTCATCCTATTGTGACAGGTAAACTGCAATGTCAAACGCAAGGCATGCAAAGTAATGCTCCCACCCACCTCTACTCCAACACAGCCTCAGCTTCGTTTTGGTAACACACCCCAATAAAAATGTGAACGAGCAGGTGACCTTGCAAGGAGCCACAGAGACAATCAAGTTGAGGAAACATGAGTTATCAGGAATGACTTAAAGAACTGAGCTTGGTGGATCTCGAGTTGGTGGATCTAGAAAGGAGAAAACCGAGAAGAGGTAAGATAAATCCTTACCAATTCCCAAAAGTCTCTCACAAAGAGGGCAGTGAATTACCCTCTGTGAACAGGGAATGGAGCAAACGCCAGCATCACAGGTTTCAAAGAGCATGTTAGACTAGCATCCACTGGCACAACAGTAATTAAGGTGTTTGATCTTGCTTCAGAGTTGGTGATAGATGAAATGATCTGTTGAAGGAAGTTCTCTCTCATTTATGTTTCTATTAATATTGTTCAATTTACAGTCAGCATATTCAAAATATTATGGTGATATGTAATGAAGTAAAAATGTCATTAGGAAAGAAAAAGTCCATTAAAAGTTTAAAAAGGCTGATTTTATTCTTATTTATAGATCAATGAAAATTAGTCTCAAATGGGCCTCAAATACACATAAGAAATGTCCTTTATAGATAAATGGTAAAGCAACTATTGATAACAAGAATAGGAGTTGTCTTGTCTTGTCATTTTTAGTATTACCACTTAGACTACTATATCAGACGAGAATGGACTTTATCCTCCTTGGATTTCTACAAAATGGAGTAGTGCCACTCCTGACAAGTGTGTCTGAAAAACACTCTTCTATACCCCTAAAAATAGTAACTCCCAGCTTCAAGCACTGGTTTTAATAGAATAAACTCCCAGAAATTTAGCAAAAGATATAAGCTGTGATCCTTGAATGGAGCATACAGGAGTTTCAAATGAAATAAACATGTTTTCACTTCACCGTTATAGGGACTGTATCTTTTCAAATAAACAAGGCTTGTGTCTAACCTCTCTGCATACTGTATATTCCTACCTCCAATAGATTATAATAATACATTGCAAAGCAGCTTGGTCTGAACTGTGGCTGGTGCAGTACCTTTCAATAAACGAAAAATGAGTGGACATATGGAACCACTAGAATCCACTCTATTCATCTATTAATGGAGGGTCCTAAATCATGAACCGTAAGTTTAGCCTGTTGGTAGCTGCACTGATTATAATGAGACCATTTACTCCTGAGGTTAATGCTTAAGCTGATTCAGATTCTTAAAGCAATCAGATAAGGCTGGCCAAAATGTGGTGCTAGACAGAAATGGATGTTCAAAGGGATTTCCCTACAGTGAAGCTGGCCAGCAGCAAGTTTTTAGTCAGTCTGCCAGGTAATCTGTATTGCCAGCAAGGTTCAGCTTGCCGAAGATGACTTCCCCCAGCTGCTTTGGGACTGAGAAGCAAGACAGGTCAGCCCTGTGGAGCAGAGGGACTCTTCTGTCACTTTTTATTGGGAAATCACACTCCTGCTATCCTTGATTCTCCTAAGTATGCGATGTACCCCATGCAGCTTTTTATCCACAAGGATTTTAGGATGGGGCTCCTACAGTGAAGAGGTTTGTCCACCTCTGGTTTAAAATTTGCGGCCCTGTGGAATGAAATGAACTTAAGTATTCACAGTTCACCTACGTGTAAGTCCTCACCAGCCTAACTACAAGAGATTCAACTCGGTTGCTTCCTCAAAGACACGAGAAAGTACAGGACACACTGAATTTGTGCTGTCTTCCCTCACTGAAATTGCCCCATCTGCTGTGGCATAGAGCCGAGAAAAGACGGAGCAACCACTAAAGCATTCTCACATCGTAAAGTTCTTCCCTGAAATCTCAGCACAGTATCTCTGATTTTATTTAAATCACTGATTAGAAAGCATGCCAGGAAATACAATGGAGTCCTTCCAATTAATATTACTGTTTTCTGTGCATTTCTCCTAAATAATTAAATACAGTTAAAATAATTTTTGCAGCAAAAGTTTTATATGTTATACAATTAACACTTGTGTGCATCTTCATGAGGGAATTCACTCTTTTTCTAGGATGCATGAGCATCCTAGAAAATGCCCTTGAACTGGTAAGTTCTAGGTGCAACAATGAAATACTAATGCTTTTAGCATATGAATATAGGGGATTGGCTATATGTTTACGTTTCTTTCTCTGACAAAGTAAAAGCTTATGTTTTCATAGCAGCTACAAAAGGAAGATCACTAGAAGGCAGCTAGTGACCTTTTTGAAAAAGGAACAGAAGAAAGGAAAAGAGCTGGTTCTCCAAGCACTAACCGCAGTATTTTGCTCTTATACACGGCAAAGTATTTTTCAAACTCAGTTCTTTAAAAACCAATAAAGGTACCCTTCTGACAGAACAGAAGTGTTTCTGTATTTAGTGATAACAGATAATTTCTGTTCTTTAAAATCTGTCATACAGACAACCTGTAAAATACCCTTCTGAGATTGTGTGTTGTAGCAGTCTGGTATGACTACTTACTGAAATACTTTCAGTGCATCATAAAATTAAATTATGTGTTCCAGCTCATTGGCTCCTAATTTAGATAAAACAGTATGATCTGAATTCATAAGGCTGGTTGGTCTGCAAGGGGCCCCCTGTAAGGGACTGTATATTAGGCTATTAAGACTTTATTTTTAGCTGGGCTGTAGTTATGTCATGCACTTGAAGTGAAAACATTATTGAACATTTTGAGAAAAAAATGGTCAATGGGGTGCTTATACAGGCATTTATGGGGAAAGCATTTAGACCTGGTGTTTATGCAGACTGTAAACAATTTCTAATTACATCCACAATGTCTTCTCTATGAATAGATCATGCTTTCTTCCTTTCATAGATGAGCATTTAGATAAGAGGGACAGAATTGGTTTGGGGTTAAACATCATTTCAAATAAGCATCAGATTTAAACTGAAAGATACAGTTAATTGCTTCTCCCTTGTATGTAACTGAATCATCATCATCTCCTCTGGAAGGAATAAGTCTGAACATATCTCTTCCATGGCAGCAATTTTCCATTTTGTACAGCCATTCACTCCTCTCTGTTACATTTTAAGTAAGTTCAGTGAGTGAAGAGTCTACCACAGAGAGTTCATTTTTACAGAGTGTTAGTTCAGCTGCAACTTCTCCTGAATGATTTAATACATATAGCTATTATGTAACTCAGATTGTCTTCCCATGTTTTAATTTATTCAGTCATTTCCTTTTTAAAACATGTGCTATAGGGTACAGCATACCTCCTGGTTGTGATTTTGAAAGCTTTCAATTTATTAGTTACATTTCTGACACTAAAATATTTAGTTATAAAAATGTAAAGCTTTAGAACAGTTGGAAATGATTGTTTTCATATTTTACCCCTGTCTTGCATTAAGGACTTTTGTCCCAAGGTGAATGTGGTAACGAAGTAGATGTGATTTGGATAAGCCCTAGATAAGGTATTTTTTTCCAGAAGCACACAGTAAGAAGTTTGTCGGGAGAAAAAGTTATGAGAATAAGAGCGACCCACCAAGGATTAAAGGAAGGAAACTTGGAGCTACCTCTCTTCTGGTGTTCAAATATGAAGTCGTCCAACTCATTAGTTATCTTATTCAACCTTGACATTCATTTATATGGAGGACAAGGCTACAAATGACTTTAGCAGGCATGCAGAGTCTCTTCCTGAAAGGAATATAGTTAGGAAGAAAACACAGTAGTCATTTTACAGTAACTTGCAAGAGGAATGTGGTCTATGTTAGGAGCTTATCTCAAGACATGAATTATTTGTTTCCCCTAATAAACATCCTATTACACTGGCTACTATGTTTAGGCTCAAGATTGACAAGGAGGCCTTGCACAGCAAAGATTTAGCTACTGTCTCATGGTGCTGCAGACCAGATGCTGAAAAATCT
This sequence comes from Aptenodytes forsteri, assembly GCF_000699145.1. Classification (NCBI taxonomy): domain Eukaryota; kingdom Metazoa; phylum Chordata; class Aves; order Sphenisciformes; family Spheniscidae; genus Aptenodytes; species Aptenodytes forsteri. The sequence goes on along the minus strand of NW_008794595.1, from coordinate 3,405,317 downwards.
TGTCTCACACAGAGTTGTTTTAATATTTGTGTAGCAGCCAGGCAGGCGAGTTTCCTGTATAAAAAAGAACATTTGAACTTTAGGCGTCAACACTAGAAGAATTCATGTTCTTTAATTAGGTCACTGATCCCTCTAAATTTCTATGTCTTGACTAGACATAGAAACTTTTTCTGGCCCTCAAGACAGTCAGCCTGTCCCCTCTGGTTCATTTGAAATAGGATGGTTAAAACTATCTTCCAGGCACATTCATCTAAGCCCCCTGGACTTTGCATTGTCATTTACATACATAGAGTGTTTATAAAGGAATACCAAATCCTATCAAATAAAATCAATCATGTTGTATACTCCTTTTCAGGGATGTATGTGATGAAACATGGCACCTGGCAAGTGAGAATACAGCCCACAAATACCTGGATAAGGTGTGATCAGTTTTAATTATCTGAGAGTTATAGATAGTTGCAGATGACTTTTAAAAGCCTGTTGGTCTAGTAGCACTGCTTAGTATAACAAAAATGGAAATAGATATTAAAAGACATATCAAAAGTTTTATGGTTCTGTATCATTTTTATGTTGGTCAGGAATTGTTGTTTGGGATGTTTTTTTTTAATTCTGAAAAATCCTGCTTTTGGCACTTTTCAGCCAGTAAACATCAAGAAATTTCATCTACTATTAAAGCTATTAAAGGGACAAGTACTCTTAAATATCTTCATCAGCAACACAGACAGCGGGATCGAGTGCACTCTCAGCAAGTTAGCTGACAACACCAAGCTGAGTGGTGCAGTTGACACGCCAGAGGGACGGGATGCCATCCAGAGGGACTTGGACAAGCTGGAGAAGTGGACCTGTGTGAACCTCATGAGGTTCAACAAGGCCAAGTGCAAGGTCCTGCACCTGGGTCGGGGCAA
>NW_008794595.1:3399102-3404205 GCF_000699145.1 Aptenodytes forsteri | reverse complement strand
TGGAACACCTCTCCTATGAAGACAGGCTGAGAGAGTTGGGGTTGTTCAGCCTAGAGAAGAGAAGGCTTTGGGGAGACCTTATTGCAGCCTATCAGTACTTCAAGGGGGCTTATAAGAAAGATGCTAACAGACTTTTTAGTAGGGCCTACAGTGATAGGACAAGGGGTAATGGTTTTAAACTAAAAGAGGGTAGATTTAGACTAGATATAAGGAAGACATTTTTTATGCTGAGGGCGGTGAAACACTGGCACAGGTTGCCCAGAGAGGTGGTGGATGCCCCATGCCTGGAAACATTCATGGTCAGGCTGGACGGGGCTCTGAGCAACCTGACCTAGTTGAAGATGTCCCTGCCCACGGCAGGGGGGTTGGACTAGATGACCTTTAGAGGTCCCTTCCAACCCAAACTATTCTATGATTCTATGATTATATAGGTAATTCACTTTGGGGGAATGGTGTGGTACCCTAAAGAGAACTACATGAGTTCCTATTAAAACATGTAGGACACAGAAGTCAAACAGTAGAGGTTACACTTTCCTGTTAAGCTTCCCCATACTCCCCATCTCTCTTCTTACAGGATCTTAAATAACTACCAGTTGCTTCCCTGAGCTGTGTTACACAGGTTATCAATTTTATAATCAAATTGTGTAAAAGATCTGAAATCTTATTTTTAATATGTGATCTGAATTTTAAAAAGATCCCATGGAATGCTACTTGGCATCTAATTTCATTTACTAGAAAGCATATTTTCAACACAGGATGAAGCTTAGGGATTTACCTTGCACAATGACATACCTGTTACTTATATTTAATATTTACAAAAGAGAAAGCTGAAAATATGTTTAAAACTTTTTTTTTTCCATTTCGCTTTTTTTTTTTTAATTACACAGCAAACAAAGTTTCAATTTCATATCAAAAGAAAAAACACCAAGTATTTTACTGTCATGCAGGCCATGTGTCTCTTATTCTTTGCTTGGTAACATTTGAACCTGGCAGACAGAGGGCAGCTTCTACAGTGCTAAGGGACAGAGAAGTCTAACTAGAAGAGAGACCCTGATTAGCTCTTCCCCATAAAGGGAAAGGCTGCCTCATAACCTTAGTCAGATTTTAGATAATAGAAAATCCACACAGGAGACAGCTACTGAAAACTGAGCTTCATAAATTTCACCAAAGGTCTACTTTTAATCTGATATAATTCAAAATAATGTCTTTGAAATTCACGATAGACTAATAGACTAATCCACTATAGACTAATTATCAACCGGTAGAAACTGGCATTATAAAAAGGGAGGAATTTGGGCCATGGAATTATCTCAGGTAAGAAAAAAAGGCATTTTCAAAAAAAATGGGAGGCTAGTCCCTCTGAAATCACTGGATAATCCTCTTGCTGACTTCAACATGGTCATAGTTTCTCTCATGATCTTTGTATTAGGTCCAATCATTAAAAATAATTATGTATTTCATCATTCACCTAGGAATACATAGTCTGTAGTTAGGCCCCTAGACACTACAGTGAACTATTTATATGTTGTTTGTATTATGATGAACTAATAATAGTTCACAAATATAGAAACAGAAGGGCTGCAAAAGCACTGTTTGTTGGTAGGACTAATTATAGCAACACTGAAATGTTTCACTTCTTACACTTGGTTCATACTCAAGATCTTCCCTGTAAACTTGAAAGCTCACAATCAAAAATCAACCAACAATGGAAAATCAAACAGCGTGACAAATGACCTGCCTAACCATCACCTTGGCCGCGATTCAGAAATGTCAGCCACCTTAAAAATGAGTCTTGGCTCTAGCAGAGTTTTCTCAATAATTTTGTTTCAATCAGATACCTAGAAAAGTTAAGTATAAAATTCCTTCTTACAAGTCCCCTTCTGGGAGATGTGATCTACTAAATCAAGACTTTGAGATTTTTAATGATTGTAATACTTTGCTTCTGCAAAGATTAAAAGATAAATACAGAAGGAATGAAAGCAAGGGATTCAGTATAAACATTTCAAAAAGTCAATTAGCATTTAGAACAAAATTTACTTTAATAGATCATTTTTCATGTATGTAAACTTGAGATACATTCACAACAGCTATACTTGCAGTACTACTGACAAGCTTTCTACACATCTTCCCAGTTCACTTAACACATATATAACATTCACATACATGTCTTCATATAACATAATTATATATGTATTTACACAACATGTATGTTTTACTCAGGTGTGTTTTACAGAAAAAGACATGTCACTGGCATGAAAAGTTTAAAATTAACCACATCGTCACAGATATGACTGAACTACTGTGTTCATCACAGCTGAAAACAACTGCACTAATATTCAGCTATGTGCCTCATTTTCCCCCTTGTGAATACTTGTATGAAACTCATTAATAAGAAACTTACAGCTGTAAGGGATGCAAAAATGATTTTGGCATAAAAAATATTTAATTAAAAAACCTCAGTAACACCCTTTTGTATCTTAAGTAGTCTTTTAAGACCTGCCCATTTACTAAGGTCTTCGAGTTGCTTGATGGAGTTTCAACTACCCTGATTATTCCAGAAACCACTGGGGAACTCTAAGCCCTACCACTAAAGGATCAAGAAAAGATGAAACTTCAGGCCCAAGAAAAGATGAAATTTCAGGCCTTTTTTTATTATTATTGTGTACATTTTAGAAAATAAGAAAAACTTCTTTTGATACGTAACATCTAGATTTAACAAATACGGGACTGTAAGGGAAGTATCTGTGATAGTCTGAGTTTAGTCCCTGGATAACGCAAGCTACATTATAAAACTAAGATTTCATAATTTAGTACAAATAGCATTTTGTGTTAAGGATATCCCCAGGCTTAAGGTCAGCAGGGCAGCAGTTTACTTGCCGGAAACCTGACTGCAAGTCAGAAGGGACTACAGAATTTAAACTAGTTTTTGGTAATTGTTCTTGAAGTCTCCTTAGCAATTTCAAAATTAACTACGTTGCCTTTAGCATTCAGTAACATAAACTGGCTACGGTGGAAAAGGCAGAGGAACGGCTAACATTTTAACATCTATATCTATATAACTCAATCTCTTCAACATTCAGCCTCTTCATGTCTCAATCATGAACTCAATATTGTATTCCTCATCATACTACCTCTCACGATATGTGCTTACAAAAGTCCACCGACAGTGACTGAAGAGTTACTGCTTTTTGTCAACTTCTTAGTAAATTTAGTCATTTAGTGATTATTGCCCTTCTCTGCAGACAGGGACAACAAATGGAGTACTTATAAAAATCTTCAAAATAAAAGGCAGAGAACTGTAAGCATCCCAGGAAGTAGGGAAAAGCATTGTTTTAATGCTGCGGGTATTGACTTTGTTTTATACATTACATAATGGGAAAATTTTTGGGCCCTGGAGTTTAGCTGCATTAAATAGTTTTTGTGGTTATCAAATTTTGTAGCTTAGCTTCAGCTTTAAAAGTTGCTACAAAAGCAGTTTTCTGTTTTGTACACTGTAATGGGCATAAACATTATCAATTAGATAAACTGACATAAAATTACTGGTCATTCAAAAGCGAGAACTTCCCCCAGGAATTGACAAAATTCTGTCAGGCTCTCAGAAGTCAAGGGCTCTGTTTATGCCATAAGCATTACACCGAAACAATAGTCATTCAAAGTATCATAATTACTTTGCATTCTTCTGTAAGGAAAAAAAAAAAGCACACAAATCAATTTCCTCTTTCAGCCTAACCAGCCATGGTTTGCATCCACAATCTGCACTCATGTTTTACTGTTTGATTTCTTTTTTATTTAAATGGGCATTCAGCCAGCTTTAAATATTGCCAATTTCTAGACAAATGCCCACTTATTTAAAGCTATTTCCTTTGAAGCTTATGGGTAAAAATGGCCTTGAAAAATTGTTCTCATCTTGAGAGAAAAAAGTATGTCTCAAAGCCATTAGCAGGGCAGGGATAAGGCTGCCGTAGGGAGCATCCTTCTGGTTCGAATGCAGCGCAGCCTTGGAAGAGTTAGCAATGGGTACCGCACAGTTATGGACAAGACTGAAAACAGCAAAGCCACATCGCTGCTACTATGACTGTTCAAATGATCTGTATCTCACTGTTCTGCTCCTGACCCCTCAGGGTCCCCCGACCCGTCCAAACTGTAGTGCCACCCATCTACTCCCTCCCAGCCATACCTCTCTGGCAGATCAGTGCAGGCTGCTCTCTGGAGTGGCTTCCATTTGTTTTTCCACCTCAAACAGCATCCCAATTACTTTATTTTCTAAAAAAACCATTCGGATTCCAATAAATCTTTGTTTATCCTAACACTGAGAAGGTTTGATTGCTTATTAAAAATATTACTTGTAGACTGCCTTTTTCTTCCTCAGCTAATGATGCAAGGACTTCAGGCTACTGAATGAAGAGCTGCACATTCAGAAGAGTTGTCAGAATCAAGCCTTATACATGCGGTAAACCAGCAAATTAGGGAGTGTGTAACAATTGAATATGGAGATTTTTCACAATGCATAATATTATAGTCAAAGCATAAATAGTGTTTGCAAATACTTTTTTCGTTCTTTCTGATTTAATAATTCAACAGCAGTAACTAAAACACAAACTACCGTTTTTTCTTTTCTTGTCATCAAGTCTCTTGTGCGATGTTTTTCTAGCCAGTTTGTACTCAAATAAACAAACTGATTTTCATGAAAAACTGAGAGAAACAAATCAATTACTTTCTAAGGCTTAGAATGTCTCCTGACTCAAGCAGTAACTTAAAACTAATGTGAGGTCCTTTTTCTTTGGAAGACTCAGAGCTTTCCATCCTACCTTGGCTCTATGGAAAACAGGCACATGCATTTGGATTCAGCATCACATTTAAAGTGAGGAATCATATACGTCTTGTTCCAGAAACATTGATAGAACAAGCATAAAAGTATCTACACACTCTTCTGGTGTTTTGTTTTTTTTTTTAAGGGGTTTTGTAATGTCAATGAAGTATTGCTATATTAGAAGTATTAATTGATGTTGGGATCTAGTATGCCACCAGTGTGTAAGGAAATTAACAGTGATATTTTACGCTGAGGGTGGTGAAACACTGGCACAGGTTGCCCAGAGAGGCGGT
>NW_008794595.1:3392624-3398980 GCF_000699145.1 Aptenodytes forsteri | reverse complement strand
GTTCACGGCAGGGGGGTTGGACTAGATGACCTTTAAAGGTCCCTTCCAACCCAAACTATTCTATGATTCTATGATAACATAGGCTACTGTTATGTAATATGAATTACCTCTTAGTTATATAGAGTTTAATAACAACCCTATACATATAATCAGTTATTCTGAAGAAAAGAGAAAAGAGGGGAAAACATTTTTGGCTGATTTTCTTTCATTATTGCCTTTTTTAGATTTGATCTATAAGTCTGTGGATTACGGTGCTAAAGGACTTTTCCAAAACATTACAAATCCCATGTGCTCTTTGTAGCAAACATCTTCTCCATGTTTGGATTGTCTAAATCACAGTTCTAAAATTCATCTTACTAATGCCATTAGCTAATATCAGCAGCAGCTCTGTTATCACCAATAGTAGTCCTCAATGGAAGTCACGTACCTCCATTTCTTCCTCTCCACAGTCCCTCACACGGCTGCCAACTTGGAGACCAGACCTACATCCTCTCCCTTCTCTTCTGGCCTACCCACAGAGAGAAGCCAACCCCACGTTACCATGAACACTCTCACCCTACAGACTATGACTGAGCCCCACTCTCTCATCTATCCAAATCTTATCATTCAGAAGAGCAGATGGGATCTATTTGGCAGGATCCCATGGGGGTAGAGGGGCCCAGGAAAGCTGGTTGATCCTCAGTGACAGCCTCCCCAAAGCATTGTCCTTTCCAACGTGTAGGAATCTGAGAAGGAAGGACAGAAGGCCAGTATGGCTGAACAAGACACTCCTAATTGAGCTCAACCACAAAAATGAAGTACATAAAGGGTGGAGGCAGGGACAGGCTACTCATGAGGGAGTATAGACACATGGCCGGTGTGTAGGGATAGGGTTAGAAAAGCAGCACCCCTGACCATCTTTGAGAGGTCATAATAATCAGAGGAGATTCCTGAAAACTGGAAAAGGGCAAATGTCACATCATCTTCAAGAAGAACAAGGAGATTGTGGGAAAATACAGGCCAGTCAGCCTGACCTCAGCGTCCAGGAAGATTATGGAACAAATCCTCTCAGAAGCCATTTCCAGGCACATGACGGACAAGAAGATAATTGGGAACAGCCAGCATGGATTTAGCAAGGGCAACCTGTGTTTAACTGACCTGATTGCATTCATGATGAAATGACTGGTTCTGTGGAGAAGAGTCCACAAGTCTCCCACAGTATCCTTTCAGACAAATAAGTAGAAGATAAGGCGGGTGGAAAATCGGCTGAACATTTGGGCTCAAAGGTTTGTGATCGGCCATATAAAGGCCAGCTGGCAGGTAGTTTCCAGTGGCATCTCTCAGGCATTGATAATAAGGCCAACACTGTTCAGTATCTTCACTAACAAGCAGGGAGATGGATGGTGTGTACTATCAACAGTTTGTAGATTGTAAAGTTTGCAAGTTTGCAACCCCGCCCTCCCAAACTGGTAGGGCAGGGCTGCTATTCATCAGAGCGACCTTGATAGGCTTGATATGGGCCTACATGAACCTCATGGGGTTCAACAAATGGACATGCCAAGTCCCATGCCTGGACAGAATAGCCCCATGCAACAGTGCAGGCTGGGTGCCAACTGGATAGGAAGCAGATTTACAGAAAAGGATGGGGGTACCTGGTGGAGCATTTGAACATGAGCTAGCAGAAGTGAAGAATGCCAAAGCATATGGGACTGTATTAGCAAAAGTGCAAGCAGCAGATCAGAGAAAGTTATTTTCCCCTCTATTTGGCACTTGAGAGACTGCATCTGGAATACTGTGTCTAGTTTTGGACTTCCAGTATAACAGAGACATTGCTGTACTGGAATGAGCCCAACAGAAGGCTATCGAGATTAGGCGGCACATGCCATACGAGAAGAAGCGGAGGGAACTATGTTTGATCAGCCTGAAGAAGAGAAGGCTAATAGGAAATCTTATTGCTCTCTACAACTACCTAGTGGGAAGATAAGCAGAAGATGAAGCCTGATTCTTCTTGGAGGTGTGCAGTGACAGGATAAGAGACAACAAACACCAGGCTCAATATGGGAAATTACACACAAGGGGAAAAAAAATCACCATGAGAGTAGTGCAGCACCAGTTTTCAGTATGCTAATCATAACATAGAATGAAAAAACCAACCCCATAAAACCTGAGGTTTAAGCTGTTAATGCAAGTAGTAATCTATGGTTAGATGAAAGCACTAGAAAGCTGGAAAGCCCATTCAGAAAAGGTAGAACTTACTGAAACTCAGAGCACCAGTGTAAGATACCTCTACTGACTGTCACTTTGTTCTTTTGACAAACTGAACACAATTTATCAGGGATACAAATGAATTTGTCAATACCAATTTTTTTCTTCGTGGCAAATTTGCCATTCTTTATTGTTTCACGCTGGAATTCACTGTGGCTGAATGGCAACTGCTCTCAGGAGTACCTGACATTGTATACAGCAAGACTGGCATAGCAAACGTTGGTCTCATCCTATAAATGTTTTTTATGTGCATGAAGATCACTGTCCCAACAAAATGTCTCTTTCCTCAAAGCTTAATTACTGAACATAAATTATACAGTAAAAGAAATAACCTTCAATAGGATCATCAAAATATGACAACTGGCTACACAACCAGACATGTTTCTATTTAACACATCTGATGTAAGGAAGCTATTAATTTTCTAAATGCATGGCCAAACTTCTTCGTAACACCTGACACAGCAGTTTGCTAGGGTAATAAAAGAAAGCCTGACAGCTGCAATTTTCTAGAAATATGGATTAAGCCTTTCACTATGCTCTTGGGAAAGTTTTCTCTTCTATAAGCTTCTATAATTTGTTTTAAAATGGCTTGCTTCTGATCATTCAGACCCAGAGTTCTCCTGCATCTGCTCCAGCTACAAGTTACTTTTTGGCATGCACATATCAAAGCATTGAAAAACAAACATATATTCTTCTAAATATTTTCTCTGACACTGCTTTTAAAATTATTTTGTTTAAAACATTTCTTTCAGGTACTCATAACACTGAAGATTACAGTAAAAATCACGCTGATAGACTTGACTAACGCTTCCTCTAAAAAAACCCCAAATTATATTAACTGAAGGGGAACATTGCAGTGAAAGTAGCTGGCTTCCCCCTCTGAGAACGAGACGCACTGGTGCCTTGTGCTGTCTGGTGACAGGAACTAAATATATTATCTGCATTCTCCATGACATTCCACTTTGAACTTAACATGCCAGTAGTCATGGTACGAGTGAATGGACAGCTGCCATGAGGAAGGCATTTAATGTTTGAAACAAAGATTAATAGAGGAACCACAGCTAAATATAAAATAAATATAAGAAATACATGTGGCAACTACCTTTATATTTATCATTTAAAAATATTTGTTCTAAAATTTGCATTGTTTAAAAACCCATTAAGTTACAAGATAATAGATTCTCGCTACTATTAAAATTTCATCACGTAGTCCTCTGTTCATGTAGTATCATTTGTGCACAGTAGCAACAGCAGATGTCTAAAAGTAAGTCTACTAACTTTGTCCTATTTTAGAAAGAGCTAAAGAACAAGTTTAAAATTTGCTTTATTTATCCTGGCATTTCCTTCATTTGCCTCTCAGTACCACTTCGCATTAATTAATTAAACTACGCAATAGACTAAAAAACTACTAAACATATTCTACAATTTGGGTTATCACAAAATATTCCCACACTGTATTCTGACCAGATGAGAACAAAGAAATGTGAAAGCATTGAACAGTGTCATTTAAATATGTGCTCAGTATTTAAAAATGTCAGTCTGCTATAGAAAATAACTGCTCTAGAATTTAAATAGTTCAAAAGCATACCATTTTTTGTAGACTGTATAACATTCTTATGATAAAATGTGTGTGCACTCACAAAGAGGAAGAAACCACACACAAGAATATGCTTTAAGAGAAATTACTGCATTTACAGAGTATAGGAGAAAATTCTGGATCAAATTCACGGCTTTAGCTGTGCACACATAACTCCCACTCCCCCCCACAGGGACAGATTATACAGTGCTCAAATTTAGACTTCAGATCTTTATCACTGCAAAAGCGTAGGGGTCAGTCCCTGTGTGTTTTGGATTTGTCCACTGGAATATCGTTGCTATGAGCATTTACACAGAGATGTTCATAGGAATATTTTGAGCTTCATCATTTTCATTACTGAAAGCAAAAGCTTAGAGTAGTTCATCTTTCATGTCTGGCACTCTCTCACTTGACTTTCAAAAGGAAACACAAATTCAATACTCAGGACTGCAAGACACAGTGCTTACTGCAACTTCTATACATAACACAAGTTTACTACAACTAGCTCAAATTAATGAGACTAATATGATGAGAGGGAAAGCATTACTATCCCATTTTGCAGACAAAGAATAGGCAGAGACAGACTACATGGCATCCCTACAGTCATGCAAGCAGTTTGCAGGACAGCCATGGAGAGGATTCATGTATCCCAGTGTCAGGTCAGTGTCTTAATGACAAAACCCTCCTTGCCACCTAAACGTTACATCCAATTAGACAAGGACATCTCAAAGCAGAGAAATTTAATGTCTTCTTCACTGAAGTCTTAGGTCTTTAAAAAGTGTCAGCGGAGCAATCATGAAACCTCTAGTGACAGTTTGGGCACGCTGGGCTAACACAAAGATTTTGGACTAAACGCATCGGATGTTACAGCCAGTTAGCCTAGTCCTTCAGTTTTGACAGATTCGGGACTGTTAAAAATAAGGCAGTTTTAAAACTCCTTTATGAACAGTAAAATGAAAGGCTGTGCTGAATGAAGATAATCTCTGGTTCAGAAGCCCAGCACCTGCACTCCCCACGGTCAGCCTGTTCGTGATCCCAATGGTACTTGTTTAGCGTCCCTCCAAGAGCCTCTACAGCTCTGCTAACACCACCGTCACACACTTCATCACAGCCATGTTTATTTTTGTTGGCAGACCTACACAGGTCCTGTGTAACACTCCGTAGCACTTAATTCACTCAAATGTTACTTTTATACCTACAAATGACTTGCAGAAAACAAATGTTAAAGTACATACATCGGGTTTGTCAGCACCACTTGTTTCTGTGGTGCTTATAAATGTAACTCTTGCAATTTCTCAGCGGGGCGCAAGACTTACAGGCAGAATAATAACACCCTCTAAACTAGTATCTCACAAGGATCTGCGATTAACGATACTTAAGCATGAAACATTTGCCAAGTAACCCCGTAAAAAGGAAAAATACTAAGACAAGAACTCTGTGACAGTAAATGCCATCTGTAATAAAAAGCATGGCAAAAGTTTGTAATTCTCTCTAGGTAACAGCAGTAACAACTACATAAAGTCTCCCACCGAGTTCATTTGACACGAACTATCCACAACTGCTCAGCAAAACCAAGACGGACGCGACTTCTATTTCTAGCAGCTGTCTCTAATGCTGAATGCCCTGTGCACACTTCAGAGGGAATAACTTTTTCCTTCTTAGCCGTTGACAATGAGAAACTAGAGTGGCACAAAACATCAGTGGTTGAATAAGATGAGTGCAGAAAAAAAAATCCCCCAAAGAGGACTGGCCTTTCGACAAAAACAGCTGAGATCCACAGATTATTATTAGCACAAGCTGACAGTGAATGGGAAGAAAGCCAAAGGTGTACCAGTGCTTAAAGAAAGGACTCAGGATGACCTAAAAAGCATCAGTGTAAATCTGGCATTAGTGTGGAGTAAGAAAATAGTCACAATGCTCATCAGCAGAAGATAAGTATATAATTGATATTTCTCAAAGTCATTCTGGGAAAATGTTTAACATGCATTTTTAATTTTATGGCAGGTCATATAAGACTTGAGAGCTCAGAGGCACAAATAACTTTTCAGGCACGAGCCGGTATGATCCTTGGTCATGTGTTAACCGCAACTGAAAAAAATGACTGTTCTGTGCCAGTAAATGTGAAAACAAAGATGAGAAGTCAAAGGCTAGAAAAGGCAGGTGAGTGGAGGAGCGCTTTCACCTGGAGGTAAAAGGAGGGAGCAAATGACTTGTCCTTCTTTCCTCCAAACTTACTTGCCTCCCTTACAGTTCAGAGTCATCTTCCACAGCATTTTACCACCCACTCATGCATTACACCACACAGTGCATTTCCCACCTTCCTCCTCACCTTTAACTTGCTCACCACAGCCTCCTCCTGCACAACACATTGAATGCCATAACATGCAGGTAACAGCTGTAAAACATAGGAGAATGGACATGCTCTAAAAGGCCCAGGGAGTCAAAGGCGTTAGCATGACCCTTGTCACTACACAGTGACAAGCAGTCAATACATCTTGGCATTGCAAGTACAGAGAAGCCACACACCACCCCCCCC
>NW_008794595.1:3364857-3392258 GCF_000699145.1 Aptenodytes forsteri | reverse complement strand
AGACACAGAAACCCCCCCCCCCCCCCCCCCCCCCCCCGACAACGATCCCCACACAGACTGTCCAAACCTTTAATAAAGAAGAGCAGTTAACGCTTTCAAAATATTATGGTATTATATACCACTTTCCTTTTGCTAACACTTCTTACTCTCTTCCCACTTATATGCCAAAACATTTCATGGGGGACGTCAAGAGGGGGATAAAATCTTTTTGTGGTGTCGTTATAATCCAACTGTCATTGGATTAACTCTTCTCTGGAAGAAGTCTAGGAATAGGTAGAAAAAGGATTTGGAGCTGCCATATTGCTGGTGTCCAGTCTTCCATTCTTGAAGATAAACCAAAGAAAATACTTACAGAAGGAGAGGGAAGCACAATGAAAATAAAAACAGCTTCTGTGTCTCCTGCACACTTCTAATTGTAATTTGTTGACCAAGTTGAGCTCATGATCTTATCGGCCATTCTCAGATCTACCAAACTATGCTAGCACCAGACAGTGTAAGGCTTAGTTTTTAGCAGCTTCGCCAGTTGAGGATTCACAACTGACTGGCTAAAGGAATCATGCTGGTTACTCAGGACATGTTTTTCTTGAACAGAAGGCAACAGAGATGGGAAAGATAAGGAATAAAGTGGAGGAAGGAAAGTAGTGCACAAGGTAAGAGCAGAACCCCACATCTTGCACTCCAAGTGACTTGGTTGGGGTTTAGCCACAGGGGATAGGAGTGGCGACGCAGACTCTTTTCTGTCCCAAGATCTAGGATTCATCCAGCAACACTGCAGCAGTCACTGGCTCCAAGGGCGCACTGAAGCCAGGGTAGCTGAACTGCCTGAGGCCTGAGGGTCAATAGATCTCACTGGCTACTGATTTTTAACAACAGGAATAAAGCCCTGTATTAAAGCCAATCTTCAATTAGCGCATCTGTTGAACTAAAAGAAAAGAAAAAATAATCACTGGCTTACTTATTAAGGGTATTGAATATGTTTATTTTTCATAAAAAACATTAATAGAATCTTTTTTCAAAAAATTAAATTAAGTAATTAGGCTCTCAGAAGCTGCTTTTAGAACAGATGGGCTTACAACTCTAATGTTTACTCTTCCATCATATCTTGCTATAAACTAAACTTGCAAGTTCTTCAAGCGACAGCTTGCTTTTCTCTTTCCTCTCTCTGTGCCACCTACCAAAATGGGTCTTTGATCTTCCCCTCGATATAAAGGATAATAATATATATTTTTTTAAAAATCACAGTTACTATTTGACCTTAAGATAATATTACATAAATAATGGGATGTTTCCAAACATTGTCTTTTCTTGGGCAGTGAGATACAGGTTCCAAAAAGAATGCGAAATATACAGCTGTCAATATGGAGTTTTGCTGGAAGGCTATGTCCCCACTCTCCCAAAACCTATCTGTCTAACCCTTCTGAGTCAGACCAAAAATCAGAACTTTCCAGAATTTTTCACTAGCAAAGGGAGAAGAAAGTTTTGGAGAAAGAGCTTTTAACAAAAAGATTAGATGACAAAAGGAAGGGGTGTGTGTGGAGGGACAGGTGGCTGGAGCGGATGTTTCTTACCACCCTGACTATCCTACAACCCAAAGAATGCAAAATAGAGCTTAAACCCCACTTCTGCCTGATTAGAGCTGGAGTTCAAACTGCTCCTCCAGGAAAGCATCTTCCCTCTCGCTTTTCTGGAACAAGTTGCTCTCAAACCTCTCCCTCGGAGTATCTGCAGTCAAGTGGGTAGGACACTCGCTCGCAAGGGCAAGGTGTTCATCCATCTCTCTGCTCTGACCCAAGCTGTCAGTCACGACCACGCGTCCCAAAGCACCATCACCAGAGAACAGAGTGAAGAGGGGGTGGAATCACATATTCCCGACTTGCAGCTGATGCCAGTGCCCCCAGTTGCTGGTTTTTTGGTCGAAACTAATAACCCAAATTCAACACAAATTCACAAAGCATATCAGTTTCAAAGCTATTCTTTTTTTAAACTGAATACATTCAGTGAGAAAGGTTCTGAATGTTTTTGCACCTAAAATTGATTTTAGTTTTCCAACCTCTTATTCCATCATTTTGATCTTACAAAAAGACACAATTTTTTCCTGCAAATCTTACCTCATTTACCTCTTTAGCTCATCACAGCTATATCAACACTTCTACTACTCACTGTAATGAGCTCTGCTATTCAGCTCATGTATCACAAATGTGTTGCATACCACATGAAAAGCAAAATTTTGTCACCTCAATTCTCAGCTGGAGAAGGGAGCTCTTTTTGGTGACAGTCTGTTCGGCTTAACTGTCCAAACAACTCTTTCTAACAAGAACAAAAAGCTTTACTCAGATCTCACCCTAGTGCTGTACTGTCACATCTGCATGGATTATAAAACCTCCCACTGTAAAAGTTACCACAGGATAGTAAGTTCTGTTCTCAGTCATTGGCACATCATACAAAAGCTTTACACATCATCACAGGGCGTTCTGGTCTCATGTGGAACGCTTCTGAGAAACAAAAAAAAAAACAAACCCAAACTGGAAAATCTCACACAGATAAAGGAGATGCATAAAGAGAACCTGTTGCTTCAAATAACAACAAAAAGTATACTCTGCTTGTTCTGCCGCTTCATTTCTGTAGTTATTTATGCTGTAAGGAAATGGCCTTAAAAATGCTGTCCACATACCAGAGTTTTGTGACCTAATTCTTCCTGATCTAGTTTAGAGAGTTCACCTTCAACAAAACAGGCAGGAGGATAAAATTCAAAAATTATTCATCCTGAGTGTTTAAAAATGCTTCAGGGATGTTGAAATATCCTGTTGTTGTTGTTGTTGTTTTAGCTTTGACAGAAAGAGAAGTCCCATTGCCTGTGAGGCTCAGTTTTCTGTTTCGAAGAGACGGCCGTATTCACCGGTGTCAGCAGGGAGAAGGCAATAGCAGGACATCTAGGCAGGAGACACCACTACCCTCTCTGCCTTAGACACGAGCAAGACTACGGCTGCCCACCTACAGGCACCAAATCTCCAAAATCTTTCAAGAGCATGTTAGACAAACTAAAGAGGTTTTTAGGCTTCTATTTAAATTTTTTGTAAAACCGTGTGGGAGATGACTTTCTGAAACGTACAATTAAAGAACAAAAAATAATTAGACCAATACTCATCTTAGAAGGGCTTTGACTACCAGGACTCCTGTAGCATATAAACCAGTAAAAGTTACTAACCACCTATTATATTCTAACACCAGGAATATTTTTTTTATTCCCTAAGAAATACGAAGGGGTTCCAAAGGTGCAAGCGTGCATTCAGTCATGCTACCAGACATGCTTACAGTACTGACAGTTGGTGTGGTAGGTATGCTTCAAATACATAATTTCTTGGAAGTTATGAAGCTTGTGCTTTATAACTATCACCTGAAAGTCAACATGCAATTCATCCCCGACGTTTTCTGGTTTTGTATTTTTATACGTAATACATGCGATCCATAGATCTCACTAAACCAAGGATTTATATATACAAAATAGCGAACAACACTTGTAAGAGGTGAATGATCTGCAACAGTACATTCACTCTATACTCTGCAAAGATAACAAAAGTACAAAAATTAAAAAATAAAAAAGTACAAAATTACTAAACAGGAGGATACAAGACTAATAAAACAAAAAGACACTGCAAGCAATTCTGATGCTCAGACAAGGCCTCTAGTGCTATTTTAGATGTCCTAGACACCTGCACAGGACTAGCTGACCTGTGCAGAGCTGCAGAAGACTCGGGCTTCGCTGGAGCAGATGCTGAGGGTCCAAAGACATTACACAGGCTGAGTGCCATACATTACAGCTAAATACCTGAAACTGGAAAAGGGATTATGTTCTGTAGATTCAAATGCAAACCCAGGAGAACGCAGGACAAAAAAAAAAAACCTGAAGAGCCATTATTGGCTCAGATTAATGTAAAAAATTCATGGAAAACATGCAAAAAGCCAACATTTGCCTGTGGTAATAAAGGAATGCTCAGTCAAGACAGGACCATTGCAGAAAAGCTAAATGAATTATTTGCATGATACTCACTATGCAAGAAGATAAGACCTTGACAGCTCTAAACCGAAGTATTAGCAGAGGAAGCTTTGGGGCAGATTAACAAAATGAAAAGGCACAAAAACACCCAGACCCAAGAGTTCACCCAAGAGCTCTAAAACAATGGAAGCATGATCAAATCAGCTGCTATAATAAACAAGAGAATTGGTAGGCACACGGGAATATGATGTAATGGGGAAGAGAAAGCATGGCTTTGTAAAGAGAAGTCCTAACTTCAAGATTACTAGCGTTTCTGTAAGGAGTTAATGATTATTTGGATAAGGATGATTTGGTTAATGTAGTATATTTAGATTTCTGAAAAGCTCTCACAAGCCAAAAGCTCTTAAACAATTTGTCACAAGGTAAAATAAAAGGTCTGTCATGAATTACTATTTAAAGGATGGAACAGAATAAGTGGGCAGTTTTCACAACATTACTAGTGGAATTCCAAAACGACCTGCTCTATTAAACATAAATGCCCTGGAAAATATGGCAAACAGCAAGGTTATAAATTTGCTAAACGACTCAGGCCAGCTCAAAGTAAAGCTGCCTACAGAGACCTGCCATCATGGTGACTACACACAACAAGCGCCGGTGACATTCTGTGTTGATAAATGCAAAGTAAAAGACAACTCAAACTAAGGATGGGCAAGGATAAGTGCTAAATTAACTACTGCTCCCAAGGAAGGGATCTTGGAGTTGTTGCCAATAATTTTCCGAAAACAACAGCTCAGTGGCCAATGGCAGCCAAAAGGGTGGATATAGTGATAAAAATTATTAGGAAGGAAACACAGAGTAAAACAGAAAACATCATAAAGCCAGAGTGCTCACATCTTGAATCTCTCTCACAAAGCTCAGCAGCAGCCTCAGGAAAAAACGAGGCTCTTCAGCTTGGAAGAGACAGCTCGGCCTTATGAAAACAACGGAAGTCTACAGAATCAGGAATGAGACTGCAGGAAGTGAACAGAGATTGACAATTGATTATTTCTCATGTCAGGAAAACTTAACACCCCCATGTTTTTGCTGCAGTTATTAGGCAGCAAGCATAAAACAACAAAAAGACTTTCTTCGAAAATGCATAATTAACTTGTGGAACTCATCGCTACAGAGGCTTAAAGCATAAACGTGTCCAAATAAAAGCAAGTTCATGAAGGACAGCATTAAACACAATGGTTTGGATGTATCTTCCATCCTATCAAAAGCAGGGTTTGCTCTATTTCTCCTACTTTCTTTAAATGTCTGCTGCTGGTCCCCGCTAGACGCAGAACAGCAAGCTAAGTTATGTTGTCTAACCCAGTGTAGTGGCACGTACATACCTCTTGCTCTTCTCTGCCAGTCCAAATCTGAGTGTTCTTCAAGCTGTCATACAAGGCTCCTGTTGCCCTGTCCAGCCCCAAAAGTGTTTGCTTCTGAGTAGCTATTGTCTTTAAGTCTCCTTAGTCAGACCAAAATACTGTCAAATTAATTACACTCACTGGAGGCAATTATTTTATTAAAATTGCAGATGGAGAAGAAATTGAGAAGATGGAGAGTCCAGCTACCAAGAAGTGTAAGATACTCTTTGCTCCTGACGGTCAAAAGTGGATGCAATACTGGCAAATAAGACGGTCTTTGAGCAACAATAAACAAGACAAGCTAAGAACAGAAAGAGCTGGTGTCCAGTGCTGCAAGGATTTGGCAGTGTGCTTGTCTTCTGTTTATAGAAAGCATAATGGCAGCATACAGCCCTTCCAGGGACTGAGCATAGGATTTATGCAGTGTCTGCACTATATAAACCTACTTGATGTGCCACTTAGCGTTTACAATGCCTTACTAAAACCAGAGAAAAATAAAACATAGATCTTGCACCTTCTCCCTTTCCAAAATATTGTTGCAAATGACACAAATCTGATGTACCTATCAGCCTACCACTAAATATACCTTGTTCCCACATAACCTAATGCTTCAAACTAGAGTAGAAAAATAGAAGTGAAACAGGCCATCCCTAAATTTAGATTCTTTTTTCATGTACAAATAACTGAAGGCGAAAGCAAGGCACATAAGCATTTAACTAGTTGATTCTGAATACAGAGATACTTTTAGATCTTTTAAATTATTTACAGGCCTAAAAGGGTGGTCAAACATGAAAAATATGTCCAATTATTAAGAATAAAAATAAGATAAAAAATAGATCATGCTTACTTTCCTAAAAATATCTACAGTACTAAACACACATTCAGCAAGAGCAAATGCCTGAATCTACAAGCACCCAAGCAGTGCTTACTCCAAAAAGCTCTCTCTCTTTTAATTCATTTTGCCCAAATGTAACACTTACTTAGATTATATTTAAAAACTACTCCGCTGCATAAGGACAGTGTGAAAGTGTGCCTGAAATGACTTACTCTCCTACTTGCTCCTTTTAAAACAGATTGAGAAAAAAATAAGCAATTTTTTATCTTCAAGCAATTTCATTCATTGACTCATGACCGTTAACAACATTTATAGCTCTGTAAATTATAATCAGGATAATCAAATCCTGTGCTTCGGGGTATGAGCTGATCACCACAGGAGCTGGGAGGAAATTTTCTCCCATCTGCTGCACTGCACAGTTGTATAGGTGCATTGTTGGTACGATGGAAAGTTCACCCTATGTGAACGCTGGTGGCAGAATATAAGGCTTTGAATGCCAAAAATGTCAGAATGACAAATTCTATGTGATTGATGAGATCTCCCTACGAAGCCTCCCCACTCGCTGCCAGACTCTGCTGCTGTGCTATGCGCACGGACCGCAAGACCAGTGAGTCTACAACTTCCAGGACCGTCTAGACGACACAGCTAAAGCAAGGCAGACAGAAATAGAGAAGCATCTCTTTCCTACAAACTCTGAATTTTAATTTCTCCTGTTGTAAACAGGTCCTTCACTGACTAATCTTACCCCCAGCAAATATAATTTGATTTTACTGTAGCCATATATGTAAACATAATACGAGAAAATCATGGCATTAACATTATTAACTACTAACAAAATTATATTCCTCAAGTAAAAGCTGGAACATAACTTAATTTAATCTAATACATTCCATGCACAGAGACACACACAGACACACATATATACACTCACACCAAAATAACATTAATTTAAACATCATGTTTCTGAAATCCACTAATCTGAGGTCACTATATATATGATTGAAAACTGCACTTAAACAGGATTTCTCTGTCATTCTATCATATTTGTCTGTAACCATAGGACAATAATAAGCACAAATATTTCAGAGAAATCTGAAATCAGGAGGAACTTATATTTCAATATCCCATGTAAAATAACAAACTAAAACTAGGAGTTCGCTGTGTACGTAGGAGCAATACCAGCAATAGCTACAGCCCAACCAAGTACCATAAAGCTTTAAGTGCCAGCTTTAAACTGCCAGCTTAAAATTTCTATCCATAAAGTTATCAGGACACACATGTGAGCCCCACAGCAATGCTCTGCAGACCCCTAAGCCTGTAACCTCACTGTGAGCGTGCAGAAGACGGCATTTACCCTCTCCCTTAACTGAGTGTTGTATCTGTACAGCTCCCAAGAACCAACGAAGATGTCAGGAGGAAAAGGGTGAGTTGGTGACTAAAATCCTTGCCAAAATACTGTTTTAAGGAAACATACTTCTGTTAAGCACGGGTAGAGAAGCTTCACTGCTGGCTCAGTGATTCCGCCTTACAAACAACGCTCTTTCTGCTAGGAAGCTCTGGCTTATCTATGAGTCAATGTCATGAGGACAAAGCTGAGAGGTGGAGTTGGTCTGTATCATTAGTGTTGCTAAATACAGGGTTGGACCTATCACATAAATCTGCATGGTAAATTTGAGACAAAATTTACAAGAGCATATCTCAAGAAGTTGCTGAAATCCATGAGGTTGCGCCATACTGTCTTTAAGATACACATTGAAGCAGCTGAACATGAAGTACCTGGTCTGTAATGTTTTAATTTTATTCCTAAATATTCACATACTCTTTCTCTCCCTAGAAGCCTTCACAGAAAACTGCATTTTTATGTATGCATCAAAATACTTCCCCTTTGTGTCTGCAAGGCTACTTTAGACTAGAAAACTCACTTTAAAATTATATTAATTTTCACATTTACTCAAATGGCACCAGGACAGGGGTGTAAGAAAACAGGTATGGCATGGAAGTCTTGGCATTTGAGTGAGTATCCCAGCTTTTGAAGCAGCAACAGAAACATGTCCTTATAATTAAAAATGATTGTTTCAAGAAAAACAGTATGTACTTAAGAACGGTGTTTCAGGTAGTTCACTTAATATTGCATAGATATACTCTGTACTAAAGTTTTGTTATAAAAGTGAAATTCAAAAAACAGTTTAGGTATGTGCACGTGTAAGTAAAGCAGTGTGTGTATGTGTGGGTGTGTAAATGCTATACGCCCAGACGCAAACCCTCAATGCATTGAGTAAACTTCAGCTCTATACCTTAGTACTCAATTCTGAGTCTGGTTACCTTCCGGATTGCTAAGTCTTTCTAAATTAGAACAAGCAATTTCTCTTTGTTTTACCTAATATTTGAAAATGGCAAAAAAGTCCCATGGGTCACTGAAAATTATCCCTTCATTCCTGCTGCCTGTTTCAAGTCAGTCAAAACATTCCAGACTTCAAAAGGGGGCTTTGCCTGCTTAGGCCATTTTGGTGTCCTTCTACGGTTGGCCTATGAGGGATTGGTTATTTGGATAAATTAGTTTGTGGAGCCTGCTGGCCTTCTAGAAGACCTCAGTGTCTGACTGCAAATTAGTTCTACCGAACATGTAGAAATCCCTGGGCAGACGAGAAGAAATAAATGGTGATAAAATCTAATACTACAATGTTTGTAATGAGATTTTATTCTGCTCTGTAGCTTGTAAGCAAAGCTAATGTTGAATTAAAAATTTTAAAATATAAAAATGTCCATGAAAGCACAAAATCAGATCAGTAGCCGAGTCACAGCAGAGAACGCTGGATGCCAACTTTAAAGTTAAGCTTCCAGCAGGAATCTTTTACAAGAACAAACAAAAAACCTCCTGGTTTTCCACAAAATCAAGTAGGTATTTACATTACGGATGCACCCCCGCTTAAGCCAGGAAGTCACACAGTTGAATTCTGCTGGAGCTTGGGCTGTGAATAAACTGCTATGCAGTCTTTTAGCGCATAGTTGTACAACTGCCTAAGAAGAGTTTATCCTTAAGGAAGAAAAGTCAGAGAGCCAAAACTAACAAACATGGCTCCTCGAGCGGAACAATGGTCCAGAAAACCTAGTAAAAAAGAAAATAAACTTCACTGGCAGTTCGCTTTTTACTGTTAAGGGCTAAGCTACAACTTCATCAAGACTTTCAAGAAGAGACTTCATGCAGAACAGTATGCATACAGTGCACGTATATAGTGGCTAGAAAGAGTCAGAGGGATTGTGTATTTTTTATATACCCAATTTTATAAGGTGATCTAAAAATGCCTTACACCATAACTAAGACAAAGATCCACCTCTCTGAGGAAGAGAGGGTTTGTAGCTAAGATCAGTGGTGGTATCTGTTGACGGACCCCCACGAAATCCCTGCAAGGTCTCTGTCCTGATCCTAAAGCTGGGACCATAAGGTCAGCGCTGATGTGTGTGTGTGGAAAACACACTAAGAGTTACACTGGCGGTGGGATTAGTTTCCGGTATCAGTGGCAGAATATTACAAATGCTCGTTAAAATAATATCTACAATGAATGCAGTGTTTAGGCTCTGGTTCTGCAAAGATGAATACGCCCAACACTCTGAGTTGTGGGTAGAAGTACGTCTGTCAATGCTGCAAGCATCGTTGCCTACGGCACTGCAGGATTTCTGCCACCAATTAGGAAAAGCACATTTTAAGTAACAAGAATTCCTCCCTGGTGTTACTGCAAACCCAACTGAATGAATAGTTTGTAGTGAATAAGGTATGCTCTTCAAACTGTCTACAAACAGCTTAAAATTTTCAGAAGTATTTTCACTAAAATGTTTTTAAAGAAAAAATTCTACTAATAGTTACTGATTGAGCAGTTACCATAGACCGCCTAGCAGCAGCTCATTTCAATTTGGGGAATTTAAATACATCAGCTAGTTCCGTCTGTTCATTATTTTTGACGCTTACCGAGTGTTAAAAGTGGGTTTTGTGGCTTATGTTTCCAATATCCTACCAATTGCAGATAGGGAGGGGAAGGGGAGTGGGAAGGGTGCAGGTTATATGCTCAGTTACAGATTGCAATTGCATGGTGCTTGTTGGTTATTGCCTTGCAGACCTTACCAAAAAGGAAGCGTGTTACACATTTCTTCAGAATAGCAAGGGAACGCAGAAGAGAGTACAGTGCTGTGCCAGCCTTTGAGAGAAACTGAGGTAGCACCAATACACGTGATTTTCACAGGTGATGATGCTGTGAGTTTTCAACCGAAGGTAAAATACTTGTATTTTCACCCATTTTCCTCATAGACTTTGTTCCCTAATGTGACAAACAGGTAGTGTGACAGCACAACAAACATGCCATCGATAAGTCGATGACGTTGTTCAAACCCAGAGCTCATGTCTGGCTGTCACCAGCCATGCCCGCAGGCACAGCCATGCCACCACCACGGCGGTGGCCTCTGAAACCGCTCCCGGGCTGGAGAGCCGCGCCGCCGAATCCCAGCTCGCTTCAAAACAAAATTAACTTTCTAGCCCTTCTGGTAGCGAAGATAACCTTGAAAATGTGAAGAGAGTGTAATCTGATGCCTCAGTAAGACTGCAAAGAGCTTGAAACAAAGAAGGAGAGATGTGAACTGCCCCAGCCATCTCTCTCTGGGCCCCATGGACTCAGCATTTCTGTGGTCGTGGAGTCTGGCGTTTTTCCAAGATTCCACAGAATCTTGCATGTTTGCTGCAAAATTCATTATTTTGCTGCAGCCAGGTGCTGGATGTTTTTTGGTTTGGGTTCCCCCCACCACCACCCCTTTTCTTGCTGAAACCAGCTACTCGCTCTGCATCTTTCCATTAGCTGACGTAGGAGGTGAATTTTCGGTGCAAGTGCCACTCTCCAATACATGGCATGGGGTAAGCAGATGAGCAGTGTCCGGCGAGCAGCAGGGAGGAGCAAGAAGTTGGAAGTGTACAGCCAGGCTGCCCAGAGCACTGACCGAAAGCTGAGGTTTGGGGGCTGCGGGGGGAATCGGAGAAGATTAACTGCTGAAGCAGACTACGAGCACCTCCTTTCTTGGCTCATTGGGTACACTCTGTTTGGATCTAACTTGACTGCTGAGGGCCTCAGAGTCTTCGCTCTGTTTTCCAGATGGGCAAAGTTCATTATCAAAAATACTTGATGCTGAAAATACTTCTTGGTGTACAATTCTGCAATGAGAATTTTCAACTATGAGCCTGGACGGGGTAGGAATGAAAAGTATTTTATGCTATGTAATAACCTAACATCGCTCCCAAAGAGAGACTGATGGGGAAGAAATACCCTCCCAAATATTCCCAGAGGGTATAGTAATTGCTGAAAACATGCTAACATTTACTTTTGAAAACTTCCTTTTGCTGAACCTTGCAAATGAGTAGAAAATATGCATTATTTTAAAAATCAATAGCCAAATTAAATGAAATGAAATGCTTGCTTACCTCTACAATGCCTTTTTGGAGGTTTTTAAAAAGTTGTCATCAGGGTACCTCTAACCCAAGTGTATATCTACCTTAAGCATATCAAGCCAGAAGCTTCCGATTATCAGTGATTGTCATGTTTCTAGGGCTTCTAGAGGGTTTCTAGGGCAATGCATTCATGCCAATGCCAAGTTTGGGACTGGTAGAGATTTAGCCTACCACAAACGTAAGCCACAATAATTTTACATCAATTTTTTAAAATCAATTTGGTATAAGAGGTACTGTGACCCGTTCTCAGTTTCCTTATAATCAGAATTTCTCTAACATCCAAACTGACACCTTCATCTCAAAAATATTTAAAACAAGATGTGGGGTTTTTTTCTTCTCAGGTATGCGTGAGCAGTGGGACTCATTGCAAATGACTAGCAGGCAGAAAAGCCCCCTCAGGGTGATGAAGAACAGGGCTTACAAACTCAAACGGAGATTGGAGCATGAGTATATCAAATCTGGTGTGAGATGCCACCCTATGCATGGCACGTCAAGGCCTAAACATGTTGGCTATGTATCAGACTTGCAGATTTCAGTAGCAAGCCAAATAATACTACTTCGTTGGTGTTTGTTCCAAAGTCGATCAAGTGAAGAGGTACATCCACAGAAAGATCAGTGAGGTGAGCAGCATGGCATTTTGAGTCTTTGAGAATAAAAAGCCCCGTCATTGAGGCGGCCCAGTTGTAGGAACTTACAAGATCTTGGTTGCCATTGAGATCTCTGCTTTACTGACAAATTGGGTTGAAATAAACAACCAATTTAAAATAACCCACAGCTTACAAAGATTCAAGAACTCTTCTTTTAGCTTGATAAAACACGAGTGGAACATCTTTAATAGGTGCATATATCATTAGCAAACAAGCTTCAAAGCCTTTTCTGGACTTGGAAAGAAAGAAACTGAACATCGGTGACTTTTTCAAGCAGGATAATACACTGATATCCTCTGTCTAGCCAGCCTCAGATTTGTGTTATGCTTCTTTCTCAGGCACCTAGTAAAGGAAAGGCAGGGGCAGATGTAGCGTTCAAGTTTGCAAGCACAAGTTCGCAAATCAGTTCCTGCAGAACGTCAACCAAACACATGCTGGTACCACTAGGACCATTTCCCCAGGTGATGAAAGTGTTGCTTAGATGCTAAAATCCCCTCTCCCCGGTACGAGTGTAACAGAGAGCAGAATTTAGCTCATTGGGCTTACCATGGTATCCTCTTGTGCACATTAACACTGACAGGCTCCCTTACCATGTGAAACACCATCCTCTTTCTCATCTAACAGAGAAATCTTGCCCAAAGACAGTGGCAAAGTACCTACTCCTCTACTCTCTCATAGTGTTGTCTGATAAACTTTTTTCATTTTCCTTTCCTTTCTCCTTCTCCTGGTACTTCCTCCGTTGTCCATCTAGCTCTATTTTCCTAAAACATTATACTCCTTCAATACTCAGTCGTTAAATAAAGCTCCTCCCTTACCCACGTGTACCTGAAATCACTTTCACAGCATAGTTGGCATTGGCCAGTTCCGAAATTAAAGTACCTTTCAACTGGTGCTTGCAGAAAAGTTTTCCTCTTTTCCTATGGACTACCACCAGGTTTTTAGTCGCTGTATGTGTTTGGGATCTTAAATCCCAAACAGCTTTTGGTTTCTGTATTGTAATTGCAGAGAGTTAATCTATCCCTCTCCCTCTCTTTCCTTCTTTCTTGTATGCACACACACAGAGCAGAATAAATAAAAACAGTGTTCACACCATCTTCTTTATTTTCACTGAAACTATTTTGCCTTCTGACTACTGCTTTTAAGAAATCTCCATGTTGGTCAACTGACTGTTGCAAACGCAGCAGCCTGTCCATTTATGAATGAATTAAAGTGAGGCCTAATTGCAGGATTTGATTCACCAGTTTAATACCCCAATTTTAAACCTATCCGATGACACGGCAATCAGAAGAGTCACACCCCACAGTGGTACTTCTGCCCTGTGTCATACACCTTTGGGCTGTTCAGTTCTTGCTGTTACAGAAGCCTGAGTGCTTGTCGATGCAGCAAGTCTATTCAGCAGTTACTGGTTTAGATTTTGATAATCCTGATAGCATCCATGGCTACCACCCACTTGGGTAATGTGAAGGGAAATTCTGAGCAGATGAAGTGTTTTACAGGCTCTCTGGACTAAGTGGTGAAAAGAAGGAATGGAATGAATAACCCCAACAGGAGTGCTGGTGGTGCCAAACCATGAACAAATATTTCCCTTAATACTCCTGTTATGTTAAGTGACAGTTACATTTGTCATTACATACAGCTCCAGCGTACGATTACCCGACCCAAACCCACCACAGCACACGAAGCCCAGGCTATGCCGGGCATACAGAGAGGCTATATTGCAGTGGAAGCCGCAGAAAATCCCAGCAGCTTCAGGGAAAGGCTTTTCATGCATAAAGGAAAGCCTGATCCCAAATAGAACACGGACTGGGCTTGGGTGGTGCTGAAAGCTCTGGGACTGCAACTGCAAAGAGGACCATCCCTGTTTAGCACCAGTCGGTTACCATGGCCACCCCTTTCTCTAGGAGTGAATTGGTCCTTTTCACACATTGCTGTAGCAGCGATGGATAAATACCCAAACGTACACATAGAGACAGACTGTGGAACAAATGAACATTGGAAAATAATCAAAGCCATATTGCTTCAGACAGTAAAAATGACACTAGGCGAGAAGTGTAACAAAAACACGCAACACAACAGGCTTATTGTTAGGTGGCTTAGTTCTTTCTACTCTGTTGCTATGTGAAAAACTAACACAAGCATCGGGGAAACTGGAGGTACAAGGGGAAGAGTGAGAGATGATGCAGAGTACTGACAAATGCAGAAAATAAACAAACCAGAACAAAATGCAGGAAATAAATCTAATCAAATTTACTAAATAGTAGTTTTTGGAGTTATTTTACAACTGGTAAAAATAAGGCAATTTCAGTATGCACCGTTTCTGCTAAAACAACCCAGAATAAAAACATATATGTAGCATTTTGATGTTCACTGAGTGCCAAGAATGATATCACAAACTAAGCTAACAAATCCGTAACACACACTAATCATTTGACCGTGCATGAAATATTATTTTAAAACATTATTAACCATGTCTGATAGTTTGCAAAATTTCTTACCATTGCAACTTTATAAACAGGCATTTACAAGAAACAACAATGCTGCTAAAGGCATGGTTTTTAAGAAACACAAATTTTGCCACTGTTCATAAGACTTTGCAGCTAGGAGTTGCACCCGCTTCTCCCAGAAGCAAAATTTGCATGTATTTACACAGGCAAAGAGAAATAACTTCAAATAACGGGACGAAAACTCCCTAACAGATCAAAATGTTAACAATATAAATGCAGCAAGCCAAATGTTTCTTAGAGAAAGCAACAACCATCATTTTGTAATATGAATCATTGAAGACAAGTATTTTTAAACCTATACTTATTTTCTGTAGCTTTAGCATAAGCTTCCATCTCTCAATGAATTTCATCATCCACGGCTTCCAATCATTTAAAGTGCATGTAGCTTTCTGAAACGTTCCAGCCACTCGGTTGCAACAAAAATAATTACCACTTTAAAAGCCATAACTTTTTTCCTCAGGACTGACAAGTTGTTTACTTACAGACTTCCCATTTATTCCCCGGGGGTTTTCCATTGAAGATTTCTTCTTCCAAATTATATACGGGCTATTAGTTACAGTGAGGTTCAGACAGTCCTAGTACACACACACACCTGCGGAAAAGACAGTACCACATTGCCGTATTAATTTGTTGGCATGAAATTAAGAGCTGATCTTTACATCTGCAACTTCCCAATAACTAACAAGTATTCACAAGTTGGGAGCAGTTATCTTCGATGAATTGAATTAATCTTGAAAATAAATATATAGTTGAGCTGTTTATTGCAAATCCACGCAAGCCAAAAGCAGGCAGTGAGAGCCCTGTTGCGCTCGCTGTCGGCAGATGAATAAAAGGCAGCCAGGAACTCTTCTACTGGCAGTATTTCTGTGCCAACAACACATCTTTTTTTTTTTTCTTTTTTTTTTTTTGGTGAAGTTCAGCCTCTCCCTGATATCTATCAATGTCAATTGTACTTTAATGCTAAGAGGAAATAATAACAAAGAAATATGATTGTAGATTGAGCCAGGATAAAAGAGAAAATCCACAAAGTTTTCAAAACGTTGCCCTCAAGCTAAGGATATTTTTATACTAAATCTCTTCAAGTTTACATTAGGTCACAGTCCTAGCCCCTATAAATTATAAATATGGGATGCTTTGTGTTCTCTCACCTTTGGAAACAGTGTTCTTTGATGATAAAAATAACAGTGAAGCGCTGAGATGAATTAACAAAGGCTTACCCCCCCGAACAGACATAAATTCAAAATATGGTTTCCTTACGGAGACAATTTTCTTTAGAATAAAATGCTGTCACCGTCTTAAAATTTAGAATTAATCATTCAAATAATTCAAACAAAGTCAACTAAAATCCTCATTAGAAAAACTGGCTTTTTTTTCTTTTTTAAAGATATGGGGCAAATGCAGTCTGCTAAAGAATAATAAAAATGTAATTCTCATTTTTTTAAGTGTGTGTGTATATATATATGCCTTATATACACAGAGATGTGAATAGCAGTTTGCTTATCTATGACAAGTGAAAATCCGATGGCCTGAAGATATTCAATTTGTCCTAAAACCACCCTGTATATGAAACATATATGTATATTTTAGGATCAGGATCCAAAATCTTATTCTGCATCTTTCTTCCTGAATAGGATACTTGCAAGAAAAAAAAAAATCCTTCAAGTCCAGTTGTTCTGTGCACAATAAATCCATACTGGACACTACTCATTGCACAAATTCGGCTACTTTATAAAAACTAAACATTAAGAAAGTGTTAACAGGTCCACTCCACACCCTAAGGAAGATGCTAATACAAACCATGCTTCTGTAATGCATCCACTCCCTTCTTTCTGGTTTACAATTGAGAGACCTAATCCAGTCCTGCTCCTGCTGAGAACAATGGCCAATCTGAAATATTTCTATGAAATCAGGGTTTGGTGCTCACATTTGTTCTGACAACAGATTATAGGTTAGAAAATTACTCAAGGCTTTAAAAAGGGACAATTAAAGTTAGGGAGGGGAAGGGACAAGAATTTCTCCTAACTTTAAAAAAAATAATAATAATAGCAAAGAGCTGAAGAAAACAGTTCTCTCACAATGCCCCACTCCTAAGCAATGACTGACATCTGTTTCAAAAACTCTTTTATTGCAAAATTCAATAAATGGAAAAACCGCACAAGCTGAGCTGAAAGTCTGCCACTTCAGCGAGGGAATAAAATGGAGCCTTTTCTAATGGAAAAATATTCAAAAGTCAATTGATGTAATGTTGGTATGTGAATGACCTGACAGCTTTTCAGATCAGCAGTGCTCTCTTTACTAATGGAAAGAAAACTTTACCAAGACTGGTAATCGTCTACATTTAAAAAGCATTTTCTATTAAAGCCCATAAGGAAAAAGCATATATGTTTTAGTGTATGTCGTAGTTCAACCGTAATTAGACAACCTAGCTTGCAGAAGCTGCTGTAGCAAACATTTTCTCTCTCTGGGAGAGGCTCCTATAACACACCAGCGTCAAAAGAGCCCGCTATTGCATATTCTGCTCTGACTTATTCTGCCCCTCCAAGCCATGGCAAAAGAGATTTAAGAAATGATCCCATATATACCCCCACACACAACATTAGGGGCAGACTTGTCTTTCTCAGCAGACACCAGAGACCACTGGCAGCAGAATCAAGCTAGCAGTAACATGAGGGCTTAGATGGTAATAAAGAACAGCTGATTTACAATGTAATTAAGTAATGTTAATTTAAAAAATTCAACTTTTGAACAAGAGCAACTTAGTTATCCTTATTATAATTGTCATCTTAGGTTATTTTTAACTTTTAGTAAAGCTTTACGAGAACTAATTAAATTCCCTTGAGTTGTTAATGTATCAAAAATTACATCTAAATTACATAGAGTATCTATTACAGAGAAGTTGTTATATGCAAAATATGCCATCACATATGAGGGAAAATACATCAAATTATTGAAAAAGACAAGATCTAAGTTGAAGGGAAGTCATGAAAGTACATATCCCCTTTTCTTTTTCTCTACTACTTTTGAAGTCATTTGCTTAGTTAAATATTATTATTATTATTAAATGCATGACGGTAGCAGTTAGTCCAAGCAGCTAAAGAAGCACTATTGTACCAGGCATGGTAGCCGGCAGCCCCCTTTTCCAAACAGCTATTACCATTTTAAAGGGAATAAAAAAAAAAAACCTACAAAGAGCAAAGAAGTACAGAAAGTGGTTTACGGGGGATTTTATTCCCTTCTTTCTGAAACGTTATCCAGCGCCGTGCAATTTTCCCCGCACATATGGACCTGAACGTGCGCCTGTGCAGCCAGGCACAGGGCAGTTGCCAACCGCTCCCCAGCCAGGCTGCGGAGGTGGCCAGGAGCTTCCATAAGCTCCTTATCGTGCAAGGGCTGTCCCCGTCTGAGCACCCACCTGAAAACCTGACAAAAGCGAGTGGCCGATTACACGGGAAGCAGATGTTAAACGCAGTCAGGGACACTGTGAAATAACCTCTTAGGGCTGGAAGGTACCGGCGGAGGGTGATCTTTGGCACAGACATCACCGAACGCAAGAGTGACCAAAAGGTAACCGGCCACGGCTGACTCCCAGCACTTACGGGCACCGACGTTTAAGGACAATGAACCTGATTTCTCATTCTTGCCGAGCTGTTCTCCATAAAAGCTTTGCATTTCCCATGTAAGCCCTACTCTGCCGCTAATACCCGCGTCTCGGAGCCGTCCCAGGGCTGCCGTAACGCACGTTCAGCTGCAGTGAGCCCCTGCTGAAACTCACTGTGATCACAAACAGCAGGAACACACAATACCTTGGGCTACCTTTCCCTCTCCATCACCAAGGAGAAGGGATTAAACCTTTTTTCTTGTTCCTGTGCCACCAGCAAAACTGCTCCTGTCTTAGAACCTCCCGGCTGATTACACCCTTGCAAATTCTCCAAGACGAGGTCACTTTTAGTGTCATCAGTGGATACTGTTTTGTTCTTATTTTCTTTTTTTGGAAAAAAAAACCAAAACACAAAAGTTTGCCAGACTGATCATGCTTTCTCATGAACTGGTAGGATTTTCTAGTAACACCTAGATAAAATCGTTATCTCCCCAAATTTTATCTCCTTCATTCTCTAGAAGAAAAAAAAACAAACCATAAAAGCCACAGGTGCTTTATCATTTGGTAGAGAAAGAAAGAGGTTATGATGCTGGGCGAAATGGTCTTTTTTTACCGTTTAGATGATAGCGTGTGGTATTTCACAGTTAATGTTAGGAAACTCGATGGTTTTGATTTTAGGTGCTATATTTGGGAAGTTTCCTTTTTAGCACTTGGTAAAGGCTCACTACATTCATGCCATTCCCAGGTAGGTCTCTCGTCCCCCAACCCCGCTTCCTTTTAAGGTGTTAAATTTGGCAGATAACCTGGGTAGCATTTAGAAAACAATTATTTCCAAATGCTAGGAAAGAAACTTGCCAAGTATAACAGCTAAAAAACAAAAAGAAAAAAAATAAAAGAGGAAGGAAATAAAATGAAAGAGGGAAAGATATTTTTAAAAAATGAAATTTAGTAGGGACCTTTCAGCAGCTTTATAAACAATTAACTCCAGCGCTGCGACCGAAGACCACCTCTGATTCAGCCTGGAACGCCTGCAGATGCAATACAGCATCCTGCCTTCCCGCGAGCCTCAGGGACTCCAGTAAAACAGACAGGTGCCCAGATGTGCAGGACCTAACATGCACATCTGCTGGAAGACATCCCACACCAACTGCAGTGCTGACACTGACCTAAACACAGGCTCTGGGCCAGCCCCAGACCTCTCTGTGGGTACGCAGCCTGCAGGTAACAAACAGCACGGGAGGTAGGTCACCGCTTTTGCATCCCCATAAACATCCATGTCCGTCTCAACAGACCTTTTTTCCCCAATACCACTGAGCAGAAATGCATGGGGTGTCAGGACTTGTGGCTGGAGTAAACTTGCAGGGAAGAGGGCTGAAAAACTTCAGTTTTATTGGTAAGCTTTCCTTTCTAAAGATAGAACAAGCACTCTCAGTGTCCTGGACAGGCACGTGTAAAACCCATGGCACTTACACTCACTGTGCTCTCTAGGTCAGCACCAAAGTAATCTCATTCTTTTTAGGTCAGTAATATAAATAAAATATCTAGATTTTTTGGCTATCTGGGTGATCACTTTTAACTTTAAAATAAAGATTAAAAAATCAATTAAAACCTAAAATTATGGTGTTTCCTTAATGTTTTTAATTTCATTGAAAACTAACATTTCTGGTAAGGAAACATGAGGTCTCATCTACCTACGCAGACATCTCACTGGGTGCTGGACCAGATTAACAGAGGAGACACAAGAGCACAAGGAAGACAGAAGAAAGGACTATAAACACAAAGAACACACCACAAGCAAATTATATTAATGACAGCCTGGACAATATATCTGTACTACATTTTGAATCCTGATAGTATTTATAAAATTGCTACAACACTGTAAGCCTAAGTATGTCTTGAAGAAGCCACTGGACAATAGAGTTTGTGTCACATTTCTCCCATATACGATTAAGTCTAACAAGAAAAAGGGGGTGTTGAGAACAGAAGGACCACGACACTGGTTCAGACCAAGTGCTGTCTCCAACGACGGCCGTAAATGGACACAGAAGAGCAAGAACAGAACAAGCATATGCCATTGCCCCAGTATTTTCCCAGTTTCCTGCTTTTCCAGTTTAGAGGATTTCCTGAGCCTGGTGGGGTTCATCTGTCTAGCAACCCTCAGTACAGCTCTCTCAAGTACTTGTCCATCTTCCTCTTGAACCCATGTGAACTTTTTGGATTCCTAACAATTCTGAACATTCATTTTTTGGGGGCATTACTGAGCACTGAACAGATTTTCTTGGAATTATCTCTGATGCCGAGATCTCATTTCTGAATGGTGGGGGTCAGCTCAGTGCCCACCACTTTCCATATACAGCTACAGCTATTTTGCCCAGGGTCTGGCAGTTTACATTTAGCTCTGCAGAATTTCATTTGTCATTTTGTTGTCCAGTGACTTGTCCCATAAGGTCCTTGTGCAGTCTTCACAGTCTGCTGTCATTGCTATGCACCTCATTCCCCAAGTCATTTATGAATAATTTGCTAATTTAAATTGCTAACCTGGAGTATCTTCCATTGAAGTGGAAGCAACCTAGAAAAATGGTTGTGCCTGATTAGCACAATTATTCAAACTAAGCTATTGGAAGAAAGTGGAGTGAGAATAACAGAAAATTCCCACCTGAAGAAATAAACAAAGGCAAAAGATGTTGGCATGTTTATCAAGGAATGGGAATCTGCTGGCTGCTAATTTCTGCAAGCTCGGAAGAGCTCTCTGGTCCCCTGATGTCAGAAGAGACTTGGTCAAATACAAAGAAACCTCTCCTGAGGTGGAGAAAGAAACCCGACAATGTAGTGACCAAAACTACCAGATCACCTGGGAAGAGCGAAGGTTTAAGACTGGAGAACTGCAAAAATGAGGTTAATAATTTGCCGTTGCTTTTACATGTTCTAAAACTGAAATATAACTGGTTCAGAAACCGTCTTGATAAAGTCTTTGTGTTGCTTCCTTCATCTACCATGGTCAGGAACGGTTTAAGTTGCGAAAAGGAATGAGGCCCTGGTAAGTATGTGCATCGGGTATGACGCCAGCGATGGCCCGACTGCCGAGTGCATCTCCCTGGGAGAGGCACCCAACAGGACACCTCTGTTAGGAAGCTCCACAAAGGGCCAAAGTGGGAGACACATATACATACGTAATTTTAAAGCAATAATGTTATTCTAAAAGCAGAGCTCTCCAAACATAACAAAAGATCATATTTTTCATTGAATACTAAACATACATGAAAGTCAAACTGTAAAACAACGTTAAAATTATACTGGCAACCTGCTTGCCAGATTTATTTTTTTTAAATGAATGACTTACAAAATTAATATGATGTTTAAACTACCCAGTGGGATCGACTTTATTTGTATCTGAAATGTAGGCTGAAACTGTTCAGCAAAGAAACACGCTAACAGTTTAGGACAGGAAATAAAGAATATTTTCAAGGTGAAAACATAAGGGAAACTTATGCTTTTAAAAATTAACAAAATTGCCATTTTCAATGTGAATTCTGTGCCTCAAACAAGGATTAAGCAGCTTTGCTCTTAGCATTCCATGGGATCTTTATTATCAAAAATTTACAAGAATCCCTGCTTTCCCTGGGTTTATTTATGTATCATTAACAAAGAGAACAAAACCAGAACGCAACAGCCAATTCCTTCGTTGTGAGTTTTTTGAGCAATACATCTGTTTTCTGCTTTTTATGTGTCAAACACACCGCAAAAAGCGAGTGGATCCACAGATTAGCACTGACGATTAGACTAAGTGTCATGGTTAATAAAGAACATGAAATACATACAAGAAAAATGTTGAGCTACGAATCATAACATGCAACTGGAATACTTACCTAGCTCAGGAAAGAAGTGTAAGATGCTTTACAAACAAAGCTTACTTTCAACCCGTGTGGTTCTGTACAACATTTCTAATGAGTAATAATTATATACGTGCTCTAGGAAGCCTTTCTACACCTATTATAAATTTAGATTAAAGGTAAGGCATTACTTATTATTTTACATGGGCTTTTAAAGTAGTTTGTAAAATATATGTGGTCTATAAAAGTTTGTGGCCTTACAACAAACAATTGCACTGCTTCTGCACAATTCAGTGCAAACAAGTAACGGTTTGCCAATTGTAATTAATACAAGTCACATGTAAAGGTTTCAAGGTTTACATAGAGCAATTAAAAGTAGTTTTCCTCTAGGTGAAATCATGTTTTATTTTAATCAGGTTTTTTAACTTTTGTTTCTTTTTTAAAAATAGATCAGATACATTTGAGTCTGAAATGGTAACAACCTACATTAAAGCCTAGGCTTCCCCCAGGCTAGTAAAAGCATTCGAGTAAGAAACACTATCAGCAGTACTTTCGGCAGTGGAAGCCACAGTATCCCAGAGAGCAGAAAAACAGACGCAAATAGGATGGGTTAGCGAAGGCATGGTTGTAAGCGAGTCATCGTAGCCATGGAAAGCTAACACTCAACTGGGAAACTCACAGGCCAAAGTCACGGCATCTCCCAATGCAGGGGGACCCCAGCACGGGGTCAGGGTCAGCTGAGGCCCCGTGCTCTGTGAGAACCAGCAAATTGCCTCTGGACTCACCCTGCCCCTGGGAGCAGCGTAGCTGCACTCCTGTGGCACAGAGCCACAGCTCCGGTGTCTCTGCGTGAGCAGCACTTCCAGTATCCACCCTGGATCAACCACCAACTGAATGTGTGTACCAGTGGCCTTCCTCACATCTTCATCAATAAGGCTAAGGATGCTCCTTTCTTTTCTACCTACCATCCAATGAGAAAACTTCCCTGTCTCTTGAGGTCAACCAAAATTTTTATTGGTAAGTCATGACAATCACATACTGCATGAAGCATCTTATTTTCAATCTTTACAACAGATCAAATGCCAGAATTTGCGTCTTCCAACTACACATACTTCTACTTCTCATCATGCAGTAAAGGTACCTACTTGCAGTAGGTGTGTGTTTCACTAGTAGGTGCAAGAAGTCTACTTTCTTCATTTGGACTCATCTATGAGAATGGGAAAAGGAAGACAGTGCTTTTCTTTTTTCTCTTTCAATCTCTGTTAAAGTACAAATGAAAGAATGAATGGTCCTAAGCCTGAGAAAACCGGAAGGCTGTATCACTGAACTGCCAAAGCTGTCAACTTGAGGTCCAATGGGATATTTAAAGGCACCTCATCAGGTTAAACATCTACAGCCATTTACAGTTATTTATTTGTTTGTTTGTTTATACTGCAAGCACCCTTAGGAATGACAGTAAGCACCCAGCTGCACCTTTAGTCACCTAAATACCTTTGGAAGTCTGACCCATGGTGACCAGAAATACCAACAATTCACTGACTAAAAGTTAATTTTAAAACAGAAGTGATACTGTATTTACCTAACAACGATGCCAGCTTTCCTTCACCTTTCTGTGCTACAGCCTCGAGCTCTTGCCTCTCAGAGGATAATCCTAGGGACGGTGCTGCCCGGCTCCCCGCGGGACCATCCCCGCTCCGAGTGGGTCAAGGGAGGAGGCACTGGCTAGGACCTCTCTTCTCTAGCCAGCAGTCACTTCTTATGAAACTAAAACCCCACCAATAAATCTTTGCCAGATTTGGACAATTGGTGTGAATATTACAGGGGAGGAGAAGGAAATGATTGTAAGAGCATTTGCAGGACTCTCAGTTCCTTGGAAAACAATGCTAAAAACCATTTTTAAATGCTGGTTGTTCAACTTTGTCAAATCTCTTGCTTGACAGATGACATTCTTTTCCTCTGATTTCTACCAGACTGTATTTTCATGAAAAAGAATTCAGTAACTCATCATTTTTAACATTACAAAACCTGAAAACTTAAGGATTGGGAACCTTGATAAATAGGTTCTGCTTACACAGCTACACAAAGATGCACTATGTGTTCTTTGTCAGCAAAAAATGCACCAAGTTCAGTCAAACAGCAGTATTTAGTTTCAGTTCTCCATGTCGCCAAACTGTATCCACCAATGAGAATTAATTTTGTATACATTTATGGCAAAACAAAACACACAAGTGCAAAACACAATTGAAGTTATTTAAACCATTAAAGCAACCTGTCCTCTAGCAAAAGCCACACTTCTTACAAGTTTACTTATCCTAACACTCTTGCAATCTTTTCCATCACCACAGCTCAAGATAAAACTGTAATTGTTGTTATTTATTACTGGCTATAATAATACATTCAGTGTGGAAAACATAACAGACAATAGTTGTTATCCATATAACATTATTTTTACAATTTGTTATAAAAGGTGAATTATTGTTTCATTTATCAAATAATGTTATAACTAAGTTATAATAAATAATATTTCATAATAAAGGAGAAAATAAAGAATGTACTACACATATTCTGAACATAATGTTTTACTTTCCTTTGAGAACCATATAACCTAAAAGCTAAAAAAGAAAAATTTATTCACACAAAACCATGCAATCCCCTTCAATATTCAGATGATAAAGAGCTCAAGCTATTGAGCTGAGAAATTAAAATTCAGAAATTTCAGGAATTAGGCCAATTGCCCAAAGCGGCAGTAGGTGTGACTCGCTATGGAAACAGCATAGGAAGAACAGAGAAACAGCTCTGAGTTGGAAAAGCTTTTAAAAGCCTATGAAGTACCCAGCTGTGGCCTCCTTGATTTTAAGGACTTTACACACAATTTCCGCTCTTATAAATAAAAAGAGCTTTCTCCTAGCTCACTTCATTATAAGGGGAGCTGCAAAAATGCAGACCCACCTCACTGGGTGGGAGTTCACCTCCGGGATTTTTCCGGGCAGCCCGGCACGGCGGGGGCCCTGGGCGGGCTGGGGCGGGGGCGTTCGCTGCCTGGGCTGCCCACGCACCCACCCGCTGCGCGGGGCTTGCCCTGGGGATGGGCAGCATAGAATCATAGAATCATTAAGGTTGGAAAAGACCTCTAAGATCATCGAGTCCAACCATCAGCTGCCCTCCAGGCTCTCCCGGGAATTGACCCTGCGGCTGCCTCTCCCAAGCAGCCACAGGACAGCTCACTGTCACACCATCAAATCTGGGCAAATCTTTCTTGGTCCAACCACTAAAGCCTTTTCATGGTAGCTTGACCTGTATCATAGAACTCGATGGTAAATTCACATTTTACTTTCTATGGCCATGCAGTAGGATTAGCGCTCGGAGACAGAGAGAGAAGAGATGCTGTGTCACAGAGGTTAAAAGAAAAAAAAGTAAAAGAGCATTAAAAGTGTCCAGACATTTGAGAAATCATTATCTTATGATGTTTGATATATCAGATTAAACATTCAAAGATAAAAAGAGTAAAAATGAAAGGAAGGAAAAAACTCAAGCCTCTTAATTCAATTTAATCTCTTAATTTTGTATCACTCTCCCTCTCTTTAAATCTAGAAGGAAAGGTTATTTTGAGCAACAATATTTATGGATTCTATAATTAAGTAACTGGATGAAAGAAACAGAGACAATAACCTGAAATTCTCCAAATGCACACAAAGCAGGAGGCCCCCGGTTTCCAGCTGACTTGGAGAAACTGTTCAAATGACCTTAGAAGATTTTAAAATTCTCCTGCCAGAGGAGTCCATCCTTCACCTTGCCCACAGTGACAGGATTCGCAGCGCAAGGAGGACAGAGCCATAAACAAGAAAAAGAGTGACTTGCTTCCTCCTTTTTCTTCCTACCCTTTTTATGATTGAGTTTACATGGGAAGGTGCAACTAATGAAGAAAATTAGGAATGAAACATCAGGCCTGGAATAAATAACACAGCTGTCAGGAACCAGTGACTTAGTTTCTGCTTAGATGGGTTGTAAACATTTTTATCGACGCTATTACAAATTCTACAATTCTGAAGATTGCTGAACCGTTCATAAAGACTAATCCATACATTTTAAAAGTCTGTGCAAGGACGCGGATACTTGCAGTTTACCTTACACTGAAAACTATGGTAGAATAAGATGTTTGCAAGCTAGGACAAAGGTCTGGGGGGAGCGTATCTGGACTAGCCTTCAGAAGGTATGCCAGCTACCTTCATGAGCTGCAGTCCTCAATTAGGGACATTTCCATACATATTGCCCTTCTGTCTCTTATTTTCTGGTGCAGCCAGACTACCTGCTCCACCACTACTCTGTGATCCTACAACTACCCTCATTATGGTTCATGCTTACACAGCTTTTGGCAGAGAACAAACAGCTCTAATCTGGAAGTTGTTTCATAGGGACTTTCCACATACCACGTTCTCTTTTTAAAGAACTTCTCACAGCACTCAATGACTGATTTCTCTTCTTATAACCATATTTTTATTTTAAAAGACTATGGAAAGTGTGAGTCTTCAAATGCAGCGACTGTCCAGTGCTGCTGTTCATACTGCATTTTGCTAGAGCATATATAACCATGAAAGTGTTTTGCTACTAAAAGTCAATGTGAACTACTCTTTGCAATTTAAATGCAACACTATGTTCCTTACAGCCTAAAAGAAAAAAAAATGCCTAATGTTATATTTTAATAATTGAAGATCACTCTTATCTTTGACTCTGTGATAGAAAAGCTGCCTATTTAATTACAGTTTTAAAGAACAGAGTATTTCCAGCAAAAAATAAGCTTTGCCTCCAAGACCAACAACACAGGCAAAAATCATCTCCTAACTAGCTACATCCAACAATCCTTTCGAAGGGCTTAGGTGACGGCGGGCAAAATGAAAACCCCAGAAGGCGAGCCGAGGAGAGGGACACCTGTGGGTGTACCACTTCCCTGCCGCCGATGCTCGGCACTCTCCTTGTCCCGAACAAGGTGCTGGGACGCGCGGAGAGGGGAGGGGAGAAGCGGGCATCCCTCCTTCCCTCCTGCCTTCCCCCGACCCCTTGGAGGCAGGCAGCCAGCGGGCTCCCGGGCACGGAGGCGGCCGCCCCAGCGGGGCCGT
>NW_008794595.1:3358630-3363953 GCF_000699145.1 Aptenodytes forsteri | reverse complement strand
TTTTTTTTTTTTTTTTTTTTTTTTTTTTTTTTTTTTTTTTTTTTTGAAGGAAGGTATTATTAGAGAGGGGAAGGATGGGCCCTGAGGGATGCCGGCTTCCTGCAGTGCTGCGGGGTCGTAAGGGATGGCTGCGGGTTTAAACACCCCCAAACCGAGCTGGCAGCTCCGTCGCTTTCTGGGCAGCGCGGGGGCTGCAGGGCGGGCAGTCGGGAGGGTACCTGCAGCATCCCCGGGCCGCAGGGGGTTATCTGACACCGCTCCTCACCGCGCTGGGAAATCCGTCGCTGCCCTTGATGGAGAAGGCAAAGAAAGGCGTCAAGGACAGCGTGGGAAGACTGCTCTGGAAGAAGCTGTGCTAGGCATATGGCACCTGACCCCACGGACCTCGGATTATCCCTACAATCAGAGCTTGTGCACATCATCCCCTCCTCATTAGCTATGAAGAGAGAAAGCGTGTGTCTGATTCCTTGTGTCTTATACTTCAGGTACGAAGTCGGTGCAAAACAGTGGTAGAACATTCTCTTTGCTTGTGCATCCCGGAGGTATGAACTTAGACCCTGCATGAAGCGTGAAGCACGGGCATCTGAGTCTAATGTAAATTAATGCCCGCTCGATTTGGCAAGCTGGTCCACGTGGAAGCAGCACGGCCGCTGATTTTTTTTTTTTTACCTGTACTATAAAGATGAACGTTGCAATCCAGGCCTCCTCCTCCCTTTCTTCTTTCTTAAAACAGAAGGTGTGCTCCCCTAGACAGGCAAAGCAAAAAAGTTGCCATTGCTTCAAGCTCTTCCATTTATTTCAGACACCCCTTTGTCTTCAGTGTGTACTCTTCCGCTGTTTTCCTTTTCCAGCTCCTCACAGTCTGCCTGTATGCCAATTTCAGAAAGTACAAAACATATCTCTACCTTTAGAAAAATTGAAATTGTTCCAACAAGCATTTATGATTTTTCTTAACTGTAGATACACAAACAATGCCATTTAAATCACTAGAAGACATTTGTCCTGAAGGACCCCAATCGCTTGGAATCCATTCTTACTTGTTAACAATTTTAAGGGGGTTTTCCCCGACTTGTTTCCTCTCCAGTGTAACAGTCCTGTAAATTAAAGGGTGAGGGTTAATTAAAATGTCAAGCATGGGGCCATGTACAAACATACTGACAAACTGAGATGGAGTCCACATTCTTTTGAAGTTAAATTAATCCATTAGGCCGTGTTTTGACTTACCAAATATGGGATATTTGTATGTATATATTTTTTATTAAACTATTTCTAGTTCAACACAATTTTAAGATATTAAACAGAGCTTACTCCAATTCCCATTAAATTCAGTAGCCAAACTCACCTTGACCCATGTCGATGGGATCATGCTGGGAAATAATGGATGATACTACCTCAGTTGAGCATTTTTATATTGCAAGGAAGCAGATTAAATTGCCCTAACATATCTGAGGGGAGAATGTGATCTATGGGTTGTAAAAATTGTGGTCCACAGATGATAAGAAAGACAGACTCGAGAGAGGTAAAGTCACAAGTCCACTTGTTCTCCTCTAGTGGAATATGAAATGAAGAAGAGCACATGTGGATCCATTAAAATCTCTGGAAGCAAAGAGGAAAACAGGATCTCTGCAAGATACTTTCTCCTGGACTCATGGAATAGACCTGTGCAGCCTAAATTCTACATTGTACAGAGCAGTTCCTTCAGAAATTCACAATCTTTGACTAACAGGTGGTTGAATATCTGATGAAGCCTTTCTTCGAAGTCAGGTGTAGGTGACTAAGCATATGTCCAAATTCTGTCCTTTTTCACCTAGAAATCTTGCCTGGTAAAAATTCAGAGATTCACTTTTCCTAGGTATTTACTAATTTTGAGCGAGTAGTAGAGTATTCAAAAACCATACACATAGCCAAAATATTTAAGAAGGTCTCTGCCAGAGCACATCTAGGACCCCAGTGATGCTCTTATTTTTGTGTGGGATACCTCAAAATAAAATATGAATGTCAGCTCCAGCATAAGGGCAAATGTTGCATAAACCTGTGAGAATGCTGACAACACAGCCCCACGGAAGACCGTGCTCTCATGAGAGCCCTGATCCTACTTATGGAAGTAAAAGAGTGGACTTCTTTCCTATAGGAAGCCCTGGACACTACGGTGGTGAGTGATTTGGATTGTCTTAGATTTGACTTTGCGGTGTTTCTGTTGGCCTTCCCCTTCTGCAGGTTTTTAAGCTGTTGATGTTGTGAGAAGAATCAAGTGAAGCCTATATAATATTTAGGCACTGAGTAAAAAATCAACATTATTACCGTTCACAATAAGTGATTGATAAACATGGCTTATAGATCAAAATGTTTAAAATAGCACTCGTATTGCCATCCTACTCCCTAGAGTCCAGTCTCACGAGTTGTCAAGCATCTGCTGTTGCCACTGGAGTAAAAGCAAGTTGTGAGAGCTCCCTCCCACCCCAAGAGCTGTCAGGTCACCTGCTGCCATTATCCCCTTATCTGCAGTAGAAACCTCTGAAATGTTAAGTGGCTTATAGGACCTATAGTCTTATCTAAAAACAATTTGGGTCTTCCTTACATAGCTAATGAATTTCAGTAGGAATAGTAAGAAAACGTATTAGGACTGGCAACTCAGAGCCCTGAAATTTGGAAGACCAGTGCCTTTGAGAATTGGCAATAGCTCCCAGGTAAACGATTTCTTTTCTGTTATTCTTTCACTCCTCAAAACAAGCACCTCTCCAGATCTGAGAGCTCCTGGCAGGTATGATGAATGGCAAATCCTAATGAAGGCTATGGTTTGGCCAGAAGTGTTAGGACTTAGCACACTGTACAAATTCTCATCTGAAATCGGAGTATCAGGAGCCAGTTTCTTGAACATAATTTATTCCAGACACTAGCTGGAATAAACAGCATTCTGTAACCTCCTCAGATATTTTGCCAGTAGGGAGCTGTCTTTACACTTCTTTCAACTAAGTTAGTGATCCAAATACAAAATTCATCACTCAAGAATACAATGTGGTTTTACAGACCCGAGGATTTGAGTTCATTATTGGAGACATTGTTGTGCCCTATCTGTATGTTTTTTCCTTCTGTGTCAGGTCTACTGTGGCATGCTGCTTGCCTTGCCCTGACGAGTTAAAAAAAAAAACAACCAGCACTCAGTCTATACTGCGGTTTAACTTTCTAGAAGCGACTCAAGCATACATTCAGTTTCTAAAATATTCATTGTTTTACTTAAGTGAGGTTTCATACTTGAAAGGGAGTATAAAACCGGACCTCCTCAGTCAGCGAACGTCCTCTTGTCTGCCTCAGAGTCTTTTTGGTTTCCTTCAGTAACAACAAGACATTTTTAACGCTGTTGCCCCTAGTCCCGTGCACGATGTATGCAGCCGTGACAGACGAGCTAGATGTTGCTCTGGCGCAGGCATTATGAACAAAAGTACTGCCGTGAGTATAAACCCGACTTACCCATGCAAAGAAGGGCAAATAAAACTGAGCTTTTCAGTTCCAGAGTCAGATGCTGTCCTCAGCTACACCTAGATGTAATCAAAAGCAAAATTTTTATTACTAGAAAAAATACAAGATTCAAAGGGAACGTTTCCAGTAATAGTTTCTAATGGAACATGGAAACATTTCTGAGACAGATGCTACTGGGATCCAGTGCGAACTGGCACCTATAATGCCACGTTTGCGAGCCACACGTGCCAACAGAGCTTCACTTACTCCTTTAGAAGATCCCACGAGAAGACAACCAACACATAGCCCACTCAAAAGTGAATCCGTTTAATCTAACTCTCGGTTATGTTTCCTTTGACTCCCCAAAAGAAACCGTTTTCATCTGTAGTGCTTATGTTTTCAATACCTCCAATGTTTGTTGTTATCCTCCACATGATTTGCTGATTTAGAAAATAAAACTTCAACTATTTCTCCCTCTGCTATGCTGCTTATCTTTTCCCCCGACACTCTTAGTTTGTCAGTATCTTTTTGACAGGGAGTTGTCTAAAACTGATGAAGATGGAGGGAGGCGGGAAAAGCAGCAACTTAAC
The DNA here is from genome assembly GCF_000699145.1 of Aptenodytes forsteri. Taxonomy (NCBI): domain Eukaryota; kingdom Metazoa; phylum Chordata; class Aves; order Sphenisciformes; family Spheniscidae; genus Aptenodytes; species Aptenodytes forsteri. Next base: position 3,359,907 of record NW_008794595.1, on the reverse strand, counting down.
ATTGTGTGGAGCAGCTGAAAAGATCGTCTTCCAGCTTCATAATCTGGTAATTGTGTCGCTGCAGATAGAAACTTTCCACAGCTCCTCAGGTCAGTGGTAGAAGTCCCTCTGACTTCCAATGAGTTTTGAGCACTTTTTTCGGTATCTGTAAATTCACCTGTAGTGCTTTCTAAGATCTAACACTGTAAACACCTGTATTTGTAATTTTAATTAAACTACTCACAGAGCTATTTATGAATACATGGATTTACAGAAGTTTCCTCCATGAAATAACTGGATAAAACCAGATTATAAAGTAGCTTATCAATGAAATCCTATTTTATATTTTAAATTCTCTGGTAATTTTTATTACGCCTTTGTTCATTAAGATCTTCAAACTGAATACTCCATGCGAAATGGAATAATATCCTTAGCTTTGGTTTCTCTACAATTCTAGACAAGGTTCTTCAACAGTAAAGGCCTGAAATCAGAAACCTGTGTACATAACACAGGTATTAATGGGAGACTGAACCATTCAGAGTGACAATCCACTCGTTTAAGGTCATATTCTGCAAACATGGACTTGTGCATCAGTTTTGCGTGAGACCACTCGTGGAACTAGTTAAGCACAGAGTCACTATTGCAAATTTGGAACGGCAGTTTATCAGATATAGGAGTTTAATCAAAGGTTCGTTATTTGGGATCTTGGAAAGCTTCTGTGTATTTAGCGTTCCTCGCTTTCCTTAAAACATTGTGGCTCCATTTAACTCCTAACAGTCCGAGAGGCTGGTCTGTAATTTAATCATTTTGTTGACAGTGTAAGTCTTGCTTATCCGTCATTACTATGTCCTCATGACGATCATAAATGAAAACGACTCGGTAAATTCGAGAAAATTGTGTTCGTAACAGGATGTTCAAATGCCTTCAAAGTAAATATTAACTCTCACGCCAAATATTTGTTGTAATGATAAGAACATAAAAGAATAGTATTCCTTTAATGAACAAAAGGATATGAAGGCATTGCAACACATTTCTGACGGGTTAATAGGAAAAAAACCCCATCCTTAGATATCTGGGGGAAAATGCTTGAATTTAAGATTACCTTCTCCGAGTTTGCTCAGGCCTCTTCTGAGCACACGTCTGGAAATATTCCAGGAAGCGAACTTGTTGTCAAGAAACTTAGCGAAACGGTGAATTTTAAGTAAATATTATCCCACGACCAAATCTGAGCGTGCAAACGTGCTAGGAACGAACCAGGGAAGAGGGAAAAGCGGTGCCCGCCGGCCGCAGCGGCCCCG
>NW_008794595.1:3357471-3358583 GCF_000699145.1 Aptenodytes forsteri | reverse complement strand
CGGAGCCGGGCTGGGGATGCTGAGCCCAAACCACTCTCCCGTGTTTTCAACACTCCCCTTCCCGGCTGCTTTGACGGGACTTCCCGGGCTCGAGGTCCCACAGGGGACACGGGGCCGGAGAGATGCTCCGAGGGATGTGGCAGGGACCTACCCCGGGGCTCCCCCGCCCGGTACCCCCGCAGCGAGGTTTTGGGGCAGCGGGCTGGTGGGCAGAGCCCGGGGTGCAAAACCAGGTACACGCGTGAAATCATCCCCTTCCACCCACCCTGGGCCGACCCCGTTGTCTCGCAGAGGGGACCTCCTGTAGCACCTTGGGGGTGCTCCTTCGACACTACATTCGGTTACTTGAGCGGTTTCCTGCGGCCAAGGGAGGAAGCTAGGAGATCAAATGGGGGAAAAAAAAGCAACCCAAAACCTATTCGGCTGAGGATTGGGTCACTGCTCCTGCTTAATAACGTCCTCAACACGAGTAGCTAACGTCTCTCTGATCCCTTTGGCTGTTCGCAGCGCTTGAGCGCAGCCATTGCCAATAGCCGCGTAAGGGCTTTGAAGTTATGGAAATTGTCTCCGCAGGCATTAGTCAGTATTTTAATAGGTCTCGTTCTGGCTCGCTTGCTGAAAGATGTAAGCAAGCCAAAAATTCAACACTCTTCTGGGGCATCTAAAACGTTAGGTCCCTCCTCCGAGAGGGATTTCGATGTGAGGCCAAGCGCGAAGAGACGAATGAGTGCATATGTTCAAAATTACATTTTCGACAGAAATTCAGATCTACCGGGTCGTGTTTAAATGCGAAGCGGGACAGAAGTGGGGGCGGGGGGGCTCAGCGTGCAGGAAACATCACTGGGAAACCTGGAATGTAACAGCAAGGATCAAAAGTTAATGGCCTATTTGATGTGAAAAGTGAGCTGGGGATGCCGGAGAGCGGGAGCGAAATGCGAAGCGGGACAGAAGTGGGGGCGGGGGGGCTCAGCGTGCAGGAAACATCACTGGGAAACCTGGAATGTAACAGCAAGGATCAAAAGTTAATGGCCTATTTGATGTGAAAAGTGAGCTGGGGATGCCGGAGAGCGGGAGCGAAAAGAGCCGGCGAGACGCACGCCGCGCGCCGGCAA
>NW_008794595.1:3346153-3347450 GCF_000699145.1 Aptenodytes forsteri | reverse complement strand
CCCTCAAAGCCTGGAGAGTCGCCGCCGGCTCCCGCCCCCTCTTTGTCCGCAGCACCGGAGGCGACGACGTGAGCGCGGGGCGCAGCGGGTCCCCCGGGAGCTGCAAGCGGGGCGCTGCGCGGGGAGGCGCGGGGATGCGCGGGGCGCGCAAGAGCTGCGCGTCCCTGGGCATGCAGCGAGCGCTGGCGCAGTTACCCCTGCCCGCAGACCTCCCGTGCTCGCACTGCCTCTGCCAAGGCTGGGGAAAACGGAGGGTTATATCTGCGCCTAACTTAGACCGCCAGGGAAACGCTCAGGAGGAGGCCGGGTGCTCCTCCGCATGGGCAGGCCACGGTCGTAGCTCGTTAAAATTGCGAACCATCCTCACACACCGTATCGAGCCATCTCGTTACCGATAAAGCTAAGAAAAAATGCTAGCCTCTAGTACAATCACAGTATTTCAGCCATGCCAACGTGTTTAATAATATTTTTCTAAAAATAACGCTCTCCCTTGTACCGCTTAATTTCTCCGGCTTTAGCATACGCTTTGAATTAAAACTGTTGACAAGATTGTAACGAAAATACTGATTGACGTAAACACGGCCTGAAACAAATCCACACCTGATTCTGTTTCTCTGACAATGCTGATTAAGGCCAACCCCCGCCTTCCCCCGAGCCTCGGCCGGGGTCTCCGGCTGCCAGAGAAACTCTCCGTCGGGCCGTAACGGTGACGGAGAGCGAGCGCCCAGGGAGATGCGCAGAAATACGGGGTCTGAAGCGCTTGGGGCTCCCCAGGTAGGTTAGAAGAGGCGCCGAAGACAAGTACATTGAATGCAGTCATTTTCTCCCTCCTTGGTCTCATCCCAACCCCCGGATATATTCGACTGTTGCGAGAATTCTGAAGGCAGCCCATTGCCAGCGCTAGAATGAAAAGGCTAAGGGAAGCCAAAAGAGCCCGCGGTCTCCGTAAACTACATTAAATCGCGGTGTGTGTGTGTGTGTATATTTAGGTGGATAATGAAGCGCATAAAACGGTAGATAAAAATCAGTTGCTATGGACTGTCTAGGATTTCGTGGCTTTTTTTATTAATTTTCATAGAAGATTCGAAGATTTCCGTGATCTCCCCGTTACGAGCGGAGCCCCCCCGCCGGACGGAGCGCCCGCGCCCGGCGGGAAGCTCTGGGGGAAAGGTTTGCGGCCTCCCCGCCGCGGCCGCTCCGCTCCGCGCCCTACCTGGGGCCGGACAAACCCTGCCCCGGCCCTGCCGCTTTGCATAAGCGGCTTGCGCTGTGAATGGAGCCTGGGGGAGCCTTGGGT
>NW_008794595.1:3345839-3346043 GCF_000699145.1 Aptenodytes forsteri | reverse complement strand
GGGGAGGGCCCCGCCCGCCTCCCCGCAGCAGCGCTGTCCCCCGGTGCCTGGCTGAGCAGGACAAGTACAGCCCAGGTCCTAATATGAAGCAGCTGCTCTTGCAGCCTTCCCGCCTCCTAGTTCACCTCCGCCACCATCTTCCCCTGCCTCCCCCGCCTCCTTTCCCCTCCCAAGGGCGCCGGCACCAGCGGTAGCACCCGCGGG
>NW_008794595.1:3345352-3345661 GCF_000699145.1 Aptenodytes forsteri | reverse complement strand
TACGCGGCCCTCCCGCACCTCCGAGGGGAGAGCGGGATCCCGCAGCATGCGGGCTTCCCACTGGGATGTGTATTCTATCTTTCTAGTAGCGACAGTTTGCGAGGTTTTAAAATTTATTTTATTGCCGGTGAAATCGCTGTCACTGGGAATACGTGACCGCAGAGCAGGGGAAGGCGCTGAAAAGCCGTGGCCACACGGGCGGGATTTGCAGCGCGGCACGTTCCCGCAACGGCGTTAGCCTAAATCACCAACCGAAACTTAAAATCCCCCAGCGACCGCATCACTGACAGCTGGCAGCACCCCCATCCC
>NW_008794595.1:3342554-3345150 GCF_000699145.1 Aptenodytes forsteri | reverse complement strand
GCCCCGCCGCCTTGTCTTGCTGCGGGAATCTTCCCTCTCTCTTTTTTTTTTTTTTTTTTCTTTCCCTTTTTTGGCCGGTTTAACAGATTTCCATGCAGCGCAGACAGCGGTGCGGCGCCTCACGCTTTGCCCCACGCCCAGACTTCAGCTACGTGCCTGTCGCAGCCTGAGCTCCTCTGCGCTACTTTCTGTGCCGATTCTTCCTTACAGTCCATCTTTTTTTTCCACGGGAATGTATAGACATATATGTACGGGGTTATTTCCAGGTGGCCAGTGAGTCGGACTTCAAACCGGTTAGCCTCCTTTGTTTGGCGAAGCGGCATCATTAGCTGCCCATTAGCTGGGTTAGCGTCACGGCGCACGTCATCAGCCCAAATCACAGCATTCTTCTCACTGCCGTAGTCGCCCCGCGAGAGCGGCGCGATCGGAGCCGCCGTGCAGCCCTGGCCGGGCTGGAAGGCGGGCGCCTCTCCCCGCCGTGCTCTCGGCCGCCAGCAGCCGGGGAGGTATCCCCCGGCCGAGAGAAGTGACAGCACGCCCAAGTGTTTCGTATCGTGTCGATGCTCCGTGTCACGCCGCTGGCTGGTGGTGGAGATACCTGCCAGATTAACAAATCGAGGTGGGGATCCAAACCTGCCCTCCTAAAATGACACGGCACAAGCAGCCCAGGTGGCTCCTGGGCTGCCATTCGCCTTTACCGCTTTTATAGCCGCTGATAGTTGTACGAATTTTAATAGCAGCCCCGCATTCTTCCGTGCGTACGTTGGTTTCTGTCGCACGCTGCTCCGTACAAAGGAGGAATAGAAAAGACGCTTTCTGTATCAGGGTGTGAGAACGGTATCAAGTTATCATTTGGGGCAGGGACAAGGTCTAAGTTCAGGGATGGGAGTTTTGCTTGCCAGGCGCTCGGAAGCGTGCAAAAAACCTCCCAAAAAACAGCGAGAGTAAACCCCAGATGCCAAGAAACCTTAAAAAAAAAAAAAAGGCAATACTGTTTAAGATCTATCTCGAACACAGAAGCACAGCTACTGCACACCGAAAGCAGAACTAGCCTTGCCTCCGAGCCACCGACAAACGGTTCTCTTTGCACAAGAGCGGGGGGAGAGAATCGTGCCGAAAATGTGCTCGTCTGATACACTTATTCACTTCCATGGCTGACTCCTCAGGTCCCGGCTGCTCGGGGCAACAAATATCCACCTCAAAGTTGCCAAACGACACTCTTTAATATCCCGGCTACGCAGGTAGAAGTGTAGAGCATTTAACCGCCGTAGTTTATTCCTAGGTTAGTATCGCGGAAGAGGGGGTATTGTCTCACAGCCCGAAGCCGCAAAGCGGCACATTTCTCTCTTCCCGACTCCGGTCTGACACCCACGAGTGACTTGAGTGTGTGCGTGCGTGTGCACCCTAGAATATGACGGCGTGGAAAATGCATTATTTCCTGAAATAATAAACAGTCAGTTTGTTCAAGTAATCCGGCTTTTGCTGTCTTTTGTGTGTGGAGGCGTGCTTACCTCAAGTCTGCTCAGGTTTCCCAAGCATAAAAAGTCTGTAAACATTGCAAATCATCTAGGAGAAGTGTTGGGTTGAATTCTACGAATCTAGAAACAGGCACGTACTGCGTTTTTAAAGGGGAAAAAAAAAAGCGCAGGATACGCTGTTAAAGAATAAAATATAGTGAAGGGGAAAATAAAGGAAAAGTAACTGGAATGGTATTGGAAAAGTCTTGGCTCTGGTAAGCAAGGAAACACTTTATCTTCTTCCAGCGTCACTTGATGAGACCATAAAGAGACGCATATTGTGCATTTTCTCGGCGTTTTTCAATATCCCACCCACATGTAACACTAGCAAGTTTCGACAGCTATTGCCAGGACTCGAGTTGGTTTCCTCAAGTGAAGAAATGCATCTTTAAGTGGGAAATCTGCCATTGGCTAACCACAGGCAGAGATGTCTGCTGGGATAAACAACGTTGTTAATTCCTTCGAGCTCCATCTGTGGAAATGATAAAGTGCAGCCATTATGGAAGACTGCAAGGTTAAATTAATTAGGTTCCTCCATTATGCTGCAGCCTTCTGAAGATGATTGCCATTTCCCTCTTAAATGCCATTATTACTAGATCTATCAGCAGCTGATGCAATTAAAGTGAACATAATGTAAATTTAACAACACAAATAACACTTTCCTCCACGTATGTTTGAATGGGGCATGCGAGGGCTGTATCGCAAGCTTCCACTTTCCCCCGTAAACATCTGATGTAACCTTAAAAAAAATTCAAACAAACCAGTGTGTATTTGGATACTTTTCTTCTGCGAATTCTTGGATCGATACTTTTGTTTCATGTTTTCATGTTCTCAGTAATGTTAAGGGATCCAGTTACAAACTCTTGCCAGTAAGAAAGAAAATATGCCCCGCTGTGCACCCTCCTAAACACTTCTAAGAAATAGTGTTTTCTTTTCAAGTGGAATGACAATTTTGTTTGTCTGCTCTGCCCCGGCGAGCGAGACCATAGATTATTAGTCGACACATTCAATTCCGCACCATAACGCAGGCGGCTGCGCCCAGGGCCGACACACGCCCGCCCGGCGTGGCAGTGCCGGGC
>NW_008794595.1:3322288-3341426 GCF_000699145.1 Aptenodytes forsteri | reverse complement strand
GCTTGTAAAGCTTTCTGCAGCACGCACAACGAAACAGGTTTGGCTGAGAAAGTTTATGTTTTATTTAACGACGAAAGGCACTTTCTGGCCTGCTCTTTCGTTCCCGCCGTGCAGTTTGGGAGTAAATCCAGGTGGGATATTTAAATTTGGTTCAAATGTCACACAGATCATTTATAGGCGGATCAAGGGAGAGCCACCACTTACCCCGAATTCAGGCGTATTGTTGCGTGCCTGTGCATATATTTCTGTAGGTGACTGTTACGTAGATCGTGTCCACGCAACCGACACCGACAGAGGCCCGGCTCGGTGATGTGGTACCCAATGCAAAAAGTGGAATGAAAAAAGCTGGAAGTAAATCATACAGGAATTCTGGTTCAGGGGAATTACATCCTAGTACTTAAATGATTAGATTCTGTTTGGATAGATTATTTAATCTACCACACACCATCTCTATACTTTAATTTTCCCGATTATGTGTGCGAAATCGGTCTTGTCCTGATTTCAGTTTTACAGCCAAGTTTTCGTTTGTATGCCTAGTTACCCCCAAGGAAAGAGAATCCCTCCAGGAACCTGACAGCGCAGGAAAATAATTTGCAATGTCACAGGGTACTTGTGCATTATGCTACATTTTCTGAAGAATCCCTCAAAATGTGTCATCTTTTACTGTTTTGCATTGGACTTTCGTATGTCAGGAACAGGAATTAGCTCTACCTAGTTATTTTATAATAATGTATTTTCCCAAAAGGATGTAAAAAAGATAATATGTAAAAGCTATGTTTTTGAGGGGAAAAGAAAGAGTCACCGTAGCCTGTCTGCCTTTGGAGAGACTGACAGGTTTTCAAAGAAATCCTGCAGAATGCACAATGCATTCACCTTGTCTGGTTTAATAGAGGCAGAAAATGATTAGAGTGTGTTTTAATACTTGCTGTACATGTGACGTAGGAAGCCCAGCCTCAGAACAGTTTAAATGTTGATATACCCAGCTTGAAAAAGCTTGTCAAATAAATCAAACCGTTCTGGGGGCAAACCCATGTTGTTTTTAAACCACAGAGTGGGGCAGTGGGCGTGGTTACTCCCATGGTTGAATGGTGAATGTATAGATTTAAAATACATTTTGCCACACTGGTTTCCAGAGGATTGTTTTGGCCTCGTATTCCAATACCATGAGCCAAAACTTTGGTCAATGTTTTGACAACAGAGCCAGGAAAAACAAAAAAGGCTTAGCCTGTGAAAAAGAAATGAAGATGTAGTGAAGGAAAACAGTAGTCTCTCTGCCACTGCCTTACTCAATCCATATGTGGACTTAAACACAGGAAATACCCACCATTCACCGCAATCAAGCCAGGGGCTTGTGCACCAGAAAGTGCCTTGTGGAACTAATTGGACTCTATTAAGATTGTCATTGACATAGGAAAGCGTTCTGAAATTTGAAATCAGAACATTTAAAGAATACAGAAAAAAGATAATCTGCTGCAAGAGTGTTAATTTTTTTTTTAAATATATTCACCACAACACTACAGTCTTACGATGTGCTTTTATTATAGCTTTTGCATAAATTAATTATCATTTTGTGATGTTAGTTTTATTAAACTCTTTATGCTCACTTTTCAGCTAAAGTCTTTCTGATGCAGAGTACGCTCCGGGATCACTTCAGAGTGGAAGAAAATCTAAACTTCACCAATTTAAAATGATAATAAACAACGTGCATGGTACCTTTCATACAGGCAAAGTTTACGGAGAAAACACAGCTACAAATAATAGGTCCTAGAGTGATTTTTTTTTCATTTTATAGACTTGAATGAAAACAACAACATTTGTCCTTGCCAACAAGTATTTGGCAAAGTGTTTATTTTAGCACTTCCATGCCAGATATCTCCTTGTGAGGTTTTGGTGATGCTTTTCCTGACGGCATCTTTTTTTTTACTGTACTGTTGCATTTAGATTTTTAGCATGGTGAGTCACTATGAGACCTGAGAAAACAAGGTTGCGATTGCCAATTAAATTCAACCTCTGGGTGATTTTCACTGAATTCACACTCCTGTGAACTCCTGTGATCTTTGCCTGTTTGATTTTTCCTCCTAGTGCTTTACATCAAATCAGGGGGACCATTTGTGCTTCAAATGGTACAGGCTCTTTAGTACACTGCTGTACTGTGGGTCAAGTCACTTGGCCTTCCAGATAGACTGGGAAGTGTTTGAGGGGGGTGACGTGTTTTCCCCAGTTTTCAAGTCATCAAATAGGGCTGCTGTAGAGCTGTATAATAAAAATTATAAATTCCTCCATATCAGCCACACAAGTACTGTGGCAGCACTAGGGACATGGAATTTAAATGTTCTGGATGCTGTCTGTACCTGAAGTAATTTTTTTTTTTTTTTCCATTTTTTGCCTCTTTGATCCCCTTTTGCATCCAAATGGTATTTCATCCAAATTTCGAGAAAAAATCCTGTTCAAAAATTCCTGTCTTCGAAAGACCTGCAAGAGCAAACCTGTTCACACAGAGCAAGAGTTGCAGTTGTAATTTCCACATGTTGAAATCCAGCTGATTGACATTTGGAATACATGTAGCAGAGCTTCAGCTCCTGAAGCTGCACATTCAAGCCTTACATTTGTCTGCAGTGATTTTAACCCACTATGAAAAACATAATGGCAGCGGAAGCTTGCTCTCTTTTGCCATTTCTTAAAAGCCCATTTTTCCTTGCCTGGTCCACAGCCTGGAATGAGACGTGGGATGCCTGAGGGTCACTGTTCAATTTTTCTCTCCTGTTTCTAGCGCTAAAATGCACTGAGAGAGTACCCCAGCTCTTCCTCCAGAACCGGTCCACAGATGACCACCTCCTAATCCCAACTACCAGTTATTCTTCTAGCTGAAGCAGCAGCCTTATCCTGACATTTTGCAGCTTTTGCAAATTTGACTTCAGAATTTATGAACCATTCCTTGCATTTTATGTGGTCTGTTGGGGGAAAGAGTGGGGAGAAAGTCTGTGTGTAAATACGTAAAATGGGATGACTTTACAGGCATGAGTCAAGTCTGATTGTAACGTAAACACAACTGATTATTGTGTTGGTAGATGTCTGCAAAGTGTATTTGGAGTACAATAGCCCATATGATACAGAAAGCAACTGAATGTGTAATAAATTAAGAACAGACAAACCAGTTATTCCCTATAAAGTTGTTCATTCTCCATACATACGATTCTTAAAATTTTTTGAAACAGTGTATATGTAAAAAGCTGATCTGAACAAAACTCTCTGCCCCATCCATGCATCCACCAACATTCCTGTGGGAACAAAAAAGAAAAAAAGAAAAGAAAAGTTTGGCGTCTTGTGATCTGGACTATGGACAGATCCACTGCCATTAATTTTTAAAAATGAGAACAAGGGACTATGGGCACTAAGATCGTATTCTGAGAGCTTGTATTGCTGGCTTTGGAGTGACAGCAAGTAAAAATCACCCCTGAAGGTCAACGTAATTAGATTTCTAAGTTATCCATGTTTTTCCTGATGGAATGAAGATTAGGCTGATGTGCATTGGAGGCAGTGAAATTTAAAAGTTTTGGCTTCTTCGCTGACTTTGCAGCAGAATTTCCTTGGCCATTTGCCCATTACAGTTCTCTGCAAAGCCAATGTTTAGACTGATCCATTTTCTTTTGCTTTTTTCACTGTAGACATCTAAACATATAAAATGGTGCCATGCTCTAAGGAAACAAGAACAACAGAACAGTAGAGAGATACTGAGACAGAAAAAGAAAGTAAAGAAATAAAGGTGGGGGGGTAAGAGGAAAGGCAGAGATAAATGTGTATGTGTGTAAACCTATTTCCTTTGAGTGACACTTGATGAAAACTATAAATTACAACATACATAACAGCAAAGCCTTCGCTAGATGTATCTGCATCTCATCTGCCATATGCTGATCTGGTGTCTTCCACCTCTGTCGCATTTAATCGGATGCCATGGAGATAGGCATGGAAAAGAGAGGAGAGATTAAGATGCAGTAAGCCAAATTGAAACCAGTGTGAAAATATGAACTTGAGGGAGGATAATAGTTTCAAAAATAATAATTGATATTTAGCCATGGCATCAGAATGCCAAAAGCAGTGGGGGCTATCCTGAACCTACTGTATCTTGGTCTTGGCATTAGCATGTAGGACTTGAATTTCATTCCAACCCCTGGTACTGTCAGTTATGCCTGTGGACCAGCCTTTGAGCCCGGTTACTTTAAAGAAAGGTTTTTAACTCCCCAAAATTATAAATAACTTTACTGATGAGTAGTGTGAACACAACGGCGCAGACTATTAAAAACAGTCCCTTTAGTTTGTTAATACATAGTATCAGTAATAGTTGTGGGACCTAGAGTCTAAATTAGACAAGACTACTGTAGACAGTATGATTTCTCTTATGGGCCACTGTAGAGTTCTTAAAATAACCATGTAATCAAGTATTAAGTCAAAATCGGTTAAGCTGTCTTGGGAAACATACTACTACAGATAAGTGATAGATCCTCAGCTGATGTAAACAGATGTGGTTCCATCGATGTGCTCCTCACACAGCTGTGGGCTTATCTCCATAATAATCCACACACTGGAAAGTGCTCTTCCCCCGCCACTGGCCAAATGACTCCCTAGTGTGTTGTCCATCCTTTTGGGAGATGAAAAATACAGAGCTCAAAGTGTATGTACTCTAAATTGAAGAAAATGCAGCTGTCGATGTGTATGAAAGTGTTACTGGATCAAAATAAAAATAATCGATTTCTGTCTGCTACTCCGTGTCTTTAGTGGAAAAAAGAAGGTATTATTTTACACATTACATTTTCTAATATTCCAGGATAAATGGCCTGGAAAAGTCCAAACGTTGTTATTTTTAGCCCTGTTTTCTCTCTCACTCTCTCTTTCTTTCCCCCTACCCCCGCCTGTCCCCACAAAAATTCAGGCCAATTTCAACCACATTTGAGAGAGGAAGAGAACTCCCAAACATCGTTAAGTTCCAATAACTGCCATGAAAATTTGTGGTTGGGTGGAAGAGAAAAAACATATTTGTTCTTCCAGGTAACTTGGCCCCCATGCGGGGGGGGGCCAAGCCAGCTTTGCTTCTGCCTGGCAACGGCCAGATGCACGACGAGCGCTCATGGCCACGTTATCGGCCAGCTCACCAGTAAACCCATAGCTCTGGGCTGGCTTCAGGCTGTGCTCTCTCTTGCCGCAAGGGATTATCAAATAGGGACGTGAGAGATGAATAGGGTTAGTACAGAAGTAACGTATAGAGGATATAAGACACAAGTATACAGGGGATCAGGCTCTGTTAGCTGCTCACAGAACAGCTTGGTTTTTAAATATACCTAAGGTAGTTATTACATTTTTTCCTAGACATTGAGTCTCACGTTTATGAACTATAGTCCTTGGACAATTTATCACTTTCAATAAATAGTAGCATTCGATCTTCATGCTATGGCTCTTTCAATGAAGTAATTTAATTGAAACAGGATCTATGATATTTCCACACCAACGCATGCAACATTAGCTTCTTTAAAAGACAACACGGTAAACTTCTGTTCATATTCTTCACTGCCGAGTGCATGTGTTAGCTTTAAAATTCTTCCTATTACCTTGCACATGTATTTTAAGCATTTTTAAATTTACAAGCGATCGATGTACACACCATTTTTAATTCGAATGAAAAGCGTTTAGGAAATGACCCATTCAAAAAAGTAAAAAGCGAAAAAAAGAATCCTGGTAGACATACAAGGTTAAGTTTTTAACTTCTCTTTACCCATAGCTTTTGCTTTCATCTGGAGCTGGCTTGGGAGACTTGGTGGTGGAGCACTGCCCCCCTGGGGGCTGGACTCCTTAGGTCCCCCGTACAGGCCAGAGAGAGAAAAAGTGGCTTCCTGAGCGAAGTCAAGAAAAGAAGCTTGTGCTGAGAGCCCTGAATTGCTGCCTGGAGCAATCTCTCTTGTTCTGCTGACTGTGTGAGAGCTGGAGAGACCCAACCACTGCCTTAGGCACTACCTTCAAATGCCTTCAGATGAATGGTGTAAACAGCCTAAGTGGAGGAGGAGCTTCTTCAGACCCTGCTCTCAGCACGAGATCAACAGCCACAATGATATAAGAAAAGGTTTCTTTCCCCCTCAGGATGAGCCTAAAGAAATGTAATTTCTCTATGAAGAAACGTGGTTAGGACCCTCAGCTACATTAACAGACATGCAGTCTGCCATCGCTTCTCCATCCAGCCTGTGCCAGAGGGGCAGAGGTGTGGATGACCACGTGCAGATCGGACAGAGAAGTTCCCTCATGGGCTCTGTCGTTTTCCATTTCTTCACTCCCTGACTCCAGGGCTGCCCTTTCACACGTCTTCCCCTGCACCAGCTTTCCTCCAGTGCTTTCACCGAGGCGATTGCCACCTTCTCCAAGTGGATTTCTCTTGCTGCTTCTCCATCACTGCTCTTCTGTGGTCACTTGCTCCTTTGGACAACTGAATTGCCTCCACCTCTGATTTCCTAATGCTTCTGGAGCCACTTGGTACTTCCCTTCCTCTGCTCCTTTCACTGCCTCTCCTCTTCCTCTGCCTTTCAGTGTCTTCTTAAGGCTTTCTTCTTTCATTGCTCCCTTTCTCCTTTTCCAACTCGTCCCTTGGCAACCTAATTCATTTTCATGGCTTTTTTTGCCATCTCTAGGAGGGTGGCTACCAAGTCTGTTTCTGTTCCTGACAACATCCTTCTTTTTTGTCTCTGGGATTCTCAGATTTCACCCCTCAAGTCTATCCAACGTGCAATTGCCAACATTTTCTGGCTAGCTTGCTTTGCAATTTTCTCACTATTCAAATGAAAAAAAAAAAAAAGAAAAGCAAACCTTGGGTCTCCTTTCTCAAGAATATGAAGGGGATGTTTCTATTCTTGGTGGCGTACCAGGCAATAAAGATAAACCTTGCTTTATTCTGAAGTCAGACTAGACTGTATATATTTATATGTAGCTGCTATGGTGACATTTACAACAAACCATTATCATTCAGGTGGAATAATCTGTCAAATATGCAGGGATTTAAATATTTTACCACTAAAAATTGCCTGTGCTTTTCTTAGTTTTATGCTGAAAATTCCACATAGTTCTTAAAACAACACTTTCTCCTCCAGTATATATTTTCCAAAGATGTATTATTGTAAATTGCTGTAAATGATCATCATTTGTGTGGGAGAGAAGGATGGCAATGGGAATGCTCATTTCTCCTGAACAGCCTTTGTTTGAACTGGCAGAAGACAACCGAGATCCTTCTGCCGTGTGCATTGCTCAGAAGGATAGAGAAGAGATGGAGGGATCTCTTTGTCCAGTGGTGACTTGACTTTAAGTGAAGAGTCTCGCAAGACTGAAACTAGGAAAGTGACTCCTCTCCAGAGAATAGCTGAAAATATTCCGTCCAGTTTCATGGATAGTGATGAGCCATGGACAGGATGGATGGGTCGGGGATAGGAAAGAGGAGAGACACATAGAGGGGACAAGCAAATAGCATGACTCAAACAGTTGTCGTTTTGCTACTGATGATGGGAACTGTCTACTGGCTCCAAAATAAAACAGCTGCATTTACTTCTATGGTATGCTGGACGCCGAACTAGATGATGGAAGCTGTCCCTCTAATGTGAAAGAGTATGAGTTTCTACACAAAGATCATGCTAATTTATAGGTCTGATGACCTTTTGCTACAGTGCCAATTCCTGGATGTGTACAGCCAAATGAGAGAGTGAGGGGATGTCACACGCCATGTCCTCTTGTGGTGCAGGGAAGATGACCAAAGAAGCAAAAGATGACAAATCTATCCACGAATAAAGATGAGGAGGACAAAATTAGAGCACACGTTTCATTGGCATTAAGGTACAGACAGAAGTATATTACTTTTTATATTGTATTTAATCCTTTGGACGAGTACCAGAAACAACAATTCTTTTGTCTGAATTGAAAGCTCTTATTTTGAGCTGCTAAAAATCCAAGATTTTCTTTCAAAAAATCTCAGAGACCTGAAACCAATAAATGTTCTGTTGCCTCAGATCCAGTGGTGGAGAGCTGACATGCCAAAGTCATCTTTCTGTTCAGCAAAGTTTTCTGCAATGTTTGTCTTCCCATTAGGGAGGTCAGTAGAACTGAATACGTATTATACTTCACACATTTGTTTCAAAGGTGAATTTAAGACATATTTAACATCTTCTGGAAAACCTTGAAAATATGACGGGCTAAATTCTGGCCATGCAGACAAAGTCTGTACCTAATCTAACAACACAGAAACCAATTCTGTAGCTGTTTCATACAGCCAAAAGGCCACCGTTCCTGCATATCCTCCATAAAGCAGGACCAAGGACAACTGGAACAGAGGATGGACGGAGGACTGTGGTTTTGCAGTATGTATACATCGCCACTACATTTAGCCAGGGTCGCTGAACACAATGATTTCATCCATCCTGGCATGCCTGAAGCGTGACCTCAACTCACTTTGGCTTCAGTTTGTGTTGAAGGTTCCTAGCAGGTGCTGGCAGCTCCGTGGATGTGACACAACATATATAGCTCTCTCTTCATCCAAGAGCCAGGATCAGTTTCACGCTGACCCTGCAAATTACATTTGCACTATGCGGAGTTTGTCCTGTTGTTGTTGTAGCTTGGATGATCTAAGTTTACAACTGAGTCAAGGCTTGTAAGGAGAGCTGGTATCTTTTACTAGACCTAACTGGAGCAACAAAGCGAAAAAGCAACCCATGAGCTTCCAGGTACAAAGGTCTGTCTCGTCTCTCTCTAATGGCAAACCAGAAATGCTGAAGGGCCTGTGTCGCTCTCCAGAGATGTGCCTGCTACTTTGTCATTTTACATGTCATTTTTTTCCCAGTAGTCTTTCCATTCATTTTTAAGAGATACTTCCCTGTGATGGACATTCACAAGAACCCAGGGTGCTGTTTTTAAATAGAGACTTTTCTTTTGTTCAGTCACACTCACAAATGTCTGTTGTAATGATAAGTGACAGATTTGATGGGAAGTAGCAGCGTGCAGCAAACAATCCCGTGTGGAAGTGTCAGGGCTTCCTCTGTACATCTACCAAGATGCTTTGGTTCAGCTGAAGCCCTGCGTCTCAGCAAACCACCCGTTCAGCATGCAATGCTTCGGTTTGCGCCAGGAGATCTTAATCTGAAATCCACTGGTGTGTTTTTAGTCACATAAACTTCCTTCCATATGGCAAAGTTAGTGCTGGTCACAGAAGCTATGCGTACGGTAGCAGGTAGTACAGACTGGTATGAGCAGATCAGTGGAGCAAATCTGTTGGTGCCGAGGACCAGGCATGTGTCAGAGGGAGGTTGCTTCGGGCTAGTTTGTGCCGGGTTCTGGGACCTGTTAGCTACCTGTTAGCTGCTGGAGTGCATTAGGTGCAGTCCTGGAGCATATCTGGCTTAGCTGCATCCAAATAAAGTTTATTGAATGTGCTTTTAGACCACTCTGTGCTGTGAACCAAAGCATAGTGAATGGGAACAACCAGGAGATTTGTTCAGAAATGCGCTTCTGGTCTGATCTAAAACACTGCTGTAGATTTCTCTGGAGCACACTGTGCTATAGCATGGCTCATCAGAAAGGCCACGTCCTTCATGGTGCATCAGCACTTCTTCAGTTTGGCATCGTATTTCCTTTACTCAAGGAGGCACATACTCCTCCAGGAGACTTGGGGTGTGGATAGACACTTTGGCTTCTGACATTAAAATAACAACAATAAAAACAAAAGTTATTTGTAGAAGTCAGCTTCTAATGAAAATATTCTAACATCACCAGGCGAATTTTATTCCTGAGGCTAGGTTACAATGCCATAGGTCATATACGAGCGTGCATGCAGAACCTAGACTAACCCAGAAGGTACTTTTTAGGGAGAAGTCCTAGTCAGACATAATATTTTAGTATCTATACAAAAGGAAATATCCTATTTTTAGTGTCTGGTGATGTAACCATAAGCTTCTAATAACAAACAAATGGGTGTGATGCATTTGCTAACACCCCCTCCCCCCCCAAACCAACAAACAAACCAATTCTAAAAAAACCCCCCCCCCAAAAAAAAAAAAAAAAATCAAGGAGCCTTTTAGAAGCCTATACTAATACATTCAAGATAAGGGAGTGAGAAACAGTAGTATGAAACATAAGGCTGACCATACTTTCCCAAATGAGAGATGTTTTCATTTTTGTAGCGGAAGCAATGTGCCTTAAAAGGCTAAAATGTTTAATCATCTCATCTTTGCTAGAATGTTTTAATCACCAGCCTAAATTAAATATATAGAAAGTACTGGAAGTTTCAATAAATGTGAAGGAAGAACTAAGTGCCAAAAAATACATTAAGAAATTATTTTTTGTCTCTACTGCTACAGTTAAGAGTATAGCTGTCACTCTTGCTTTGCTAAGGTCTTTCCTCTGAAAGTAGTCCCATTGATTGTGGCCAGAAGATGCTGTTATTTTCCAGCATGTGACTTTATTCAGACACTTTTGTGAAACCGGTATAAAACTTAACAAGAGGAAATGACATTAGAAAGCATTTTTGGGGGGTCATTTTTCATTCTGCTTGCTGATTCCACCTTAGGGTTTTATGGACTTTGCATGGACACTGCAAGCCCGAAGAAGAAATTTTGCAAAGATTGTGATGATTTTGCACTAATTCCAAACAAATTCTGAAGGCCTTCCCCACACTCCTCAGTTTCAGCTGTGCACTGACTACCCTGAATTGCAGGACTTGGCTTTAAGTGCAGTTTGAACTATAAGAAGGTTTGGAGCAGACAGAAAAAAGTACAATGTGTGCCTGAACACATTGTAAAATCAGCAATGTAAACTATGAATATGGAAGAAGAAAATAGAAAGTAGATTTCCAATGTCTTCATAAACCATAAAATATGTCCTACAAGTAAAGTAAAATCCTTTGTCTATGCCAAGCATTACTCCATGGTAATTTTTCATTACAGTGTATCCATTTGCATGAGCCACTAACTCCCGTTTGTAGCCGTCCACTGGTCTAGACAGACAAATCTTTGGAGATCTATTCTTTTTGATGGATTTATCAGATTTCTAGCCCCATTTCCCCCCTCTTTCTAATTTCTGTTCCTTCCTCACTGTTGCGCTGGCTGCAGCAGATTGCTGAGGTAGGTCCACCTCACTAATCCTGCGGCATCAGGGCGAGCAGCTCGCTTACTTGTCTTCCCTTTCTTTTAGTCTTGTTTGAAGTGACCCCCCACCTCGTACTTATTACGATATGGAAACTGGCTGCCTCTGCAGTAAATTTAAAACCTACATGCTACATACAGTATGCTGCTGCTGAGGAGCCCAGAAAAATAACTCCGTCAAACTCCTGTGCTCCCGCTCCTTTAATACAATGCATGTTCTTGCTGCACCCGCTTTTGTACAGCATGCACGTTGTGTATCCAGCAAGCTTAATATTGCACTCTATGAAAAACTTTGTTGATCTAAGATTGCTAAAAAGGGCTTTAATAAAGCTGTTTTCTAACACGGTAGTTTTTGTTTATTTTCAAAGTTCAAGAACACAGTGCTTTGGTAGTTCTGCAGTCCCGGATGTGTAAGGTATTTAAAAATCAATTCCAGAAACCAAAGCAGTTCTATCCAAGGTACATCAAGAGCTAGATTCCAGCCACACATTCGGTATAAATAATGTAAAGCCATCAGTCACATTTTATAGTAAGCAAAGTAAAATTGAAGAAGTAAAGACAAGCTAATAAAATAATTAATATTAGTGGAAAATAACTGGTATACAGTAACAAATACGTTTCTGTAGACATACCACTTAACTCTAAAAAAATATATACATACATATATGATGGCTACAAATGAGCTTGTGATTTTCTTCCAAAAGTATTTGAGCAGGAAGTAAAACATTTTCCCAGTGGATGAAATAACATTCATTTTTGCCAATCTAAGCAAGGCAGATTTAAATTTTATGTGTGTCCAACTGCTTGTTCCCCCTCAGCTAATAACCTGCCTGCTGGAAACATTTCAAATGAAAAGGAGTTCACAGTTCCTAAGCCCAGCTCTGAATATATCTGCCATGCATGTAAACAAGTAAACCATTATGTTTCTTGTTGAGATAAAGAATACCATGATAAGTGGGGACTTTTACAAAACAAAGGGCTTCCTATTGCGAGTGTGGATAATCTTCCAGAAAACCCTGTGTTTTGGCAAATCACACCAGATTAATCTATTAGGCATCTCCTTTCATCATCAAATTTCCGCTGCCTATCACAGTGGCTGCCTTATCAAGCACCCTTTTCTCAATAGCGGGCCCATTCCTAGGATTTCAGGTGCTGGCCTTCCGTGCTCGGAAAACAGGTGTCCCCACTGTTTTCAGGCAGGAAAGGTCCCTGCACAGAAGCCTGGGAAAGGGCAGGGGTATCAGCCGCTGTTCTACCTGAAGGAACAGGTAACAGGAAACTGTTGATTCAATGGGCTGAACTTAATTGGCGCATTAGTCGGAAAGGGCAGGGGTATCAGCCGCTGTTCTACCTGAAGGAACAGGTAACAGGAAACTGTTGATTCAATGGGCTGAACTTAATTGGCACGCATTAGTCAGCACTGAGTGTTTTTTGTGAATTAAAAATCCTCATCAGAATTCTTCCTGACAAAAGTTTCGGAAGGGGGCAAGATACGTGCCCAGAGATGCCCTCCCAGGAGCAGCCAGTCCTTGTAACTCTATTTTAAGTGCTGCATTCTCTCGGTGTATTCCAGAAAATATGAGCTAGGAGTCGAGGGCAGAGTGTCAAGCTCTACGTGGTTATGTATAGTGTCTGAGCTGTTAGGCAAATTGCCTATATTCGGAGGAAATGGATTTCAAATCTCAACTAAAGGCTAATATTCCAAACCAATTAGTATGATGGATCAGGTTTTCGAGCTCTCAGTGCCTCCCCTGGCCAGGCTCTTTTTTTCTTTGAGTTAATGAAACTGGGCATATGGTTTCTGACCAGGCTATTCATCTGTGAAACAGGGCCATCCACTTGGTCACCCAGAAACGCCACAATATGGAGCACAGACAGAGTTGGGGGTATGAAGAATGACATTTTAAAGCTGGCAGAGAAATTTGTTTTACAGGAGCCAATAAATCCTCGCTCCTCTTATTTAACTTTCAGTGCTTATCTGTTCTTGTCAAGAGAGCATCAAGCAGCTCTTGTCCTGGTGGGTGTCTCAGTGCCCGCCTGCCCTCTCTGGCAGAAAGACCTTCATTCTCTGCTCCGAACCCCGTGCCTGAAAAATTGGCTTGCGCAGACTTCACTGTAATAAAATCAAGGCAGACAGGAAGGCCGGCACAGTGACAGCAGGAAGAGCCAGTCTGCTCTCAGCTCCTTGCTTTGACAGCAGGGCTGCTCGGAGGCACCGGGATGAGCTCCCAGCTCTGCTCGGTGGGTAGGAAGTGTTTGATAAGCGCATGCCTGCCCTTCCGGGACTCCACAGCACAAGCTTTGTTTCATCTACAGATGATTAAATGGTCTACGGGGCAATTACGAACCAAAGGAAGGAATAGCCGTCTCTCTCCAGGTTTCCTCAATCAGCACGATTGAATTTCTCAAAGGAAGGCAGCAGTAGCAATGGCAGGCTCAATGACTTTTCCTGAAAAATGTTCTCCAGTTTAGGATCGAGCTTTCATTTAACTACTTGCTGTTTCATTTTATTAAGTGCAAATTGTGGCTTAATAGATTTACAGTTGCCATAAACTTCGGCATCATGAAAGCTGTCAGAGTGGCCAGTTGCACAGCATATTACTCGTATGATGCTAGAAAGGGTGAACTGGACAAGCCAGGCACCAGGAAAGTCTGCAGAGCGTTTTAACGGGTCTGTGCATGGTCTTTTGCGAGGCAGACAGAGCTGAAACACAAGCAGTCGCTCACAGTAGTTTCTTTTTGTTCCTCTCTTTTCTAGGAATTAGAGTGGAGGTGGAAGATTTCAGAAGTTTATCTGCAAATGAAAAATAGCATATTTTGCCTTTTCAGACACAAACTTTGTAAACTAACTCTGCTAGACAGTGGTTACCCCAGTCCAAAGACACATTTTTTTTTCTGTTTGCCCATTACACTGTAGCTCTGTTCTGCACTCATTACACTGTGTTTAGTTCCAGATACATACCAGCAAAAAACGTAGACATACTGGAGGGAGTTCAGAGAGAAACATCAAGGCTGATTAAAGGGCAGGAGGGACAGACTCCTGTGAGAAGATTAAAAAAAATTAAATACAAATGGTTTGGTTAAGCAATGATGGGGCAGTGGGCATGACAGCCACCTACGGACATTTTCCCTAGGACAAAGACTGCAGGCAGTGCAATTTTTACCTACGCAACTCCAGGTAACTTCCCTCCTGGTCAGGCAACTGATTTACCATGGGGGAAAGGGAAAGCTGCTTACCTTCCTCAAAACAAGCTAAGTGAGAAGGGCTAAAGAGAGGAAGAGAAGATGTGTTTTCATTTTGTGTGTGTGGGATTTTTTTTCCCTTCTTAATAAACTCTCCTTTGGGAGGCTATTGATTTCGGAAGTCAGCAGCTTTTCCCACCAACCATAGTTTTTTTGGCAAATGCCTGGAGCCCCTCTGTGTGTTGCTAAAGGGTTGGCTCATTTACTCCAGACAGCATATGTAGGGATCTGGGTTACCCCACACCCAGATTTGTACAAAACGATCTCAGAGGTCTTCAGGGAAGTTTGGTGCTAGAATAAAGCAAGACTGCTACAGCTCTACCCTGTTTCATCCCCTGAGCAAAGAAGTCTCCCATGTAAGAGTATCAATGTGGAGAAGAAAAAGACCTGGTGTCCTATGCAGGACAAACATTTTCCCTCTGTGTACACGCAGGGGTATTTTACATCCTTGGCTTACATCGGCAAATGTCTCCATATGCAAAGATGCACCCCCGATGTGAAGCGGTAGAAAGGAAAGCTTTGAGTCAAGGGGGGAACCTATTTTTGCTGTTACTGCATTCTGAAAAGTGTTTGCTTTCATGGCCAAATATTCTGAGAGGCACTGAAATGTATGTATGAACTTTGCTGAGTGACAATAACTGTACCAGAGGACAATATATCAGAGGACCTAATAATTATGTAAATAGTTTCTTGGTGTAATGATCCTGTGTGAAACAAGACAATTTATTTTAAAACAAATTTAATGGACAAATAGTTGTACAGTGACTATACTGGGAGAGTTACATCACCCACAGAGCGTGTATTCATACCATTTTATGATGACTTGTAAACAGGCATGGACCTGCCAACAGGGATTGAGGAGACTTTTGCCCTTCTGTTCCGCCAGCACAGCTAACGAGCCCGCAGCGTACAAGGCCACTGTACCCTTACGGCCTATTCCCACCCCGTTCCTGTCAACAGCCCTGCCCCATCCCATAACGTGGTGCATAGATCACGTCAGAGGGATTGGAACAGAATTATAATGTGTTGAGGTATGTTCAGAGGTGCACAAATCATTACCAATAAAACCCGAACCACCTCCTAAAAACAAATAAAGGAAGTTTATTTTCTAGACCGTCTTGTGGTCTAGCTGTTAAATTGTACTTTAAGGGAACCAAATAATGCTTCTAAGGCAATTTGCAGTTAACTTTGTGGTACTGTCAGTCTGTGAAATGCAACCTATTCCTTCTAAACAAAGCTAAACTTTGTGCTTTCCTTGTCTTTGAACTAGAAAGCACAGCTTAATAGGCACAACCAACAAGACTTTTTTTTCCCCCACAGTTACTTCATGTGTAAATTCAATTCATTTATTTCTGTAAAC
The DNA here is from genome assembly GCF_000699145.1 of Aptenodytes forsteri. Taxonomy (NCBI): domain Eukaryota; kingdom Metazoa; phylum Chordata; class Aves; order Sphenisciformes; family Spheniscidae; genus Aptenodytes; species Aptenodytes forsteri. The sequence continues at coordinate 3,325,670 of NW_008794595.1, read as the reverse complement.
CAGATTTTACTATCTGAATAAAAGATAATGGTTTTAAGGCTCTCAGTCCACTCAGCTAATTGCAGCGTAAAACACTCTGCATGTTTGTTGCAAAAGACCATTTTGAAATGGCTCAAATATCTCAGAAAATTGCCTAAGTCTTCTTCACTTCATTAGCGAATGTCATACGTACAGATTGTCAGAGGACTTAATGGTGACCATGCTAATAGACAGCTGCCAGCATGCTGCGGTGAGCAAGGCCATTTGTAATTCTCATTAACAGTTCTACCATTTTCGGTTGTATGAAAAGTGATAACACACTGATCTAACAGTCATTAAGAACTTTTTCTTACTCCTTTAGGATTAATTTGCACTGACCCAGAATTCTCTATTTGCTTAACACAAGCAGTGGGCCACTTTGATGTTATCTGCTTCTATAAACAATAGCGTACAGTTCTCTCCTGGGCTAAAACAGCTCTTATTCTACTGAGAATTAGCTGTATTAATCATTCTGAAGTCCAAGAGTGCATGATCATAAATTGTGTGCAGGGACCTCACTTAGCAACTCCCAAGACTCTCATTTATCAACTTTTTTTCCCCTTCCTGGATATTTAGTATGTAGGGAGTAATTTATTTCTAAGCCGGTGCTTTGTGATGTCTTTCATGTTGAAGTAAAGTTGGAAAACTTTCTGCAACAAATATAATTTTTCTTACTTCCTTAGGGTAAAAACAAAAAATTATGGACCACAGCTACAGACTGATTCCCTCAAGTGGCCAGAACAGAAAACACAGGCCAAGCTTCCACTCACTGAACTCTGAATTGGATGAACCAGACAACGGTAACTAAAAATGAGGCGAGTTGCACACTAAAGATGCCTTTTCTTAGTTATTCAATTAGAGTTTTAAAAACGCGGGGCATCCTTAAAGCTGATACCTGCCTAACTTTTCTTACCTTTCTCAAACTAAGTTGCCAAAACATAATTAAGGTATAATTAAAGCAAGATGAAATCTTCAGAGAACACTAGCTTAGTTTATATTTTTCCAGAAAAGATCTGGCTACAAATGAATGATGTTTTTGTTTTTACCGTTCTTTGGTCATTTTTCCCGCCACCAAAACACAATATGAATCTGCCAAAAATGTAAGGAGGAAAAATGCTGCTCCATATCAGCTCAGAGGTGATACGATACCATGTCTTTCATATTTTTAATGCAGCCAGTAAGACACGTTTATTTAAAGTCTCCCCTCTCTTACAAAACCCCTTGCAAAAGGATACGAAGTCAGAGCATACAGAAACCAAGGATAGAGGCAACAAAAACATTTTGAGTGAATGGATGAAAACCTTCAGACTTAGATGGCTGTCTTTTACCCACACGGCTCAATTTCTTCAGCTTTTGGGATTTTCCATTACCTAAACCAAAAGTGGGAACAGAGGCCCTGATTCTGCTTTTCTTGAGAGGAGCATACGTGAAGTATCTTCACTGACTTACTGGGGAAAGTCCAGATTTAAGTCATTTTTGATGAGAAAAGGATTTTGGCCAACTCAGGCAGAATCAAACTCATGAGCACAGAAACCTTTCTAACTTTTTTCCTAGTTTCATCCTGAGCTTAACTTCGATTTCAAAGCTCTCACTGTTTTATTGTAAACATGTGGTTTTTAAAGTACTGCACTGCTCCAAAGTTATCTGCATGTGAGTTTATTTTATATTAAGTACTTCAAAAAATGTCTGAACATAAAATGCCAACAGAAACAACAAAAATATAAATAAAGTACCATATTCAGCAGAAATGCTTTAATTCAGAGTGTAATAAAGACACTCAAGGTTTAAAAGTTTATGCCAGGGTGTAAACTGAAGGAATTAGTAATTTTTTTTTCCTGTAGACAGTTTTGCTGCTGCAGCCAAAAGATTCTCAAAGGTTGTTAAAAAATGTACAGGAAAAAAAAAAAGACAGTGGAAAAATATTTATTTCCCCTCAAGAAATTCTGGCTTCTGCAATTTGTTATCCTTCGCAGCCATTGAGAACATTTGTTTTAGCAGAGGCCAAGCGCTGCTGTTACATTCACAGATTCTCCCTCTCTTCCCATAAATAAGTATTCAGGAGCTGTGATGTATCCTCACCTAGAGCTGTGCAGTCTCACTGATGTCCATAAAAGCGTGAGGGCAGCTGCTGTGAAAGCTCCTCATACTTTAGAGGCTGCCCTAATTCTTCCTGGATTTCTAATTACAGAAGAGTTTGCTTCCAGATTCAGGGGGCAAAATTCTGCCAGCAGTGCTGTGAGGCGCCCTGACTGATTTTAACCTAGTAAAACTATCAGTAGCTACCTGTGGAAGAATTTTTCTTTAGGACTACAGACACATGTTGCACGTGTACAGCAGCTAATGCCTATATGATGTGATGTAGACACGTCTGAGCCAGACCTACCTCAGTGTTACAAAATTCTGGGCATCCTGGTTCACTAGATTGGGTGATGTGTCATTCTGTGGGAGTAATGACTTTTTTTTTTCCCTGCCTCGGGAAACACTGCACCTCACTCCACAGAGCAGTGCAGACATGCTTACAGTGCAGTTAATCTCTAGCACATCACCTCATCTTTATTTAAAATTCTGTGGATGGATGCTTGACACAGTCCTCGAGTTATTTTTGCATCACCCATACACTGAGAACTGTACCTCTGGCTGAAACAAGGGTAAATAGGGGCTTTCAAGCGCCTTCTCTTCAATGCATGGTCAGCATGCTTTTGACTGCTTATTCTCTGCTCCTTTGTATACTGCTGCTGCAGTGAGATTTGATCTGGGCTTATGCCTTGAGCATTATCTACTGGATCCTGTGTCTGTAGCCTGAGAGAATGAAACTATCTGCTTAATTTAAGATCCATTTCAAGAAGCTACAGCACTTCTATTGCCCTTGTCGCTCACGCTTGCATTGGCATATCTCTGAAGAATTGCACAATTTGAGTACAGCTATTAATTTATTGAAGTCTTGCTATTGTTATTATTAACTCTCCTGAGACTTAATTCCTGACATTAATTTTGCACTTTCCATTAGCTGTCACAGTATATTCTTTTGTATTTGTAGGAAATCTATCTTTTGTTCTAAAAGCGCGTTCCCAAAATTTGCAATGCTGAAATATGTATTCGCTTATGAAAGTCCAAGGTCCAGATTACAGTCTCATCTAAATGTGAAGGTATAAACATAAACCAGTGTTTACCGGTGACATTACAAATAACAAACAGTAAGTTTTAAAGTTCATTTTAATCCTTTCCTTTTATGGCTGTATTTGGCGGCTCACCTGCATTAATAATTTCATGATAGTATGGGAAAGGCCATGTAGACCCAAGGGTCTATCATTGAGAACTCCCCTCAACTTCTACTCCCTGGACATCTCTATGAGTGCAGCCATGC
>NW_008794595.1:3282562-3320456 GCF_000699145.1 Aptenodytes forsteri | reverse complement strand
GCTTATGAAAGTCCAAGGTCCAGATTACAGTCTCATCTAAATGTGAAGGTATAAACATAAAACGGTGTTTACCGGTGACATTACAAATAACAAACAGTAAGTTTTAAAGTTCATTTTAATCCTTTCCTTTTATGGCTGTATTTGGTGGCTCACCTGCATTAATAATTTCATGATAGTATGGGAAAGGCCATGTAGACCCAAGGGTCTATCATTGAGAACTCCCCTCAACTTCTACTCCCTGGACATCTCTATGAGGGCAGCCATGCTGACAGGTAATAGATGAGGTGTCTATAGATGTCTTTTTCAGATGTATTAACTCACTGGCAAAAGAATTAGACATCTCCATCCAAGAGACCAGAAAGCTATCTCACTTGTGGAAGACCTTCTTTTAAAGAAATGCCGCTATCTGTTTAGACTTTAAAATATAGGTAGTTGAAATTATACTTTCCTGTGACATCACACCCACATTCTCTGCAGTGATTTAAGAATGGGGTCGCACAGTACCTGTCCTTTGCAAAGGTAGTCTTTCCAGTTGGTGTTTCCTCATGTTCTGGATCCCTGCTGAAGGCACTGGCATCTCTCTAAGTAGGATTTCCTTCAAAAGCTTAAGAAAGGGCAGAAAGAGAACAGCTGCATTCAATTACCAAAAGCACGTATCTGCTAGTCAGGACGAAAGGGTGACTGCCTCTGCTCGGACAGAACAGCTCCCTGTTCTTTAGAAGCAAACTCTGGCAGATCAAAAATACATAGTATTTTATTTTGGTGAGAACACTGGTTTGAATAAGCAAGGCAGAAACTTGCCTTGAAGAAGAGTGGCCTCTGAAGAACTTAGATGTTGTGGCAGTCCCTCTAAAATAAACAAGCAGAATCTTCCAAAAATCAGTTTCTCCTTATAAATTGCTTCTGCTGCAGTTTGGGGGTTGGGGGTAGGAAGGAAGCACTCTTTGATCAAGGTTTGTCTTGAACCTATAAAAATGAATAGACAAAACTTGATGGTCTGTGTGGATAATTTGCTCCCCAAACATCCTCTCCTAATGGTTCCCTTCTGGTACTTTGCTCCCTGGAAGTTTGGTTTCTTTCAAAGTGGAATATGAAAGTGATAAATGAGGACTTGAGGAAGAGATCACTTGATGGGAGGATGTAGCCAGATTTTAGTAAAAGAGGCAATGTCAAGAGCTTCATTTACGATCCAGTTGGATGTTGAACAGCAGGAAATGAGGAATCTGCTCCCTGTCAGCAGGTACTCTACAGACCCAAAGTGAAAACTCAGATGAAACCATTTGGACAGATACTCTATTCCTCAAACATTGGCTCTGCTTTTGACATGGTGTATCAGATTCTTCAAGGGGGTGGAAAGGAGAGGATGAATGTGGGAGGGCTTCAAGAGCAGACCACAAATACACTGCTCATGACAAAAAAACGTATAGGCATCGTTTTACTTCATGTCGTTTTTTCAGAAATGCCTGATGACTACTTAAAATACTGAATTGTAGAAGACCACCAGACTACACTGAATTAGATAGAGCTCTGAAAGTGAACTGGAAAAAAACATACAGATTATGGGCTGTTGAGTTGGAAAGTGGCCAACATTGTTCCCAGGATTTAGGTGATCTTGGATATTACAGCATTTAATATTTGATTTGTGAATAGTCTCCAGTTCATTTACTGTGGGACTTAAAAAAAAAGAAAAGAAATCCAGAATACAGAGTTCAAGGATTTTAAAAGTAAGTAGAGGAAGGAGAACATTATACCATGCTTAATCCTACAATTTCCTTACTGCTAATGAGTTATGGGAGGATATACAGTTGTTCTAGCTTCTGAACTGTGAAGGGCAAACAGGAATACAGGTTCTGTTGCCCTAAAGCAAAATCTGGTAATTCTATCCTCAGAACGTTCCTTGTGAAGCGCCTTCTGACTAGGAGTTCAATAAACACCTCCTTTCCAGAAGGTGTGATGGTCTTGAAACTACTCAATACAAAAAAAAGACACAAAAATTTCTGCTGAATCTGCAGTCACTTAAGCTTTGGAAGTTTTGTATCGTTATTTATAGATAATACATCCATTGCTATTACAGCATCAGGCAGCGCAAACAGGAATTTGTGGAGCCGGTCAGGGCTCTGGCACTATTGAGAAGACAGGGGCTGAGGTTTTACAACCCTTTCCGATGGGCTGAATGGGTCTGGTCTGAGGCAGAGGTAGGTGGCGATGCAGGAGGGGGTTAGGGTGACAAGTTGGGAACACGACGGCCAGCAGCAGCAGTGACAGCTGGAGGTGTGCAGCTGCGTAGGCAGATGGCTTATTTAACACAGAGGAGGAGACTGCTCGGGTCGAGCTCCACAAAAGAGTCAGTGTTGCTCATATCCGAAGTCTGAGACAATGTGAAGAAATGGCTTCTGACATCAAAGGAGAAACAATTCTTATAACCAGAGGCTTATAATGAAGAAAACTTCTCCCTTGCTGTTCCCTTGCTGTAAGGGAGGAGAAAATTGCTATCAGTGCTTTGGTGGAGAAGGAAGGGACAGACAAGACAGAAGATGGAAGATGTTACCCCTTTGGCCAAGAAAAGCACATGAATGTGATGCCCATGACAGAAGATGAATAAACATCTTGTTACTTTTGTGCCATCTGCCTACGTTCAGCTTTCCTGGGATGCCAGGTTTTGGCTTCCCGGGCAGTTCCTGTGCACTGGCGCTTGTGGGTCATGCTCTTTTATCACTTGAAGAAGTTGCAGCTGTGCTGTTGTGCAGTCATTTAGACAAGGACTGAGCCTACCTCTTGAAACTGTATATCACCAATTATTGTAATTTTTTAAAGATAAGCAACCACTTATAATTAGTTCAATGAAACTTTTCTTTCTTTCTTTTTTTTTTTTTTTGAATCAGCTGCTTGGAACATGCCCCTTCTGCTTCACATCTGTTTCAAGATATGCAGTTAGCTTCTGTTTCCTTGTTATTCCATCTGCAGTTTCACAGCTGCATGTGTCCTACATGCTGCTATTTTGTTCAGTGACAGCATTTAGATTAAATTATTATTTCTTCCTATAGTCACTATTCTGATAGATGTACATGTCTTTCCAAACCCACCTAGGGATCAGGATTGAAATTGTATCTACCTCAGTATGATCTGCTACCATAAAGGACAGGCAAACCATATTTTTTCCTTTGAATTAGTTACTAATTAAAACCAAAGTCTTATGTATTTTTATTTTTAAGTTAATTCTCATCCCTGGGAGGTGATGGTGGCATTCAATTGTTTTATACCAGTGGCCTAAGCACTACTCAAAAAGCTTTCAGCCTTTCCATATCCAGTGTTGGTTTCAGGGACTATGCGGCTGAAGGAATGGAGTGCTGAAGTTTTTCTCCAAGTACAGATGTTTTGACCATTTTAACAGACACGGCAATATCTCAGCCATTATCGTTATGTCATATCACAGCGCATACCCAAAATACTCAGTAGGCTCCCAGAACTTAAAAAAACCCAACACTAGCTATCAGACCTGGTCTGCGAGAGACATTCGCTCACTTAAATAAAACAAAGGAAAATGAAGAGATTTTATTATTATCAAACCTCAGGATGCTGTTGCCATTTGAAGTGCCGATTTAACTTTAAGCCCCTCTTTGATATTCTTCCTTGATGAGAGTACATGATGGCCATAAATCCAACTTGGCAATGATTCTGAAAGGTCACCTGTGGATATTGTTTTTCATGGTGTTAAATAGACTGTAATGGTCTCATTATTTCTCCAGAAGGACAAGTGAAAGTCCCATTGGTCTTCTTGCTGTCTCATAAATAATTAACAGGCTGTTTTAACTGGGTATAACCTTTGTACAGAGTGGCTGAACTTCACCGCATAGCAGAGGTAAAAGAGATTCAGAAAAATATCATCCATCATTGATGGTACTAAAACATTCAGGTAATCTAGGAATAAAAATAGAAGACTAATAATGAAGTGGTAATCAAGCAGTTTTAGAAGCAACAAGAACAATTGCCTTTCTGTACACATCTGAGCATTTTTAGCATCCTCCATCATCCAGGTTATTCTTTTTTTTTTTTTTACATCTTCCCACATGACCACTCAGCTAACTTCCAACATGGGAAATTTAAGTAATTCTGGAATAGGTGAGAAAAAGTTCAGAATGTTTATTTTTCTCTTCTGCCATAGGTAAAATCTTAAAGAAGAGGGATAAAAGAAGGACCAGATTCTTTTTATTACCAACATAAAACTCAAAGCTTTCAAGTGGGGATGACTAAAATAAAATCCTGCATTTGAATATTGTAATTATTTCTTGTTTAGATAAATGGTCCTCTTCAACCTTCCATTTTGAGGATCTTCAACAAAATATCGGGGTCTAAAACTTGTACTAGATCCAGTATCTAAAACACAATGCTGAAATCTGCCACGTCTCGCCTGGAAACTCCCCAGTTTTCTTGGTAACAACAGCTGGCGTTAGCAATAAAGAGCCAGGTCTGAGCTCGCAGAAGATGTTTCATCACAACAAAGTGAGAGGGAGGAAAAAAGTGTGCTTGCTATTGGATAGAGAAAAGATTGTCTGGAAAAGAAATGCTAAATTTCAGCCATGAAATTGCAAAAGATAAAATGAAGAGACTTAGACAAACAGAATCAAAGAGGGACAGAGGAAAAGAGACAGAGAACATCAGTCTCTCAAACGTTTCAGTTTTACAGAAAGCCAGACACAGGTAGTCACAGCTCTGTCTTTCTAATGAACCTAAAATCTTCAAATCTGAGCATCCCTACTCTCTGTTTGGAAACAAACAAACCAAACCCTGTGCCAAATTTCAGAACAATGCAATACTCTTTAGCTATGGTGAGAAGATTGAGAAATTACTGTATCCAAGGTAACTATTTCCTTTCTGGTCTGTTTTTAAACTGAAATGTAAGAAAATGAACTGCATGTTTCCACTGCAACCGTTCCTCTTGTCTCCTTTGTTCTCCATTTTGGGAAATGAAAATATCTTGCATACAAGTCATGGCAAGTTCATACAGAAAAAAAAATAGTTTAACAATTCTGCTTTTGAAGTTCACTTCTGTGTAATTGTATTCTCTCTTTGGGCCTTACAGTCTTGGACTGATGAATACTTGATAGTTGGAGGAAAAGGAAAGCTCTGAACGCCCATCACAGGAGGAGATGTGGGAAAGATTGCTCTTGAACATGTGCTCTCTTCCAAGATGCTTGTAGCAGCTCCACAAAGCAAAGAGCCTGAGGTAGGGAGAGGAGGGAATATTTTAGAGCAGGAGTAGCGGGAAACTCCAACAGCATCTCTCAGACAATTGACAGGAATACCGGCTCCTATTCCAAGCCATTAGCTGCTGGTGGCAGCATGTCTCCGAGGAAAACCGTGATCCCAACAGTCAGGGGAGTCTGGAGTCAGGCAGCTTTTCATGTGGAGGCCAGGGGAGGTTTTGAGCTGCTTTGCCCTACTGATCCCTGGACTTCATGGGTGTTAGAGGACTTGCTCTCCTGCCCTTCCTGCCAAGAAAACAAACCTTTCCCTTCTAAGGAGACACTCATAAAATCCCCAGCTTAAAGAAATTAAAATCCCAACAGGGGAAGCTTCCTATGTATCTTTCTGGAAACTCTTTCCAGTACCCAGGGAGCTCCTTACAGTCTTATAGTGAGCATTTTTACAGCACCTTCTCTTTCTATTTTTAGCTGTTTTTTACATTTTTCAACTAATTTATGGGAAAACAGTAAAAGCAGAAAGACAGTGTTCAGGTAATTTTATTAAGCAGCTGTAATGGGTGGTAGTTGCTAGTTGCATCCCACAGAACCTCAGTGGTACTGCTCAAGATGTCTATGAGGTGAAGGGGGACTACTTGGGGAGATTTATTAGGTTCTTAACCTCAAGTTAAAAAGGAAAGATGAATAGGGGAAAGTCTCCTCCCAATAGACCTCAATTACTTACAAATAGTCAGAAGACGCATTGAAAACCTTATGGATTTTATCCCAAGCTTCATTATTCTTTATGTAACTTTTCTTAAAGCTGAACTGAGGAAGTACCTTCAGATTGAAGTGCGGAGCTCCCTCTCCTTGAAGAAAAAACAAAAGACAAGAACATTTCTGCATGATCCCCCCCCCCAGCCCCCTGCACGTACACACACACACACACGGTTGTGGAGATGTCCACACGTGTGAACCTTTGTGCTCTGCCCTCCCGTTTAAAAGCCCTTGTGCACTCAACGGGCAGATTCAAGGCTTCATAAAAACAAAGTCTCTTTACTGACTTCAGGAGGTCAAGCCTCATATATAAGCAATTTGAGGAAAGAGAAACAAAAACCTATTAGTACTTGCTGATATTTTTTGTGCCCTGAAAAAGATTTTGAATTTTCCATTAATTCCATGTTAAAGCAGGAGTATGCAAACCTAAAGGTGACAACTTGGCTTTCAGCAGCAGCAGCCCAATGGCGAACATCAGCACTTACTGATCATGCCTCGGTGTTAACTAATGCGGTTTCTGTGCAACCTGAGGGCATAACTATGGGCTGTTTGCAATATCCCAAATTTCCCCTATGGTCTCTAATGTTTACTTAAACTCTAGAAACTGAGATGTGGATTTTCATTCATTTTAGCTTAGAAAATTTTGTGCTCTTACTGACTGTTACTATTGTCTACTGAAGGCAGTCATGGGATGGAAAGCAAACAAACCCTGAAGATGCAGGTGTGTGATGTGTTGAAATCTGATACCTCTGGCTGCCTGTAAGTAAAATAAACAGAATTGACTTAAATTAACTTAAGTGTTGACTGTAACCTCAAAGTCATTTTTTCCTTTTATCTCTTAAATATATATATTTTGGTGACATTTTAAAACCCTAGGTCTTAATTAATTTTCAGGGGGAGTTCTTCCTAAACACGCAGGACAGATTCTGATCTTCTTTGGCATTTGGTGGGGTGTAATGACAGAGGAACGTTGTCCTGTTTCATCACTGGCTTCAAGTGATTTTACAAAATTTCCCTATCATAACAATTGTATAAAACGAGATCTGGATCTGTCTTCTTACTGCCAGATCGCCATCATCACAGAAACTTTAAAACAAACAAAGAGCCAGAGGCTACCTGTTCCTTTGCGCAGTGACTGCAAGCTGCCAAGGATGGACTGAAGCCAGCCTTCGGGTCAGGTTTACATTATCGCCGGCAAAGAAGAAAAATCAGGTCCTGAAAAAAAAGGTACTGTAGTTAATAAGAAATTGAAAAAATCTGATTAGCACATCTGCGATTAATCAAAGCCGTCACAAATAATTCAATGAAACGTAACTCTTTGCTGAAATCTATTTTGACTCAGTTTACAACAACCTGAACAATTGTGCTCCCCTTCACAAAAACAAACAAACAGTTTCCCTGGCAAACAAGCCAGTATTATTTTAACCCTATAAGGGATGACAGCTTTTCTGTGTGCATGTTACTAGGAGACACAGTACCTAGCACATTGGACATGTTTCCATACCACTTACAGAGTAGATTTATATATTTCTTAAGGGCTTGTACCCTAACACGATGGACTGAGAGCCTGTGAGACTGAATGAAATAAAGGTGTGTTTGGTTTGGTAAGCACCTGGATGAGAGGCTGCCAAGGGAAGTTTGGGACCTGTTGGAAATGTTGTACATAATACAATACACTTTCTCAAGGCTCTGTGTTTGATCAGAGCTCCTGTGTGGTTTTGGGAGCTGTGTCCATAAGGAAATCCCTTTTTCATTTAATTTTTGTTTTATTTTATTTGAACGTAAAACTGAAGCTCTGAAAGCTTATTTTAAACCTTAAAGATCCCTTGCAGCCTTTCTTAAGAAACTATAACATCAATAATGATGCTCTGGCTTCCTGAATTTCCCTTGCAGTTTTCTTGGATTCATTATTTTTCCCTCTCCAGGAGACAAAAGCTGGCTCTGTGGTACAGAATGGATGCCCCTGGGTTTTTGGTAGGGAGCAAGCCATCCCTGGGGACCCAGAGAGGCCATGATCCGATGCAGCACTGAGCAGCTCTTGGAGGAAGGGGAAACTGGTAGACCCAGAGATTTAATAACAGCACTCTGATCCTCATCTGTCTAGCCACAGCAGGAGCCAGAGCAGTAGGAGGTCTCCTCCAGGTCCTGCTACAAAAGGAGAGTCTTAACGCAACCAAAATGGCTACATGCAACCCAGCTTCATTTCCCACATCTTTCATTGCTCCTATCCCAGCCTACATTTGAGATCTGCCATTTCGCCTCTCTACTTCCACACCAGGTCTGCAACGTGACTGTGTCTCTACCTGGAAAGTTCTCCATGAAGGGGCTCTGTTGTAGAGACCCAAAGAATGGAGATACTGTACAAAAAGAAAGCACTATCTAGGTGATGGAGGGACAATGTTTGCACACCTATAAAGTCGTGCAATACCAATGGGTTCCAAACAAACGATCCCATGACAGAAATGGTGCTTTCAATACATGCACGTTGATGTGTGCCAACACCCGCTCTAGAACTCTAAAGATGCAAATACAAATCCTTTAGATAGCGCACACTGCTCTGTCTTGGCTCTGCACATGTTTTTTTCTTCTTTTCTTTTTCTATTTTGTTATGTCACATCATAATTTAATGTTTAGTCTTGCAAGCTGCTGAAAACCAAAGCTTATAAAGGGCACAGTCTGTAGAATAGCAGCCCAAAAGTGCAATTTCTTGTGGGCAAGGACTATGCTTGTCACATCTAGAAAGCATCTAGAAAGCATCTTAACCACTAATGTCATTGTGCAAAGATAGGAAGACCAATAATAAATAGGGCAGTGAAGATGAAGTGAGTGTATTTTATAGTATTAATTTCACAGAGCACAATGCAATACCCTTAGGACAACTTTTATGTATCATAATAGCAGGTTTATCTCATCTTAGCCAAAGTGTAAACAAACAAGACAAAATATAACAGAACTCTCAGTATGTTGTTAACTTGATATGATGGAGTGCAATAAAATTGGATATAGTGTTGTTGCACTTCTCTACAACCACAACTTTGGATGTTGTACAAGTCTTGGAAATAGCACTGCTTCGTGGATAATAAAATAATGTGAACAATGAATATCTGATCCAAACTTTGGTGGATAATTATTATTAGAGATGTGAATATTCCCAGGAAGGCAGCTTTTATTATTGCTCATGGATACATTCTGTAACTCTTTTTTTATATATTGCTGGCAAAATGTCTAGGGTGGAAAATCATAGGCAATTCACATCAAGTAAAATGTGCAGGCCAGGAGTTTTGCATTAACGTATCCGCTAGGCTGCAGTGAATTTATAACCCCTTAAAGCAGTACAAAGGGTTTTAGTATTGGATATAAATTATGTATAAAACACTCAGCATGAACTGTTGTCCCTGTATTAAGGTAGGTACACCAGGCATAAAAAATAAATGACAAAATCTACATTAATGTTAAGAGGTCAACTTTAAACTGACAAAATCAAGGAAATGCAGAATTACTGCTGAATCCTTCTGTCACTCATTTTACCCCCTACTCAGTTCACACTGGGTCATCCCACTTCTTTCTGAGCCGGAGTAAAAACGCTGCTAACACAGAAAGAGCAAGCAGGAGTCACTGGCTTGAGTACACATGGGGCAGGTGATGACTGGGGACCACTGCTACTGATCTTCTCATCCTTCTCAACAAAGAAACCATCCATTCACATGACAGATACACCTTTCTTTTCCATCTAGGAACATTCTACTTCTAGGCATTCCTCCCTCCCCTCTCACCCTACCAGTGTGTGTTACACTCATTCAATATTTAGCCTATCACCCCTCTTTAAAAAAATTTCTGTTCTGGTGAAATGGAACCCCAACATGTTTTGGCCCTCAGGACATTACTAAGCTGTAAGTAATAGTATTGCTAAGCTGTAAGTAATAGTATTTCAAATCATTCCGAGATATTTGGGTTCTGGGAAAAGTTCTTCTTTCTTCAAAACAAAGGGAAATCAGGACAAAGGAAATAAGCAGATGTTGCCAGAAGAAGAAATATATGATACTCAATACCAAACCAAAACATCACTTCAAGTTGTATCACATTAATTTCCTAAGAGCTAAATAACAACATCATCGTTAGCGGCAAACGTGAAGGGTGAATGTGAAGCAAAGTTAGCAAGGAGAATTAATTACAGATTGTATCCCAATAATACACTTGGATCATCACAGTTACACCACCACTAATCACTAACATATCAACATTCATATTTTGGAACAGAGAGAAAAACATCAGAACTAAAGAGTGACATTACTTGCTCTAATGCAGTATCTTACTCCTCTCTCAACATGAGGATATAAACACACCCATACAAACACACATATACAGTGAACATAAGATATATTTTAAAAGTCTCAGGGGGTAAACTTGGCTTCAGATAAGTCAATGGGAATATGGGTTGCATCCATAAATTTCACGTTCAGGAGGGACTAATGTGTTAACCCAGGCTAATTGGCAGCTCCCTCCAGATCACAGGATTTCATTCTTTTCTTTAAAGAATTGCTCTCCTTTGTGTCACCCTTATTGACAGTGATTAGATCAGCACCCAAATTAGTGAACGTTATCAAACTCAGTAACTTGTGACTGAGGAAGAAAGATGTTCAGCTGAAAAGGCTTCAAGTGACAAAGACCATAAGGAATTATTTTGCTTCAGGGAGCAATTACACACTTAAAAAGTAATTTTAGTTCCACCTGTAGCCATTGGATTGCATTATGTTCTAGTTTTGGAGACCAAAGAGGTTCCTGTTGCCACGTGTAAGTAATTACAGATTGTGATCTAGTTGTTTTTGTGAGCCTAATAATCCATAACAACCTAACTGCCAGTTACACATGGAAGGTTTCAGTCGTCTCCTCCTGTACCTAAGTCAGTAATTGTCAAACTAAAACCTTGACTTCTTGCTGTGACACAGTGTGGACTCACTCACCTTTTCTAAAAGGTTTCCACTTTTGTCTGCTACAAAAGAGTTTGTGAGGGCAAAGAAACTTCAGATCTTACTTTCAGTGACTAAGATCTTTACAGGTGAAAAAAAAGTTGATACTTGTAGGGTTAGTTGCTGCTGGAGTTGCTGTGAGAACCTGGGCACATTATTTTAGATGTGGCTGTCTGAAGATGCTGTGTCCAGCTGCTGTTTTCAGAAGGCTCTTTCAAGTTAGTTAAATCCAAATGTCTCTTTCTGTTATATTTCTACGTGGACAAATATATGCCTGGCACGTATACTACATTTCAGAAAGATCAATATTCATAACATGAAGCTCACGGAAATGTTGGTAAATGTAATTTAAACCACTTTGAGCAAAAACTATCAAGTTCAATTTTCAACACATTTGTGGCACTAAAGTGACAAAGTTTGTGTGGGCCTAATCAGTGTGCTTCCACCTATGTTTTGGGTTTGAGGGTGTTTTTTTGAGTGTGGGATATTCATACTCGGGGTTTTCAGCTCTTCTGCCCTCCTTACATGGCTAATTGAAAGGTGGGTCCTCCTTGTACCCCAGAGGACAGGATCTAGGTGGCCTGTAGATAGCAGCATGGAGGCTGAGCACAGCTGTTCCAGCATATCCTTTCCAGTCATTACAAGTTAGGTCCCTCTCACAGTACCATGTATAAATGAAGGAGGCATTTTCTGCTTTTAGAGTAGTCAGGTCATGAGGAATGCTGAACCAAAGACTAATTGTCATCTCGTGCAATCAGTACAATTTCACCCGATTTATTGGTAAAACTGCAGGACAGCAAAATCTGCCCTATTATAGTCTGGAGACGACGTTATTGGAGATAAAGTGCTGAAACTGGAAAGGTACAGGACTTGGTAACAGAGCTTACGATATCGAATATCTACCCTGCTTGGCTTTTTTTTTAAGGCAAAAGAAAAGAAAAAGTTTATTTTCAGACTGTTTGTCATGACATATAATTTGGGCAGAAATTTTGGTGTTTGCTGAGAACATTTGTGCCTTTCCAGGATTCCCGAGAGGAAGAGTAGCTTGAACTGAAGAGGGTCTTGAAAAATAATTAATCAATAACCCAATGATTTGAGCTTGTGTAGGCCAGTGAATTATGAGGGGCTATTAGCTGGATGTACTCTATAAACATTTAGGAGGAGAAATTAAGCTGTGATTTCTATTTGAAGGAACAGGAAAAGCACAACATGATGTCAAAAATTCTTTGAAAAAGTAGCTGATTAGCCCTTCCTCCCAAGCCTAGAGGTCATGAATGAATTAGAAAAAGGTAATGATCCCTAAACAATAGTTATATGGCAGTGACGAAAAAGCATTGTGCTAGGAGAGGAATGATACGTGCAGCGAATTTGCTGGCAGTAAGTGATACAAATAACCAATATGGAAACATTCACAAAATAATTACTACAGGAGCAATCTTTAAGTTCCGAGTGAGCACAAAGATTCAGCCATGTTTTTGACTTTTCTTATTTGAAGTGTAGCAACGCTTTAAATGCCGAAATTTAAAATCTGTTCCACAAATGTCTATTTTGTTACAGTCTTTCATGAGGGCATTATGGCTTTCAGGTGCAATAAACTACCCCTCTTTGTAACAACACCCCTTTATAAACACAAAGCAAATCATTATGTGGAAAGGGGAGAAGTTAAAAGCCCTAAATCTTCCATTCCCAAGTCTACTGTTACCTTCAGATAGAATGTATTTTTTATGTATGTATTTACTGCTTAAATGTAGTATATTTCCATTGGGTTTAACTGACAAGATTTTAGGGAGTTCTTTATTACTCATTTATATATATACGTATAGACACATATATGTACAACTACCCATACACTTTTTTGCTCCTGTTTCCTAGCATAAAGTTATTACCTTCCCTGGAACAATGAAAATGCAACTGCTTTCTAGACCAGTGACTATTCTTTCTTTGAAGAGGCTCATAATAGGATGCATGAAACATCTGGAAGAATTAAATCAAAGGGTGATGGAATTCCCACTGGAGAACACATGTCAAACAAGAAAAAGAGTCTTGTGGAACAAATGAGATTTTGCCCTGAGAATTAGCAAGTACAACAGCTAGGCTTAACATTGGATTGAGACAAAAACTCCTAAGAGGCCTATTGATACAGTTTTTAAACATCCACTGTGCTTAAAAAAGAGAAGAATTTGTGTAACTTAGTCTGCAAGCAAAATGCCTGTTTTCCCCATCCACAGCCACTATTCAGAGCAATTCCTGACATCCACAGTAATCTACACAGAGGGAAGACAGTCTGGGAGACGGACTGCATCTAATAAGCACACCGTTCAGTTAGGAAAATACTCGACTATAGCCCTAAAGCTGCAATGGGGAAGGGACCACCAAATTCAGTAGACATCTAGGGACCCACAAAGAGAACAACAGAAATTCAAGCTATTAGTGAGGAGGGAGTAGGATTTGTTATTCCTTTTTAACTGTGTTGCTCACTCTTCTTCCATCGTGGTATGGAAAGCCACCCAGAGAACAGCTAGAATGGAATTAAGATCCGCAACTCAAGTTGCTCATTTTGGTGCTGGTGTAATTCCATTTGCCACACCAAGGCTGAATCTCATTCAGTATCTTTCTCAGAAAATGTTTTATCAGGGAGAAGATTAAAAGCAACTTCAGAAACTGATAGTCTCACACATGTGTCTGTGTGCCTTGCACAATCATATTCATATCTCATTCACAGCTGTCAAACCAAAAAAAAATTTAAAATATGTCTGTACACCAATACCAATTGCCCCAAAACTGCAGTGCAATGTGGTGAGTTAAAACAATTTGAAGAGCAATTTAATGAGAATGAATTTACTTTTACTGTGGAAAGAAAATGCTCTTTCATCCATATCCTAACGGATCCCTCCACCCAATCTTGTTCTATTTCTGTCTTTACATTCTTTAAAGTAAAAGACTTATGGAAGCCAAGTTGCAAAGAATGGGCAAGACTATGACTGGTCATATGTGACTTTGGATGACACAAATGAGGTTTTCAAACCCCCTATTTCTCACTGGTCCAAAGGCAGCTCAAGAGAGCAATGACATGTTTTTTCCCCCTGTGTTTCTGAAGTTGCCTTCACCCTCACTCAGTGGAGAGTGCTCCGCTCATGGAAGAGGGAACAAGGGGAGCTGTGACTGCAAAAAGCCCGAGTGATCTTGGATTGGAGATGCATTTGGTGGTTGGATTACTTGATGGTGTTCTACTAAAATATTTTAGCTTTTTTGGATTTATTAAAAACAAAACTCCAAAAACCTGTTACTTTTTTGAACACAAAGAGTGTT
Organism: Aptenodytes forsteri; assembly: GCF_000699145.1. Taxonomy (NCBI): domain Eukaryota; kingdom Metazoa; phylum Chordata; class Aves; order Sphenisciformes; family Spheniscidae; genus Aptenodytes; species Aptenodytes forsteri. Next base: position 3,306,223 of record NW_008794595.1, on the reverse strand, counting down.
GTCTTTCCATTACAGGTGGACTAATTTGAGAGGAAGGTGGTCTGGTATTGAAGAAGGTGGTGGAAGAGCAGATGTTCTACTCTGGACAACACAGAACGTAGTTGCAGTACTGCAAAATGCAAAATGAAGCACCCCCTTTATCCTTCTGTATCTCATGCAGTGGTCCCCTTGCCTCTCCAAAGAGGCCATAAGATTTATAATTACAGCTGTTTTGATGCTTTTCCATCACCTGATCATGTGGGGAGATGATCACCAACTGCTGTATTCATGGCAAAACTTGGTCTGTTGGGCCTTCATTCAAACCACTGGATCACTGACATCTGAGAAAAAAAGATGCACAGTAGGAAACATTTTAAGGATAAAACTGACTTTTGGAATCTCTGCAGAAAATGAGCTTCTTATGCAGACATAACAAAAAAAGTTATTTTCACCACAGTTAAATATTGAAACAATATGAACAGTACTCTGAACTGTATTACCATAAAAGTGAATAGTGTAATTTAGAGACTTCATCCCACCGCAGAAGTTCCATTAACTGACTATAGGTTAGTACACTGGACCCTTATGCCTTTTTAGCACACTAGTTTCCTAGACTATTATTCCTACGATGGTTTTATTTTTTCCTTGGAAAGCTTTCTCTGCAGTTATCCTTCCTGCAAATTTAAGAATTATTTCCACTTTATAGATCTTCAGAAGCATGTTGCTACATTTGCAAAAGTAAGTTTCCAGACATGCTGGTTCTCTGCCTTCCTGTTTGCAAGTGCAAATTGCGCCAGAAAGGCATGCTGCTTTTCTGTGATCACAAAATTAATTGGATTTGTCAGCAGAAGTCTGATTTATGTCTCCAGTTCAAGTCACAAACATGTAATCAGTGCTAAAAGTGGTGGTTGATAGGTCAGTGTGATGAAATCTTTCACTCATGCTTCACCTTCAGGGAAGCTTCATGTATTCAAATAGTCTAATTTCCTTCTGACTGCTTCATATTTCTCTAATAATCTCTTTTCTTAAGATGAATTGTTCTACTATTGGCATCCTAAAAGTCAATGCTAGAAAACTGCTTTTTTCCTCCAGAAATGGTGTATTTGTTGTCAGAAACACACAGAATAAAAGTGCTCATGTTGTTAAGTCTGAAAATGTTTTTTACTGCCAGTTTTGCAAATAACTTGGAACATAAAAATCAATCTGTGCTTTTTTCTCTCATACACTAAGGACTCTATGAATTGTCAATTCTATAAAAGCGAGTCAAAAACGCTACAGTTCATAATAATGAATATTTGCCTTTGGTGTCAGCAGACATTGTGTTTAAAATGCACAGGCAAGGAGCGCAGCAGCAACTCACAGGCACGATGTTTACAGAATCAGTGTCTTAATTACCAGGTAGTAACACAAAGTATACTGTAAAACAAAAGAGAGTGAAACACTTGAGAAGTTTGCAACAGTGCAACAAGTAAGACTAATTCTGCAATTTAATAAAATGAAATATTACATTTTCTTCTTTGTAAAGACCGGTAACATTCATAATGTCAGCTGCCAGCAAATGAAAGATCTTAATGTATTCCAGTGAAGTTCCTTTCAACAGAATTTCTGCTTCATAAGTTTTCTAAACAAGAAAGCATCTGGGCTGCTCCAGCATAGAGCTTCTAAAGGCTATCAAATGGCATTTAAAATGCACACACACTCTACACACCAAACTCTACTTCTCCTTTCCCCCTGTGTTAAAGGTACAGAGCGTCTCCCAGCAATTAAACTAAACCCTGAAATCTTGACCATTGTGGTTGCTAAAGATCCCATGCACTTTTCAGGAGAGGAGGGGCACTAACCACAGTTTCCTCCACAAATTCCCAGCCAGGTAATTGCACTCAGCCTGCCTAGAAATCGCCCATCCAGCTTCCACTGAGTAAGCTATTTTCACTCACCCTCTTACTGAAACTGCTGGAGGGCGTTGCAGGCGCCGGCTGACAGCTGTGTTCTGTCTTAATGCTCTCTCGCTTTGCTGAATATGAAAATACTGCTACCATAACACAATAAAATGAACAAAGTGACAGAAATATATTTGCCATAAACTTTAGGAATAGCAAGTAATCTAATAAAAGCATTTGTAAACCAGGCCATTAATCTCTACAAAAGATACTGCTGTGTAGTAGGTTAGCCGCTGTACCAGATAATGCGGAGGTGAGGTGAAAAGTTGATGATCCCCAGTTCACACACTCAAGTGAGCACATTTCATATATATTAATTGGGGCAAGAAAAAGAACAGCCTGGACTAATTTCAAATGTCACCTATGCAAGTAAGACAAAGAATTAGCAAGGAAACTCTGCCATTCACCCAGCTATATTTTCAAGCGTGCTTAAGAAAGTCTTTTCTGGTTTCTATCTTCTTGTAACTTGATGGGAGCCTACAGGAGACTGAGATGTTCAGACAGAAATTCAATGATGGAGCTCAGAGTAAAGCGACACAGCTTCCCAGATACACTCCAGAGATATTTAATGGGTTCTGTCATAATCCATATGTTCTCTTCAAAAAATAGGAATAAAAACCAGCTGCCTTACAATAAATTCTAACTGCAGTATGATTTAATTTTAAACTGATGCAACATTCAGTCAGTTTTCATTTAAAATGACAGTGGATATCTTTGCCAGAGTAAGTGCGGATTTGTAAAAACAGATGAGGAACAGTAAAATGTTTTTCCTTCAAGACAAATATTTCTTTTTAACATGGAGTTTTTAGATAATAGATTAAGTGTTCAAGTGAAGAAAGACTTTACATTCATCACCATGCTGATGTATTTCTAAAGTACTGTACTTTTGGACTCTGTCAGGAACCCCTCGGGGACGTGGCAGAGCGGAGATGGTAAATGGTGCCTGATGCCAGTTCTGCTGACGCATGTCCTGAAGCAACGTGCTGGCTCTGGTGGCGGCGGGGTGGTCAGCACGGCCGGGCACTTGGTGTGGTGCCTGCTGACTCCAACTGTAGGTGTCAAAGAAGGGAGGGAAGCAGCAGGCTAGATTCTGTTTATTTGTTTATTCCTACTCTTTCAGCCTGAAAGAGTTGCCTTTGTGAGGTTCCAAGTAATTTAGACGTTTTCAAGTATCACCCCCTACGAACAGCAAAAAATAACAAAAATCCAGATTGAAGTAACCAAGATCCACATTACAAAATACAGCAGGCAACCCACTAATACTCCTCATTCCTACCATTCAAACTTTTCTCAGCTTCCCAGAAAACCACAAACGAGCAAGGAAGAAAGTAGGCTTGTAGTGTGTCCCAAAGATCAACAGATTTTGACTATGCAAGCCCAAGAATGCAGTCGTTGCAGGAAAAAAGTCCCAATAGTACGGCATGTCAGAGTGACTGGGACAGACACGTCATTTAGACCCATTCTGATATCTTAAAATGTTTTCAAAATGCTGTTTCATCTTTGGTCTTAGAAACAGCAGATCGGACAGGTAACTATCGTATATCTTCTCCGCTTGAGACAACGGATTTTTCCTTTCTTCTCTTCCTGAGTTGTGGTCCCAGTTCTTACAGTGATAAGGCCTCAATCCTTAATCATGAGCAAGGCTGATAAAAACAACATTGCAAAGGCTGTCTGTATCCAAACAGACAACCCAAATGGTCCATTCAAAAGCTCTAAATTAGGTTTGACCAGTCAAGAGAGAAGTTTGGGAGTCATCATTTGCTAGATGAATAGACCAGCTTAGTGCCCAGGACTGGTCTTAATGCCCTGTAACATTAGCAATTGTGGAGAAAGAATTAGTAACAGAAAACACAATTATGCCAAATCTTGATGCTCCCATCTTTTGAATACTCTCTGCATCCTGGCAACCCACTGAACTAGACAAGGGCGGTTAGAGGCATACACCAACTGCCATGTCGTGAGAGGCAAAGTAGGGTAGGATTCTTCTTCTGGGAAAAGAGTTGTCTCTGAATTCCCATAGAATATGATAGGAGAGTCTGATAGAGGTCTGTAAGATTAAGAAATGATGTTGAGAAGGTAAACAGAGGATGATTATTTTCTATAATAGCAATGCAATTATTAGGCATTTGGTTTAAAGCAAATCAAAGGAGGAATGTTTTGACCTAGCACATGGTTAAATTATGGAACTCGTTGGGATAGGATGTTGAGAAGGCCAAAGACCTGAACTGGCTCACAAAGGGACCAGACAAGTTCCTAGAGGACAGGTCCATCAATATAATTGTTCATATTTAACCACAGACTCAGGAAACCCCTAAACTGTTAATTCCTGTAAACTATGAAAATGTACTAAGGGATGGATTGCTTCCTGTAACTTCGATTATATACTTTTTTGAGAGGCAAAGTAGGGTAGGATTCTTCTTCTGGGAAAAGAGTTGTCTCTGAATTCCCATAGAATATGATAGGAGAGTCTGATAGAGGTGTGTAAGATTAAGAAATGATGTTGAGAAGGTAAACAGAGGATGATTATTTTCTATAATAGCAATGCAATTATTAGGCATTTGGTTTAAAGCAAATCAAAGGAGGAATGTTTTGACCTAGCACATGGTTAAATTATGGAACTCGTTGGGATAGGATGTTGAGAAGGCCAAAGACCTGAACTGGCTCACAAAGGGACCAGACAAGTTCCTAGAGGACAGGTCCATCAATATAATTGTTCATATTTAACCACAGACTCAGGAAACCCCTAAACTGTTAATTCCTGTAAACTATGAAAATGTACTAAGGGATGGATTGCTTCCTGTAACTTCGATTATATACTTTTTCCCTATTGCAGTCGACACCATTAAAGACTCTATGCTGGGCTAAGTGGATTTTTGGTACAAAAAATACAGAAAGTCTTCTGTTCCTGGGTGACAGGCGGGGTGTAAGAATGAACTCATGAAAAAGGTCATGAACAGAAAATTCAAAACCAACTGCAATTTTTAAAAAGTAGCTTTTGTGAATAAGCAAAAATGGACATGCTGTGATGGAGAACTCTGCTATCCACAAAATAACACGCAAAACCAGCTTTCCCCTGTGACAGGTAACCTTAACCTTGAATGGGTGACCTATCTTAACTCTAAAATAATTGTTTTCCCTCTGTAAGCTTCTGACTATGCAAGTGTTATAGACATCTTACCTTTAAGCATGAGTGCTCCCTTGAGAGCCATGTATCTTTTTTCTGTGCTGTATTGATATGATGTCCACCAGTTTCTCTTTCAAAGTTGAGTAAAGTGGACGCATCTCACACATAGATGGCCATTATGCAACACTCTTTCGGTGGCTGAGAAATCTGCTACAGATCTTTCTGACCAAAATCTCAAAAATATTTCTTATTAGCAGCTCCAGGATAGTTAATACTGGAGCAGCAGTACTGTATCAACGCCAGCCAAGGGTGAACTCAAATAGTGTTATTTACTTGATTGACAAAACAAAAAGTGTTGGGTTTTTTTGGGGTGCAAAGGCAAGCTTTGTTTAACTATTGGGCTGGTTGGCAATGCAGAAGGATTTTCTTTTCTTTTCCATTTCTCCTTGCCTGTATCTTCTATCTCTTTCTCTGTCTTTTCTTTCCCAGATGCACCATAACAAATCCATGCAGTTTCAGACCTCTGGATTAGGCAGGACCCTGGGACACACACTACTCCTGCTGATTTTTGCCACTCTTGTTAGTGAACTGCATAAAAAATGTGGTTATTCAAGACATTTCCTTGCTTGGATCTATTCAGTCCCTTTGTCACACAATAATAGAATACCTGTATTTTTCATAAAGCCTCTTCCGTAGCTAATTCTTATGAGGGTGGAAACTTCTGGGTAAAGGATAAGCACATTTCACACTAGAAACTGACACTGGCACCTTCACAAATACTTTGGCACTGCTCTGTAAAATATTACTCAGTCCTCTCCAATGGCCTGCTGGCTAGATATGATGTACATTGTCAAAAATAAAGGTCAGTGGATTAGTGCTATTAGGTTAATGCAAAGGAATCAGGAAAAAAAAAGTTAAAAGCAAATCTGAACGCACAATCCTTATTTGAATGGGAAAAATACCCTTTACTATGACTAGATACTATACATTGCAGTAATATGCAAGTGACTAGAAAGTGTCATAATTTAAATCAGAATACACTGGTTCTTTCTGAGGTTTCAGATCTCCAACTGGAAGCCAGTTGAACGAGGTTAGTTTATGCTGAAAGGCACACCATCCGGAAACGAGTGCTCTGTACCTCCCTGGCATCTTCTTTCTGAAGTCTGAAATGCACTTTGCAAGAGTGCAAGAGTCCTGTGATAGGGAGAAGCACTGCAGCGACTTGCAGCAGAGAGAAATGAAGGTCCCAGCTGCACGTGGTGGGCACGTAGGAAGGTCACAGCAGCGAGGAGTGGGATAGAGCTCAGGTCTGCTGGCTCCTGCACCCCTGCGTCAGCCACGAGATTCTCACTCCTCATCATCCACTGTAGGTATTGCATTTTATTATTTATTGAGTGCTAACTGTGCAAACAGAGATTCTGTTACTGCCACTTGCTGCAGTTAATTAGTTCAGGGGAGGCCGGTAGCCCACGTTACACAGGAAGTCGGATGATAGCACCACAGTGATTCCTTTTGACCTTGAAATCTATAAATCTGTGAGACCTATAAAGGAACCCCTCCTAACACCATTAGGAGTCTTAACTAGTGTAGGGAGCTCTGGATGCACAATACTGTGCAGGTCAGAGCTATCTTGAGCTTTGAACACAGTTGTTTTCAGGGCATGATGGCTATCTCCCAGGAAGAAATTTAGTAAGTGACCTTGTGATGCTCATGTCACTGTTCTCCAGACGATATTTGTATCTTAGCCTCTGAGTAGCAATACTTATCTATTACCTCACTGGATGGTAGCAGCATCTACTCTTCCCATTTATGTAGAGCATGTCATTAGTGGAGCCCCGGATGATATCTAAACTTGTTGACAGATACCTAGGTTTTCCAAACTTTCCATGATGGCCTACGTCCGTGTTGATGCTAACACTTGACTTGACAAAAGGAGCTTTCAATTTTGATTAAGACAAACCACATAAAGAAATGTCAGATGGTATGTGGAGCCTGGCCCATACCTGTTATGAGAATGGACTCCTGTCCTCAAAATTAAAATGAAAATGTTTATAAGGAAGTTGGTAAGGTAGAATAAATCCCTCTAATTGAGTAACCTAATCTTTCAAGCAATCTTTCTCAATGCAATGCTATTTGCTTTGGATTCAGAGTAAAAAGGGAGTTAAAGGACCAATGGGGCTTTAGGTTTCCCAGTAAAGTGGTGGCATTGTAGGAAAGGGGCAGAGTATGAGATGGTATTTATGGAATATAAATATCTGTTAACAAAGCATGAAAAGACAGCTATGCAGCAATGATCACTCCCTCACTGTGGGAATTCCCATGGGAACACAATTCACATCACTTTTCACTCCTCTGTTTAACGCAAGATAGGATCAAACATGGTTAGACAACCAAATATAAACGCACTCAGTGGAGGCTGTAGGAAGATAGAGAAGAGGCAGTGATTGGTTTGCAGCTGCCCCTACAGAGGGAAGATCTGCAGAGCCCCAGAGGACAACTTGTGAAAGTGCCTCCCTGAACTACTGAGCTGTATGTGCTAAAATACATTACTTTTAAATTCCTGCACTGTGAGATATTCTTTGGGTGTCCAGAGGCTGGAAAATCCAGCATCCAGCCCCAGGACATAGCCTCACTGTTCCCGATCCTCTCCTGCAGCCCTGTGCCCCTGCAGCACCCTTCATCCTAACAGAAGTTAACATAACATCTAACCCCCACCACACGCACACGGCACGTGTGGGATTAGACAGAGAGGAGGGACACACGTGCCCACATCCAAACAGTGCATTCCTTCTTCCTGAACACCTACTTTGGCTCCTGTTTTTCTACGCTGCCACATCAGAGGTGATCACCTCTGCCTGCTTCTCCATTTTTTTTATTCCACTTTGCATTGCTTAATCAAGTTATTTTCACTGCCTGCAACCCTCTGAAGCCATAGCGGAGGGGGCAGTGGCAGCATACGGTCCAGTTTTGAAAGGAGAGTAGACAGCTTAAATTTTCATTTTTTAAGAGCCCAGGAGGTATAATTTGGGAATGCTTTCTGGTAAGGAGAAGGTACATACCAGATTCTTCATTTACTTATGATAAGACCAGGACAGCATTCAGCTTCCCTTTCTAGTGGTGCAAGTTTAAGCCATGCACTTAAACCAGTGGAGCTATTCCAAACTTATACCAGTGCGAGGGTGAGTATCTTGACTTTGCATGTTTATTAGTGATTGTTAGTCACAATTTAATTTTAAACGCATTAATACCACCAAGTCTTTTGTTTGACCACCCACTGTTCACAGCAGAATTGAAGTGGTGGCATGTTTCCTAGCCCAAAAATTGACACAGATGCTTATGTAGATAAGTACCTCATATACCCTTCAGCCTGTGTCCCAGTGCTACTTGGATATTAAAAACACTAATATCAAATCAGGTATAAACAATGTGAACTAGAGTGATCCCTACTTTACAATAAATATCTGCCATGCAGTTATAAGGATTAACTGACAACCTAGTATTTGTTTAAATTGCCTGCCAACTATGTTTTGTTCTTCTTTGAAGGATCCAGTATGTGTATAATACCTTCTGTTAAGTCTGGATGACTCTCTTAAATGGAAAATGCACCCTACTGACCTCATCTGAAATAGCTGTTTGGACTAATATAAATTTACTGCAGAGCCATTTACATTTCCTAGCTGTTCTTTCTATACTATGTTTACTGAATGTGACAAGTTTAAGTAGATCTAAAGTGGATAATATTTTTCATCATGTTGTTGCTTTAATTGTTCCTTTTCAGATTGCTGCTTAGTTTGCCAAAATGAGCAGAAATGCAATGTGAAATATAACTTACTGACTCAAAGTACTGCCAGGCAGCAGTCTTCTGCCTAAACAATAAGAAATTATTTGTTCACAATGTATGTATTCAGTATTCGTATTCACAGAATACATTGTCCAGTAAATTTGAGAGACCCAAGCAGACCGTGACAGATACTCTTGTTCACAACAACAGATGCAACTGTGAGAAGGAGGCTAAATAAGTCTGCTTAGCCTGTGTGAATACCAGTCACAGTTGCTTTCCTGAGCTTGTTGCATGGCAAGTCCCTAGAGGATGTAGGGAGCAGGTGACATATTAACTCTGAGCAAAGAAGAATTCATTTTTAGGAAGCAACACTCTTTCCTTGGAATTGGAAAGAGTGGTAGGTTTGGAGGTATTCTGGGTTGCAGTCAGGGTGATAGCTTATAGACTTACCTGGCTTGTGGCTTTACTCCATCTTTACTGAAAAAATCAGAGCTCACAGCTTGGATTTTTTTCTTAATTTCTTCCACATATTAACTCTGAGCAAAGAAGAATTCATTTTTAGGAAGCAACACTCTTTCCTTGGAATTGGAAAGAGTGGTAGGTTTGGAGGTATTCTGGGTTGCAGTCAGGGTGATAGCTTATAGACTTACCTGGCTTGTGGCTTTACTCCATCTTTACTGAAAAAATCAGAGCTCACAGCTTGGATTTTTTTCTTTATTTCTTCCACAAATGAAATAGTGGAGAAGCACTGCTTCCAGTCATTCTCACATGCAGAGTCAGTGAGGATCTATGGATCCTCTGGGAGGGATGGGTGAGGGAGGTGATGGCTTCCAAGAGAGGTGTGGGACTTCAGCACCACCTTCATCTGCAGTGTCCACCGTGGGGTAAGATTTACATGGATAGGTCTGAGCTCTCTTATGAGATGAAAAAGATTGAAGAGTGAGCAGTCAGAGAAGAGAAAGAGAGCACTACTAGCTCCTTGAAAGTTCCCACTGACATTGTACTACTTCACTGACTTTTTTTTTCCCAGCAGGTTATATGAACATTAAGGACCCATCAGAAACAACACATTTCAAGAATATTAAAAAAAAAACCCTTAGATTTTTGTTTTAATGTAAAATTAAAAGCTCCAGTGATGGGAAAAGAACATTAAATTGTATCTACACTGTAAGAAGAGACACAAAGTGAACTTCAGATTTCTATATTATATAATAATTTAGTATTTCAATGTAGAACCTTTCATGTTCTTACGTAAAACTTACTATGGAAATGTTTATACTAGCAATGGAAAACTAGTAATACAGGTTGAATGCCAGCATTCAAAACTGGTATGGCTTTATATTTAGCACATTTATTCTTCAGTGTACATTTTTTAAACTTTGTAAGATTTCCATCTGAGTTTTCCTGAAATGTTTGAGTTATCATATATGGCATTCATTGCATCTTAATGAAAAAAAAAGGTTTTATTACCTTTTCAATCATTTCTGTATTCCTTTAAAGTGCACTATGACTGATCTAGTCAAGGTTGAGACATTTATGAATGTTTCAAACATTTAAGATTAAAATATGCAAATGAGACTGATTTTCCATAACCTGTCAAACAACCTGAGTATAAAGCCAACCTATCAGCATGTCTGGCTTTCTAAAACCCAGCAGATCAAGTGGTTTTGTTGTGCGACCAGACCAGCCAAAGACTCATGATGTGGTGACTAATGATAAATTCCACAACTGGAAAAGCCTTACTGAAAACTCCTTGTCTTTAATCTGTTAGGTAAATTAGACAGCTGTAACTCTTTACTGCTACTGCAGCTGTTATTATGAATAATTGCTTGTGTTATCAAAGCAATTAGGAACAACGACTAACCATGACTGCACTATGTGAAAAGTCCTCACCTTCCTCCCCGCCCCTGAAGTACGGCCTGTGCCCCAAAGAGTTCACAGTCCAACTGCGAGAGAACACTAAGTGAGGTCCAGCCACACATCTCACTCCTGGAGCCACCCCAGCAAAGGAGGGCTTTGAGGAAAGACTCCGAGATACCTTTATGGAAGCAGGAGAGAAAACTTTGCTGTTCCTGTGGGAAAGCATAGAATTATTTGTTTCAAAATATCCCCAACAGATGAGATTGCAATTGCATACTGCTCAGGGACTCAGGTTAGTGGTGAAGGAGAGGTATAAGTAGGCTGGAAGTAGGGTATGATGGCCCTGAAAGTGAAGGTAAGTATTTTTTATTTGATATATAAAATAGAAGTGAGGGACTCCATAGAGGAGCTCATGCACGCAAAGGGATAAACTAAGCAGATTATCACAAGAAGATATCCCCAAAAGTTGTGATGGTAGTAAGGGTTATTTGTCAAGGCTAGAGAGAGGAAAATTGTAGCAACCAAAGAGAGACCTTGAATGATTTTTTTGGCTGTCTGGCTAAATTTGAAAGGCCATTAGAACCTCCATACAAATAAAGCAGTAAGATTAGATATGACCTTGACAGAGAGTCTCCAGCAGAAACTGCAACTTAAGTCAAGGAGCAGTAGCCTCTACAGCACTCAAAGGGTATTGCACTATTTCCTTTAACTTTATTGAACCTGACTGGCAGATAAAATGAGCATGTAGTTCCTTTTAGAGTCCCAGAAAAAATTAGCTTGCTAAGGTACATGCAGGTGATGCAAATCAGCGAAAATGAATTCTGATGCCTGGGAGCAGAGGTTTAAAACCCTTCCAGCCTAGACAGGAGCATTGAGGTAAGAGCAACTCTAAGGTGAGAGGTGGACTTTCAGAGCAGAACAAGTGTGCTACACTGCTCAGTTAGAAGAGGGCCAACACTTTCTTTGGTTGCTACTAACTGGGTACTATTGGTCTGTTATTTTGGCTTAGTAGGAAATAAGGTATTTTGCAATCTGATATTTGAACTATTGTGGTAGCCTTGGAACTGCTCCATATAACTGGCCTAGAGCTAGATATGTATATGCTAGCAGATGGCAGAGTGACTACAGCTTCAATTTAGACTAAAGGTGTAGGATACATGACTTCTCAGCATGGAGATGGCTAGTGAGTTTATGGATTAGGCTTCCTAAGGGAGAAAAGACTCTTATGCCCCTGCCAGACTCTTCAAATAGGCAGAAATGAGGCAAGAAAAATGTCCACCTACTTAAAAGAGGAAAAGATCAAAGATAACGCTATATCTAGTGCAGAATGAAAGCAGAGGTGGAGAGAAGAGAAGGTCTGAGAGTTCCGTTAAGTGTGGTGAAAAGGCAGCTGCAACTATTGATGTGGTTGCGATTTGTTTTGGTCATTGGGAAATGTGCTTGCACTGCAGGACATCTGTAAGACAAATAAGAAGTAGATGTTAGAGATGGGTCAGGTTTGATTTCTTCACTGAAGACATGAGTCAGTTATTGATGGAGAAAAGTGATGGATGAAGAGATTCTTCAGGTATATCAGTAGAAGATAGGGAAGAGGGCAAGGAGAAGAAAGATGGGGGAGCAGTGGAGAAAAAAACGAGTAGACTGAAAGTCATTAGGTCGAAGAGGATGTGTTATATAGAGATAACGAGTGATTTCACTCAAGATCAAATAGTTTTCGGAGAGGAATTTGAATATGTCGTTGGACCTCAGTTACCACAGTAAGATGCAACCTCTTAAATGAGTAGCCCTGACTGAATTTGAACTAACACATTGGACAGAAGCAGCTGTTGTGTTAAGGGAAGGAGCCCTCTCCAGATAGATTTCCTGTTCTGCTGCTCATCGAGGCACAGCGTACTCTGACTCCACACAGAGCTCACCTCAGTCGTGTGGCTCCTCGACAGCAAGCAAAGGAAGAAAGTGAGGTCCTGTCCTTAAAAGCTTGTAGTCCAAGAAAAAATATAAAAACTATTGCTTTCAGTAATTTTTATGCTGCATTAAAGCCAGGTTCTAATGTCCTTGTAAGTTTTCAGGAAAATAATCCTTGCATTTTGTCCATTTGACTTCCATCTCTTTAAGATATCACAGCAGTCAGTTCAAGTGAAGAACCTAGAAACAACGGTAACTTTTGGGCAATGGCTAATGAAAGTTTAATTAAAACAATACAAGAATAAGAACACCCTTTTATGTCATTCACAGGTTATTCACCACTCACTCATTGTCACATTGCAAGTGTGTATTTGGGGGAAATACGTCTGTTTCTCAGCTGCAGAAAATTGTTACATTAGGATACCTGAATTAGGGATACATTCCTACTGTGATCCAGCAGTACAGACTCTTGAACTCAGACTAGGGTTATATTTGAAGTTAGTGATGTAGAAAAATGTATTTGTATTTAACTCATATCTGGAAAGTCCACATGTGAGCAAGTCAGGTATTATCATACGTTGATAAGTGGCGTTTACGTACCCAAGTTAAGCATTTAAAGGACAATGAGTCCTCATATTTCTGAATCTCTAATGTTAATTGACCTCCAAGACTGTGTAGTCCATCAGATTAATCTCAAATTATAGTTTTACAATGAAATATCACTAATCTAAAAAGGAATTGTTTGCAATGTGCAAATATGAAAAACTACAAGAGGACTTTTTGTGTAGCTATGTGGACTACTGAGAACAACTTCAGTGAAAGAAGGAGATCCGTTAGCCGTTGTTTAGTTGGGAACAATATGCAGACGTGGATGCATTCATGATTTGAAAGGGAGGGGAGAGATGACTTGCACACCAGCACAAGCACCCCTTGTCAGACAGCACATGCGTGATGGAGAACCGGTAGGGTATAAAAAGGCTCTGCTATCCCTATTCCAACTCAATTCTGAAGTCACTAACTTGCACCAGCTCTGGTCTCACTCATGAGGGTACAATTCATAAATAAACCCAAAACCAGTGATACATGGTTCTATAGGGATAAGAGCAAGGTTACTTTTCCTCAGGCAGGCATGCACCTCAATATTAACGTCCTTGCAGTATAAACATGTTTTCTAGAAATGAACTATCACAGTTTTTCTTGTTTCAGTCTAGTTTTGCCAATAGAAAACCAGCCTCCGGTGTGCATTGCACAGAGGCATGGAAGTTGTAGAGGCTGACATTATATTTCACACTATTATGAATTATATTTTTGTAACAACTGGGACAGGAAGAAATCTCTTCAATATAAAGACATTATATTATGATTGCTCTGCTGTTAAAAGATTATCTAAGGAAAAAAATACTCCAAATTGTGGCATTGGAATAAGTGATTTATATTAATTTCCTACTCCAAGGAATGAACAAACATTATACTAAGGAAACTGGAAACTAGAAAATTTAAAGTACTCAATAAAAAGAAAAAAAACACATTTCTTGAATAGACCTATTGTTCTTTAAAATGAGAGAAAAAAGTAACTATCATAGCTATTCATTGCTCTCTCTAAAAGTAAAATATTTTTTCATTATAAAGAAAATCATGTCAATGATTTAACTTAAAATACTTTAATTGACAAAACTAGACCATTTTCCTACCCCTTGAAATATAAAAGCTTAAGAATTATATAGGAGCTTAATTTGTTATATGAAAAGACTTAACCTTTTTATCTCTAGAGAATTCTCATTTCTCAAGCTATTGACGCTCTACTTCATATACTACAAAGTGTGGGCATGTATAAGCAGGCATATTAACTTTTTATTATACATTATTTGGGGACAGAAGTTATGCACATGATGGCTACACCTTATAGCAGAGCTCTCATGAGTGTCAAAGATGAGTTTGTCATAATTTCAGCTGTATAGCTAGGGTTTCCCTTACTACTTTAGGGCTGGATTGTAGGAGTCTTGAGTGGATGAACAAAGGCGGGGAGGAACAAGGACAGTCCTCTTTGTGTGGCCCGTACAATTGCACTTACTTAGTTTAAGGAAGGAAGTGAGGTCCGTGACCCTGCCTTGCTCCACTCTGAGGAGGGTACACCATCCTAAAGGCAAACATTAATTGGAAGCCTGTTTTAGTTAGAAAGAGAAAAATTGGGCGTATGTGAAGGAAGCAGAAGGAAAAGCGAAGGGGAAAGCCGGTGGGGGTAGGCAGGTTAGTGGGAGGTGCTGAGTGTAATGTCTGTGCTGTTCAGGGCTGTGGTGAGGGCAGACTTTGAACATGATGTGCTAGGACAACACAACAACAACATTTAGCAAACTTTTTGAAGGGCTGACAGTGTCAAATGCTTGGCTGCAGAACAGTTCTGGATAGATTTGAAGAGGGAAGAAGGAGAGAGAGAACGGGCTTATGTTCACCAAGGTTCAGGGCACACAAGCTCCCACCCTCTGTTGCATTTCTAGATAATATACCTTTGAAACGGGTATCTGATAGACCTGCCCCACTGCCTTTTCTCTGCCTGCTGACCAGCATCCCGGCCCCTGTAATGGGTACTCTCCAGCTGCCCCTTCGCGCTGGATGCAGCTGCTGTTGCATAATTCACCATTATGTACCCTTCTCTTGCCATTGTTGGCAATAGGCATTAAACCGCCCCCAAGAGTCTATCTTTTCTTTCTCTCTGGTTCTGGTTTTGCTGCTGCCAGCCCTCCATTCACCCTGGAAAGGGTTTTCAGACCCAAGTGTCCTTCAAGAAATACGATCTCTCAACCGGAATATTATCTGAAGAAGACAGCTGGTTTATTGTCCTTACCCAATATAATTGTCCCCAAGTACACTTGCGTATCTGTTACATATTTATGTTTTAAGGGTTCCCCCCCCCAAAGTGGCTGAATTTTGAGATATTCTGCAGGTGACAAGTTCACATACTATAGAGGCGCAATGAGGTGTGAACAGTTCAATTGCCAGCAGGGAAGAAAAATTATTATAACCTGCATGGTTTATAAAGCTTTCTATTTGGAAATCATATACTCTAACCTCAGCCTTCCAGGTAATTAGTTGGTGGTGTGGAGCCAGTGGAGGAAGTGGATGGCTTTTGGTACTCATACACTGTGAGTATTTTACTTCCCACACATGTCTACATCATAACCAAAAGCATCTGAACATAAAAGATTCTGCAGCATCTTCAGAAACATCAGCGAGCCTCGGTAAAATAGCTGAACCTTGACTCAGCCCCTTAGGAGCTGTTATAAAACCATTTTTGTGAAATAAAGTAGAAGGATGGGTGGGAAAAAGAAAAACAGATTTTGTCACTCCCAAAATATGCTCAGATTCAACCTTCACTAACCCCATTGTGTAAAACATACTGAAAATTATTAAGAGAAAGCTTGCAAGTGTAAATATACTTATTCTCAATGAAATCAACACCATCAAACTGATTTGTAACTATTCCCTTAATACTGCTATAAACTTTACTGCAGTGAAAACACTGGCTATACAGATTGCTTTCCTCTTCCTCAGGATGTGTTTCACCTTTGTGGCATTGCCACTATAAATCTCATGGTCCAACAACCCCTTGTCTGCAAGTGATTTCAAGCGCTATCATAAAAACGAAACAGACAGACTTAATTTGAGTTCCAGACTTAAGGAAACTCAACTAAAATATTAGCATAATTTCACTGAAGACGGAGGAAATTGTTAAAATATGTGTATTAGAGAGTGTCTGCAATTCAATACATCTCTTCGCTGGCTCTTGGGTGCCACCCAGTGATTGATTTAACAGCAGGTTTGTAATGGTGTCTGTGGTGCACCACAGGCCATGTTAATAAGCAGCACTGATCACAGGAGATCAGAAACAAGAATGTTAGGAAGTATAAGGAGATTCATGACATGTTAAATCTGAACCTGTGAATAATAAGCTCTAAGTCTGATGGATTTAGCGCTTGGAGAATTTCTAGGTGGAACAATAGGCCTATTTGTTTCACACAGGGACTGACTGATTAGGCAAACGTTGTGCATGTTTCTTCCTGAAAGAAATTATGGAAGCTTGTAGTCCTTTGATTTGTTGTATTTTTTTCCTTCTGAAAATATGTAGTTATTGTTTTAAGATCATAGCAGTGCTCTGCTTTCCACCAAAATAACAAAGCCGTTTTCATGCAGACAGGGTACATGCTTTTCTGATGATCGTTCTTTAAATAATGTAAAACCACTGAAAAAAGTGCTAGTTAAATACTAAAAGGGGTGTGACAGCAATCTGGTAAAATAGCTGGTCCTGAAGTTGAAAAGTCCTTTCCAGTGATACTGTGTGATAGTCTGCCTTTGTCCCGAGAAACAGTGATGGTGCACTGACCGCTACGCTGGTTCACAGGTCTTCACAGGCAGTACTTGACAACAATTTACAAATATTGATGTCAAAAAGATTTCTCCTACAGCCAGCTGTTTAATTTCACAGAAAAGGCACAATGATTTCTAATAGTTGAGTCAGAAAGACAGGGCATATTTTTCGAAGTGGAGGAATTGAAACAACCTCTCTCAAAGCATGGCTGATTCATCAATACTGGAGTTCTAATTGAGGGCTAAGATGTCTTTCACAAAGCGAGGCTGCAACTGAAAATGGAAGGATGGTTTTGGTGTGAAAATAATTAGGTGAAAGAAGTAGAATTAAATTACCAAAATGGGCCCTTCTTGTCTCAAAATGTTTTGCTCTTCAGAGTGGGACAAAAGGTTATGCAGGGGCAGTGCAAAAGAGTTTTACCCTGTGTGTCAGCACAACGCCTGGCTGCTGTGCTACGTACCAGCATCTCTGCAACTCTGTTCCCTAAAATAGTTTGCAGAAGCTTAAAATTTTACATGCTGCTTCTGGTGGTTCCTTTGAAAGGTAGGTACTCTCTCCAACCTTAAAGTGAAAATCGCTTCCTCTTGCTCTTATGTTCACGTTAGCTGGGGCAGGTAGAAGCTACCAAATTAATAAGTTAATTAAGCATACACGAATGCCAGGAAATGAAAGATTATGGCCCTAATTTCATACACCATACAACAGCATGTTCTTTGTGGTTTCTTAGAGGGCTTAGCAGAGTTTATTGGGTAAGGAGACAACTTTATCTAGAGATTTAGCATTAGATATCATGTTTTGTACAGTATTTTTCATTACAGAAATCAGTTTGATGGAATAAAATAGAAGTGTGTTTTGGGTAGGCTGGTAAGTGACCAGCGGGTCCGATGTTAGCACCTTCCCCCTCCAAGCGAAGAAGGAGGTTTTGAATCGAATACCTTTGGGCTGCAAGGAGAGAACAGGATTCTGTCAGCCTAATCTCATTATACTTGTAGCCATTACAGTCAAAATGAGTTTCCTCTGCCTTAGTTTGGGTTGGAGTCAAAGGCAGTTCTCAGAGGAAAAGGGTCATTACATTAAGGTAGTAAGTTACTAAATTGAGCTTCCTATTATACTGGGGTATGTACATTCATGTTTTCTTTAACCATAGGGGGATGAGATGAATAATCCAGGTATTGTTCAGTGATTGGAGTCAAACATTTTGTTCTGATGAATGAAATAAGAATAGACAATCAAATGAAATAAATAAAATGTTAATTATGCGAGAAATGGACTAGGACCAAGATTTTGTTCAGAATACCCCCATACTTCAAGAAGTTGCAGCATTAGGCCAGCACTTTGTGGCTCAGGCTCATCTTAAATGAAGTGAAATGAATAAATATATGTCATAGTAATCAATATTCTTTTGGCCATGATCCTACGAACATATGTGAATAATTTTGTGCATGTGAGTTCAATTAGATTATTCATATGCACAGTGTTAACTCATATATGCAAGTGTTTGCATTATTGGAATCCCAGTTTATGGATTTTCACGAAGAGCCAAAATCTACAAGGAAAAGCTCAAATACCACAAATGTTCACGCAAGTGAGTATTTACACAGAGGGATACAGTTCTGTTGTACTCACATGCATGAAGTTGCTTATGTGCTTCTACACACCACTCTGCAAATCAAGAAAGGACAAGTCTCACATGTTGCAATATTTTATATGCTTAAAATATTTAATTTGATCAAGCATAGTTAAATATTAATTAATTCGATGGCCAACGTAGAAGCCTTTTATTAAATCTGTAATGGATTTGATATACCATTCCTAAGTTTTGGGCAATTCACATGAATTCAAAAGGTCTTTTTAATTTTTTCCCTTTGCATCAGGCTGTAAGAAATTTTGAGCTGTTCCAGTCTAGATTCAGTATACAGAAATGCTGGTTAATGAATTTCTAATTTAGATGAATACAATATTACCTAGCAGTGACTGATGACTACAGCACCCTTCTTTACCAATGTGCAAACAATTGCAATATCACGATTAAAACACGTTTTTATATTGATGAATTAATCATACAAAAGTAAGTCATTAAAGTACCTGTTTATTTAAGGTTTCATAACCCGTAGGTTCAAAATAGCTTGCAGGCAGGCAGGGTTAGACGGTGCATTCTAGCTGTGCAACACTGCACCAAAGCGTCAGGCCGATGGGACGCGTCAGGCAGCCCTGGGACTGGGTCAGCCCCCGCGTTGCCCTGTGGTTTGCCATGAGGCTTGGCTTGTTCTTGGGGCTGGGAAGGATGCAGTTCTCATATGAAAGGGGCCGCAGAGGCAGTGTGGTATGGGGTGGGCTGTGCAAGGGTTGGGACGCCAGCACAGGAGACCTGGTTACAGGTGCAAAATGAACTTCCAAAGGGATGTGTGGAAAATAACATTCTCTGTTGCATCTTTCTGTCTTCCTATCAGAAAGGTAGGCATAACGGTGCTTTTCTATCACGTGAGGGTAAAGAGCAGAGGCTGAAGGAAGTTCTTTCTCTTCAAGCAGGTGAAGAGTACACCTGTAATTCAAGAAACAGTCAATAAACCTCAATTAATGAGGGAGCCTTTAAAAAAAAAAACAACTAAAGGCACTGGCCACGTGAAAGTCCAGCCAGGGGTCCAAACCAACAATGTTTCACTGAATTCTGAGTCAAAAAACAAGGTGGATATAGCATGACTGTATATTAGTTTGGTGGCATTTTGTGTGTGACAAAGAGAAGAGAAACTTACAAGGCCAGGAGAGAGAACTGGAACAAGCCCTGTAAGTGACTGACTGACGAAAAGTTTGAAGAGGGAGTTTTTCAGTTAGGTGCTGGCTTGAAGAGGTACAGAGTTTTCTGCAAAAAACCTTTGCTTTGCTCTTTGACTCTTGCCTGCACAGATAAAGGATTTTGTATACTCTTTGGAAGTGAACAGAAATCATTGGATTCTGTTATCACATCCTTCTTCCCAAGTGAAAAACATTTCCAAGATATTAAATCTGTGGCAGACACTCGAGATGAAGGTGACGTGTCAGATTTAAGAGGATGTAAGGGCTCAGATGCTATGGGGCTGTGCTCCGATAGTATCTACCTGTGTGATCACCTCTGGCTCAAGACAAGGTTAGCAGCTATGCTCCTGCGTTACTCATTCATCCACTCAGTCACTGTTGAGAGCTTTCAGTCTTTCTCTCCATGGAGGACCAGGCTAAAGCTGTAGAAAACTGAATGCAGGACTACAGTGAGCTTCCTCCTGTTCAGGGTAGTCACAAATACTTCTTGGCCGCGGTGTCTCACCTCAGCCGCATGTAACTTAAACAGGTGTAGTAAAGATACTGTAAATTCCTCAGCAGAATATGCTTTAGATCAAATTGTTATTAAATCATTGTTCATCCTTGAGAAACACTTTGTTAGCAAGAACCTTTCCCCCTATCTCTCCAACATCTGCTAACTGAAAATGCTGAAGTCTTTTTTTCCTTTCCCAGTCTTTCAAACTAATATTGATTTTGCTTCAGCTAAAAATAGTTCAATGGGAAAATGTCATTCAGAGGTGCCAGCTGACTAAAGAAGAAAAAGGATAACATCTCATAAAACACAGAGTAGAACTGAAAATTAAATTTTGATATTATTCTGCTACTCTCAGTGGATCATGTTAAATTTTACACGCAAGGAAGCATGTACGGTAAAATGTTGCTATGATTTCTTCTAATTCTACAGCAGAGCAAAATTTTGTTGGAAAGACTGTTTTTAAAACTGAAAAAACATAGCAGATTTATTTTAGTTTTGTCTACCAAGGTCCATACATTTCATGGTAACTTTGCAGTGAGGCATACTGAAAAGGCACCAAATTCAATAGAGTCTGACCCTCACTCTGACAGTTTTTGGGTTAGCCTGATGTATATTTAAAGCAATACTCCTTTTAGTAGAACACTGCACTGCATCCGCTCCTACCACTGGGATTTTCACAACCACACAAGATCATGATCCCTATGCCATTAATTGTTGTCTGTGCTGTCTATGGAAACCTTCTTCCAGAACAAATCTCCTTCCCTTTAGGAATAAGGCTTCCTCACTCCAGTTGCTGCACCCTGACCTGCTTCGGCTAGTACCTTTCTTGGAGACAGGACAACAAACCTTGCTCAAACCAGGGCTTTTTCTCTCTTTGGAACACAACCATGATCGTAACAAAGTTCACTCTGTTCAGGTCATTCCAGCAGTAAGTAAAGTGGTTCCCAGCAGTGTGCTGTGTACCCTGACTGACTTCTGTTATGTTTGCTTTGCTTTTTCAGCTTTCTCCCAGGAAGGGAAGTGTAGGCATAGGGGTTTTTTTTTTGGTATGGCTTTATTTATTTCAATGTGAACAAGACTCTGTCTGTCTGATGTTAATGGTGGCAAGGTTGAAGGGACTTGCATTGCAGGTAAGGAGATGAGTACAGGACCTTATTTTGTAGTCTTGGAAGGAATTTTTCTCTCCCTGCAGACGAGTTTTATGCCTATGTAGGAAGTTATATAGTTCTGAGGTATAGCTGTACTGGCAGTTATCTTGTGTGTAAAACAGTCCTTGAGATATGGGGAAACAAGTCCACTCAAAACCTTAAAGATATGTGCTGAGCATTTGAAGTAATAAGTATCTGTGTTTTCCTGGATAGTCTGTGGGAACTTAATGTCTGTATTGGATCACACCAAAGATATGCTATATTTACTAGTGGCTGTGGCTACTGGGTCCTCTAGCTTTCTGGAAAATGTCCAGAGCTGAATGCTTAGGAATGGCACAGGTATAGAGTGTTACTTCACATGATATTGCTCCCTCTCCTATGGCTTCTGGCAATTTACTGCTTGGGGACTTCCTGAGCTGAAAGTTGAATCTGCATCATTGTGCTTAGTAACTGTTGGCAGACTTCTGTTATGTACATTTGTTCCATCTACTTATTAAACAATTCATATTTTTGATACTTACTATGTCCTGAGGTAACTGAATACAAAAAATTACCTTTGAGATTGCTTCTTTTAAAACTTCTGACTGGTCATTTTTCTTGATATGCCCTAGTTTCTGCATCAGGAAGGCACTCTGGAGAGTATAAAACAAGCCTGATGTGCTTATAGCAGCCAGTGTTGATTGAAAGCTACACTCTAGAGTTCTGCATTTGGTTTTAATTAGTGTATTATTCCCACAGCCCTGGCATACACCTACAAATTAGCAGAGAAAGGGGTATAAGCAAATGCAAATGAAGGGAGAAGTTCATGTTGCTCAGCCCTCAATTTAAAGAGTAGCACTGAGAGCTGCTTTAAATAAGCTCTCTAATCCTTTGTGATTGTAGATGGATTAAATGATCCATCCTTAAACTCACAAGATCATAATCCATGATTGAAACCTCTTGTAGCAATGAATTTATTCAGGATCATCTGGAATGCAGAGCATCCTCTTATTGGCAAAGAGATATCAGAGAGAAAGAAATTAAGACCTCTCTCCAGGTTTCTCTGTTGAAAAGTGGATGGGGAATAAGACAACCCCTTCCCATCTTCCAAGGCTGTCTCACCCCAAAGGCAAGCAACGCCTTTGTGACAGTTCAGGCTTGTGGGACCTGAAGGTTTTGGTTCTGCTTGGGTTGTTCTATGTGTTTTTTTAAGAAAGAAAATGTTATTGCTGAACTAGATTTTCCTTTGTTTGCGCTATTTTGCTAGTGGGCATCACTGCGTCAAGGCTCTCTTTTTGACCTCACCAACTCTGACTGAATTGAATGTGTCTTTCCTTTGGAAAAACTGTACTGCCTCTTGTCCTATACTTTAAACACTGATTTGTTGACCATGTCCCTTACAATAAGGACTATAAGTGTGTAAGTAATCTCTCTCTTCAGTTACTATTGTAGAAATTCTTCTACTGTAAATGTGTTGGAATAAAACCTTTCATTTATGAGTGTCCTCTGTAATATGGCACTGGTAAATGGTTAGCTAGTAACTGAGGCAAGACCATTCACTAATTCCACACAGGCCACTGAGTGACTGACAGATGACAGAGACATGTAAGTAAGAAGCCTCATTTCTCTCTGCGGATCTTCAAATCCATTCAGTTGTCTGTACTCTATGCTTTTTATTTCCGTGCAGCGTTCAACACTGGAAAAGGTCTGCCATTACTTCTAATCCCATGCACTGTCTAAGCATTTTTTACTAATGCTTTCAACTGTACTGGCGGTGCTGAGTGTGAGGATCGCCTGCTTCTACAGGTATATACGTTTTGTTGTTTCTGAATTTGAAGGCATGAGAGAATTCATTTAAGAAAATTCACATAAGTAGAATACAGTAAGATAGTGTGACTCCTCACCATAGTATCAACGTATTGGCACCTGTATTGGAAGAAGTAAGTCAAGTTAAGGAAAAATCAATACTGTCTCCAGCAAAGTTTCCTGCTAAAATCAATACCAGACTTTTTTCTGTTTGTGTTAATCTCCAGCAGCCAGATAAAACAGCCTCTTTTACTTATCTCCTATTCCAACCAAAGTTACTCCTGCTTGGCCCCTCACTACAAGAAGGACGTTGAGGTGCTGGAGCATGTCCAGAGAAGGGCAACGAAGCTGGTGAAGGTCTGGAGAACAAGTCTTATGAGGAGCGGCTGAGGGAACTGGGGTTGTTTAGCCTGGAGAAAAGGAGGCTGAGGGGAGACCTCATCGCTCTCTACAACTACCTGAAAGGAGGTTGTAGCAAGGTGGGTGT
>NW_008794595.1:3270555-3282321 GCF_000699145.1 Aptenodytes forsteri | reverse complement strand
GATAGGACGAGAGGAAATGGCCTCAAGTTGCACCAGGGGAGGTTTAGATTGGACGTGAGGAAAAATTTCTTTACTGAAGGAGTGGTTAAACATTGGAACAGGCTGCCCAGGGAAGTGTTTGAGTCACCATCCCTGGAAGTATTTAAAAGACGTGTAGATGAGGCGCTTAGGGACATGGTTTAGTGGGCATGGTGGTGTTGGGTTGACGGTTGAACTCGATGATCTTAGAGGTCTTTTCCAACCTTAATGATTCTATGATTCTATGATTCTGCTTCGCCGTGAAGTAGAGTGTAGTACACCAAATCAGTATCACCAATTATACCAAAGTATAGTATGCAAGGATATAAAATAAAATATACTGTGTTTAATGTTGAAAAGGTAATATAGGTATGAAAAAATTGTGAGGTTAATGCTCATAATGTTTCTGTTCATTGAAACAGTATTGAAATGCATGAGAAGAGTTGAATGTTTGTCTAATCAATTATCCAGAAAACCTGCCCCTTTGAATGTTTTGCCTGTGAATCCTGCCTGTTGTGATTCTTAGGTCCATTTATTAGGTTTGTTCTTCACCAGGACCTACAGCCCATTTTATAAGACAGTATCACACAGCTGGAAGATTCCCTTAAAAAGGAAAGGTCAGCCGAGTAGGCTCTAAAGCATAACTTCATTTGCATACACTTGGACTCTAAATGTTTGCTCTTAACACATGTTTAAGAGTGCATTCCTTAGTATGACCAACCGTACAGCAAGTTTGGAGGATTTCAGTTCACATTTATGTTTTTCAGAGGAACAAAAAACCACCATAAGGTATATATCTTTCTGTATTCCCCGACCAGTCCATCGGGCACACTTGAAGAGAACACAGAATTAACATGAATCTGCATATTGTAGAATAGGTATGAAAAGCTATATAAATCGATGCACATAACTTACAGGTTTATTCAAACAGCATTGAAATGGATGAAAACAGACAAATGTTTATCTGCTGAGTGATATTGAAAACTTGCACCTTTGAATGTTTTGGCTGTGAAGGCTGACAGTGATAAATCACTTTCCAACAGCTGTGGACAGCTGTTTAAGTCTGGGGTCTAGAGAGCTTAATTGGGGAAGTGTGTTATAAAATTAAAGTGCCAATGGCTCATTAAGTTATGTGGCGATTTTGTGAGGCAGGCCAATAATACTGCATTCCAGGCTTTGGGAAAGGACATGCCTAACTCTCTGTTAATTAAGGGCTTGTCGAAGAATGCAGGTTTGCCACACTGCAGTGTTTTCATAGGAGAGCATCTGTGAAAGAAGACTCAGAGGGAGAAGCTATTTACAAGTAAGAATTTATTGTAGCTAGAGCAGATTTCTAACTCTTCATATACTGATGCCCTGGGCATGTTTACCTTGTTTATAAACTACTGGGATACCTTAGATGCAAAGAGAGGACTATTATGCTGTGATAAATAACCATTTCTCCGGAGAGATTAAATTCCTCTCAAAGCAGACACATTTATTAAAAACAAAAACAACAACAAAAAACCAAACAGTAATGCACCCCACCAGCATAAGGAAAAAGACAGGTTTTCCAGGGTAACCAGAGGATTAAAAAATAGGGATATGAGGGAAGCAAAGTGGGGTGGAGGAGGGTAAGTGTATTAGAGCCATAAGGATTATTTGCAGGAATGTGTTGTCATCTTTTAAGTACTTTGTTTACATTGATTTGTTTATATAGCAGGATTTATAATTATTTGGCTATTTTAATCTCTAGTGGGCTGCAGAACAAGGGTGAATCACCCTTACTGGTGGTGCTATGAATTGTAGGATGGGAATAGGGGCAACGTTGACTCCGAGTACCTTAGCTTGCATACTTATTGCAAACGTGCTGGCTACAGCCTGAGTTGAGTGCAACCAGCTTCACACTCCCTCCTTTCCACAGGGGTTAGAGGGCCACCAAACCTGGGTCAGAAGATTTTCCCTGTGGCGGTAGAGACAGATGGTGACATGTCCTCTGTCAGAATTGCCCTGCATGAGCTCCCTAAAATAACTACAAGTACAAAAGTGCTGAAGGAAGGGCCAAAATGTGAACAATATCATCAGAGGCATGATCACACCGAATTATTAAGCAGTCTTTCAAGTGGCAATGTGGGAATTTGAGACACATTCTCACCATTTCTTTCATTTCTCCACCCAAATATTTTCCTTCACATTTTAATTAAAGATTTATGTCAAATTGTAGAACATAAAACTCATTCATACCTCTGTCTTGTTCTTAAACTGCTTACTTGCATTGCTTGTGATTTTCCCTATTCCCCATTTCTGCCAAAGTCTTTGATAACATTTAGCTGGGTGCTTTGTTAAGGTGGGAAGCTCGGTAGCTATTCTTCTGTTTGCCTCAATCCAAACATCTTTTGCTAATAAGGCCAACTGTCAAAGACGTCTTGCCTAGAGTTATTAGAGACTTTATATTAGAGATATTCACACTTACCTAATCATAAATCTGAAATAATCCACTGATATCAGTGCAGTTATTCAGGATTTATATCAACAGAACAGATATTGTCCTGACTGTGCTGAGTATGCAGCAACAAACAAGATACCTGAAGGTGTTTAAATGAAGGTGTTTTAATGAAGGTTTGGAGCACAGCTGTCATTTTGTAAAATTGTAACATGATGGAAAAAGGATGGATTATTTCTGCATATGCCAAGAGAATGTTCTCTGCAAATTGGTTATTGACTGCCTTGCTAGTAGGCTGTATATCAATTTTATTGTTAAGTGCAAGACTGACTCTACTAATGAATTTGAAGCATCATGCTCCTGGTTAGAAAATCAGCAGTTGCTTCTGCTGAAAAAAGAAACTTTGCAGTACCTAGGGACTGTTTTTAATTTATTGTAGTCTCTCCTGTGTAACTAACTCTGAGGAGTCTATTTCTTCATGAGTCTAAAGACCAGCTGATGTGTTTGTTCACACGTTGCTGTTCTGTGAGCTATTCATTGCTGCTTCTGAAGTGTTTGAATGGATATACTACAAATATTTTCACAGAAGGTAAAATAGTCCTTTTGTGGCATCTAATCAAAACAATTCTGTGTTCTACCCAGACTTTATAAAGATATTACACAGAATGACCCTCAATACTGAAGTGGGTATATTATATATATAAAAAGTTATTTTCTCACTGAGGGGAACATAGTTTACTCCAGTTTTTCAGTTCTAACATTTCTATATTGTGACAATCATCCTTGTGGTTGCTAAGAGCTGGTTGAGCACCCTCCCTTGGGAACTCATTGATGCATCTCATTAATCAGCTCGTGACAATGCTGTTGAACAATGCAAGCTAGAAATACCTGTACCTCTAGTGAACATCTGGCAGAATGATGATTTCCCATGCATTAGTTACAATGCCTGGCACTAGAGTACGTGGTCATTCTCCCTCCATTTTTCTGTCCAGTATTTTCAAGACAGAGGATGCAACTGTGGTCATATCTTCACTGCTATTTAAACTTTGGACTGGTACCAAGGCCTGACTTGCCAGTGTCCATTTGTACCTGTATTTGAAACTCTCTCAGGGGACACCCCTGGTCCCTCAAGGAATAATTTGAGCCCTGTCATTTCTCACAATAGCTACTGTCACCTCCCATGGAACCAAGATCTGGGGACTCAAGATTTCAGTATTAAAGGTGTGTTAGATCAATACTTTTGCTTCCTTAATTTGTTAATTAACACTGTTCCAGCAAAGACAAAGTACAGCCCGGCTCTGTTTCCGTGCAAATAACATCAGTCAGCTCAAATCTCTTTCAGTAATGAATTAATCTAATCTTTTCTACTCTATGTCTGCTGACATAGATGAAGAGCTGTCACAGGGACATGTAATTCATCTCAGGTGAAGGATTATAATGAACTGATAAGAGGCAGTAACCTCTTAAAACGCTACTGCTCTTTTGCAAGTGAGCGTCTGACTACAGGCTGAGTTTCCACGTGGCTCACTCCATTATTTTCCATCCACGCAGTCTTTAAGGAGAGAACACACATCCTCTCTGTGGGTTAGGCAGGTCTGTACAGGCATGTGATTGTTGCTTGCAGATGGTCCTGGCCTCAGCCAAAGTGTATAACAGGTACAGAAAGCAGAGTTGATGTATAGCCAAGCATATTCTGTAGGCATGTCCTACACATAAATTTTGGCTGAACACTGCAAAATAGGGATGCAGCAGTCTCTTAAAGCTCAGGTCAACAAAAGCAACAAAGCCCCGGACATGCCTCAGTGTAAAAAGATTATGAACTGTTCTCAGTTATATTTGGGTTTACTAAAGAATGTGTGTTGCATTCCACATAAGTCATGGTTTCAGTGTTCTGTATTTTCCATCTCACTGTAAGTTATTACGAGGACCTCGATGTTCATTTTCAGAAATACTAAAACGAAATATACTTTCCAGCTATTGTAATACATTGTAAAAAAGACCTCAGAATTCTCTGTGATTACAACAAAGGAATTTGCAGGTGCTTGGGCAGCCTGAGTATACCCAAGAATATAATAAACTTGATAATCAACTAAATATGTCTGGTGTTCTGGGTTAAAAATATATATATTTTAAAGAAAAATAACATGAAGATATAAATGCAAGTTAAGAATAGCAACAACAAAAAACATATTACAAGAAAAAAGGTGCAATAATAAAAGGAACAAATACATTTTCCAGCTTTGCCAAGTGAATGATAAATTGGAAAGGAAAGTGGGGAAAGCAAAAGAGTTACTTAAAGGTTAAGTTCAACTTTGGGGCTGTAACCATATTCACCTTGGTTATGTTTGCTCTTGAACTGGGAACTTCAAAAGAGCAGACTGGTGACTGACATTATGCAGACAGAGAGGCATTAAGGCTTCTTAAGCTGATTTTGATGATATTCAGCTATTTGACAACATTCTCCTATCATCATACTTGGCAATCAGAACAGAAACAGAGAGGGGTTTTTTTTGCAGCATGGCTTCCTGGGCAACTGTTGATGTTTTTAGTCTAATAGAATATCCTGAGCAGTAATCCTTTTCACTTTTACTTCACTCCTTTCAATCCAGTCTTGGAAGTCTACACAAAGGAATTTTCATGGTCTTTCTGAGGGAATAACACTACTATGTATCCCTACACAGAGAGGAAAACTCAACAGAGACAGGTTAAATGTGTTGGTCATTTGCTTGAGCTAGAGCCTCATCCGGGTAAAGCCCTTACCATACTCACCTCTCTATGCAGTGGGACACGTGCTTAACTTGACACCCCTGCTAAAACGCTTTGCTGCGTTGACAGCAATGGAGCAGGGGCTTTGCTGTGTTGATCTGCTGTTCTGACCACAAAATCACATTTTTTCCCAGTAGTTTTGTAATTTTCTACTAAAAATGTTCCTTTTGTAATGCAACGAGTAAACTGCACTCACGGAATCAAGACAGTCTAAATCATGCATATATCTAAAAGAAAAAAATGAACTGACAAAAAGATACATGTGTTGAAAGAGTAGTTTCATAGATACCTTAAACTAACAGATTTATAGAGGACACTGACTTTTGAATGTTGTCAGTTGTAGCAACCTATTCTTTTTTACGTGTAAGTTACAGTATTTATGTAAGCTCAGAAATTTTCTATTAAACCAGTGTTTGAGCACTACAGAGCTTTGAAGGACTCTTCTGCAAACTAAAACTGAATCTCTTTTTCATGGTTTTACTACTGCTTCTCTAGCACAATGTCAATCATTCTTCTCTCAGCGGTCACTAACCAGGTTATTTGTGTGTTTCCACACTGCTGCATCACAAAACATCATGCCCACTTGCCTCAAAAAGATAATATCTAACACATATGGAGACTGCCTTTGATCTCCACGGTCTATCTAGAGGTCACAGACCTGTCTTCTCCTCTCCCTCACTTCAAATAGCCCCTTTCATTTACTGTGAAGCTAAACATTGGAAAGACAAAGGCAGGAAAATAAAGGCCTTGATTTAGTAGTGCTTATGTGTTTGGCTATTTCAAGGTAGATTTTGCTCTCCTAGGTCACGTTATTAATTGCCCTGCATTTCTGCATCATGGCATACTGTATTTGTTTTCATGCATGCAGCCTTCAAAATTCAAGCTGCTATTTAAATCAATATGTGCTTTGATCATAACTAAATAGCCATTAAGTCTACTAATCAATTTGCAATAGTCAGCACTGAATCCACCTCTATGTGAATTGCATGGGAAAGTTTGGTGATTTTACTCAGTTTTTGGAAAATAGATTTGTATTTATTAATGTAAAGTTGTTAATGCAGAAGTACACTGGGTGATCTCGTAAATTGTGGTGAAGATAAATCTGGGTGGGAGGGTGAAGGAAAAAAGTGGTTCCGTTAGAAATCACAAGGGTCTTAGGGAATAAAAGACTGTTCCACCCTATCTCCAACTACAGGTGAACGATTATGTGGCAAATGATTTAATAGCATTTGCCAAAGGAAAAAAAAATATTTCACATGCAAAAGCCAGACATGTTTCAGTCACAACCACTTTTGTTTTTAATAAAGGCTGATTCAGAAAAGCATGTAGGTAACTAAAGAAGGATTTGAGCAACATGTAGTCACATGAGATCAAAACTCTAGTCTTGAAAATGGCTCTACCATAAAGACCCCTCACTATTGACCCTACAGCTCTGCAGGCACCTCAAGTTCTCCATGTTCTCACTCTGATGCTCAAAACCTCCTCAGTTATCAGCACTCCAATTACTTACTGAGACTTCATAGACATTTATAAACAAGGACCTTATCTGCTTAACTCCCTGCAAGAAGTCAAGCCAGTAAGAGTTTTCTAAGCATATTTAATGAATGAAAGTTTTGCATGAAGTATCGTAGCAGTTACTGGGTTTTTTTAACAGAGGTTAGCTGAGAAGGAAGCAATTGTCCTTTTTTTTTTGCTTAACTACTTAAAGGCCAGAGCAGTCACTTAAATTCTGTTATCTTCAATGATGGAAGAATCCAAGCTTCCACAGAAGAAACCCTAGACATGAGGTCACTGCATGTATTTTAGGAAATTGGGCATAAATGCTGTTCCTCTTCCATTAAAGCTGTCTAGAGGCAAAGACATCTGCACTCTTAGAGGAAAAGAGATCTCTATGACCTCACAGCTTAGTGGTTAGGTCACTCAGAGTGTGTATAGTAGAGGCCCTGGTTCTGGGTCCACCTTCTCCTACAACTATTTGGGGACTATTTCTGCATTTTGTGTTAAATCTCCATTGGAAAAAAATAGACCTTACGAAAGGTCTGGCATTCAGATGATTTCCACTCGTCTTAGGTGATTATGTACTCTTTCTCTTACAAGTTTGTTTTGGCCCCATCAGAAAAGTATTTCCTATGCAGTGGACAGAAGAAACAGGAGAGGTGAGCTCCAGAATAGCCTCTGGGTCCAGGGAACTCTTCAGGGAGGTGAGAGAGAGAGTGAGAGCTGAAGAGGGTGAATCTGGGCATCTGGACCACCCACATCATGCATGATGGCTTCAGTAGCTAGAATATTAATTGTGAGCTGTGTCCATCTCTCTTCTTCCATCTGTTCATTTTTCAAAATAACTATTATATTGTTCTGTTTGACTTAAAAATAAGTGAGGTGTCACCTTTGGGAAATATTTTGTACCAGGATCCTAAGTAGAGGGTAAATTATGTTGGAAGAGGGTGAGATTTAAAATGCTCCTCAATACTTTCTCTAATTTAGTGCCTGCTCAGAAGGATGATAATCTTCATTCCTGTCCTCAGGTGTCTGTGTCTCCTCTGAAAATCAAGCACCTAGCACAGAGAGCTGGAACACGTCTGGGAGCAGGTGCCCTGGAGCAAGCACAATGCATTCAGCATTGCATCACCTATGTGACATTCTGCATCTACTTCTAAGGGACCGAAAGAAAGATGCACGTATGTAATGCTGTCAGGAGACAGCCGTGTTTGTGTGTACTCTGCAAGAAACTGCTTTACACCAAACAAATGAAAGTCTCCTCAGTCAGCAATGTGTAAAGATAAGAGTTCTAGGATAGGAAAGAAAAAGTTACTTTGCGTACATGTAGATACTTGTATATACAAACACACCATCCTTTACTTGAACTTTCCCCTATAGAACATTTACGTCTTAAGTCTCCTGCTTTACATACAGCTGGGTACAGCTTTAATCCCCTTGGCCAACCAACAAACCAGAGTTACTTCTGCCTGTGTCTCAATAACCTGCTGGGAAACTTTGTTGGGTGTAATTATAAAGCTAGATAGAACTGGAAGTATCTCCAGCTTGCTTCTGTGGTTATAATAAATTTCAGATGCATTTGTTTTTCATGAGAGAGCTAATTGTTCTTTCTTTAATTTACATCAGATATCTCTTGTTAACTATTAGTCAGTACATTTCTGAGCCCATCACTTCTGTATTAAGTCAGGGAAGAGGTGTCAGCAGCTGATCCTAATGATCTTTCTATACACTGACAAACTTTGCTGATGAAAGCAAAATCTTAAATAACATTAATACTTTAAGTGGTATAGATTGTTCTCTGTGATATTTAAACACATTAAGGGAATGGCTGAAGAAATAGTTGATGAGTTTCAATGTGAGCAAATGTTAAATGATGTATTCAGGAGCTAAAAATAGTAGCTCTGCCTGTACATTGCTGAGTAACGAGTGCAATGCAGAGATAAAGAAGGGAACTGAGTGGGTTGGAAGAGTAGATACGTGAGGATGGAGTATGTTGCTCAGCTGCAGTAAAAAAGGTTAATATAATAAAAGAAGCTCTGCTTGGAGAATCTTCCTCTGAAGTTTTTGTGTCCAGATTTGGGCTAATGAAGTGTGAGAAAACATCTACAGAAGGACTGGAAATTGAGTAGAGGTTAGTGAGGCAATGACTGATTTTTTAGAGTTTAAGCCTAATATGCAGATTGTATCCAAAGAAAAAATAACAAAAATAATTAAAGTCATGGGAACTGGAGAGACCTCAATATGAGGAAAGATTAAATATGCTACGACTATTTTGTTTGGAAAGTAAAAGGAAGTAGGACATCAGAATTAAAAATAACAATAGCTAGAAAGCAATGTAGTTCTCCCAAAATTTAAAGAATGAAAAATAATTAAAGGGCAGCAGATAAAGAATAGTGAGCTTAATATACTATTCATGCAAATAACAAAATCAACTTCCTATTTTAGAATGTTATTTTTAAAAGTTGCTTAGTAAAATCAGAAAGAAAAATAGACATACATGAAGAACATAAAAATTTTCTGCTTCTGGAGCCACAAGAACAAAACTAGAAAGGACAAGAAAAGGCAGTCTTTATTCTCCATGCAGGAAAAGTGGCATTTAAAGGCAGTTTTCAGCATGAGATGACATTTTGAAGACAACAGAGCTTCAGGAAGTAAGGCCAACATTCACACACTAGCAATTAACTTTCTCATGGCCTAGGAAATGCATCCTTTCATCCTATGGGTCATTCAACACAGATTAAAACTATTTTGTACTTTTATTCAGTTAATCCAAATGCTATTTTGACACCAAATGTTTGCAGACATTTCTGAAAGAGAGTGACAGTAGACAGGAGGAATCAAAATGCTATCTGTAAGCCCTTCACATTTTTCTGATATCCTTGTGAAAGGAAAAAGTTCAATAATAAAAATTAAAATAATATTCCAAGACTAATGAAAAAGACAGAAGAAGTTGATATCCCATCTAGAAGTGCAAACCTAAAACCTAAAATTATGTCAAGTATGTTCAATATCAAACAAGCAAAGTGCTGCAGGACCAGCCGCGTGTAGCTTGAGGTGGTCTGTAGGGAGTTATTTCCAGCAGCTTTAATTCATGTGGGAAGGTCACCTCCTCTGGGAATTCTGCTATACAGTATTAAGCAGAAACCCTATGCCTTCCTCTGCCCACTGCTGGAAGAAGACAATCAGCTGTCTTGGTGCTGTTACTGAATTATCAGTACCCCATACCTTACTGACCGCACACTTTCACACTTGTGGCCTTGCATGTATTTATCTGTGTGCCAGAGCAGTAGAAGCCCTGTCTCTTACAGATGACAGCTGGAGAACTTACTCTTGCTTTGCCTGCTAGGTGCCACATTATGAAAACTTTGTTTACAGTTCCATTTCCAGAAAGACAATTAATTGGACTAATTAATGAACTTTGCAGAAGAACCACAAACAGCAACACGCCATCCATGTGTGACCAAACAATACTGAAATTCTCTCACTGCTTTGTCGCCGAGACACAAAGTTGCAGAATTACTGGGAGGAGGGGTTAAATTTTCAAGGTGAGCAGGGCACACTGTCCCATAATAAGACAGTTATTAGCATGTGCCAACTATTATGGGCATTGGTGCCCTGCTCATAAGAAAGTGAATATCAAAAGTCAAGAGAAAGGAGTATGTATCTTCTTCTTGCTCCTGACTTTCTATGTCAGCAGCTCTGCCAAATTATTGCTGGTTTTGTTTCATCCCTCTCTCTCTAGTTTTGTTTTTAGTGATGAAAAAGAAAAATCTTAGCCATTTTAGGCTGATTTCCCATTGGAGTCAGTCTTATGCAATCACCGTGCCTCTGTGTGAATGTGTGTTTAAATCTGTATTTCTATCTCCCTCTCCTTTGCAGAGTAGCTTCTGCACCTGCTGCCTGATTTCAGTCAAGGCTGGCAAATGAACAGTAGTCTTCCAACAATTAAGTTCCTGCAAATATTATATGCAGGTAGAGGAGGAAGGCCTGATAAGTGCCCCAAGTGAGGGACAGTTTGCAGCATAGTTTGTCAGTCACAGGAGCATACACGTATGACAGAGATCTCATAAACATATCTATCAGATTTCTTAGACACCAAGTCAATCAAAATCTAGAAGAAAATAAGCCTCATTAGCTCTGGCTCAAGAGACCACTTGTTCTAACAGCAGGCTGTGGCTGCCCCAGCTTAGACTCGATTTCCCTATTAGGGCTAAATGAAGAAGCACAAATCTCTCTTCAAGCCACATGTGCATATTGATAATGCTGTCCTGCTGCTCTTCATATCCACTGCTTTGTGTGTTCTAAAACTGTGCGTGTAAATAAATCGATAGTACACCAAGTTTGCTGTCAGCTCAACCAAAGGACCCTGCTAAGGAGTGAGTACACGCTCCAGATTGTATCAATTAAAATGTCAATTCTTTTGACAATAAATTTCAAAGGTGGTGCAGGTCCAAATACATAACATAGTAAAGGTGATTTATTAAAAAAACAGCCACTATATAAATTAAAAGTTACTAACAGGACTTTATCAGGGTTGATAAATTCCAGCTCAGTCATGAAGATTTACAGAAAATCCACTTCTGAACCTGGAGGTTTTTAGTTTTGCACATCTCACAGCAGTTACTGGAACACAAAAAAAGGACTGTGGTGGGTTGACCCTGGCTGGACGCCAGGTGCCCACCAAAGCTGCTCTATCAATCCCCTCCTCAGTTGGACAGGGGAGAGAAAATATAACGAAAGGCTCGTGGGTCGAGATAAGGACGGGGAGATCACTCGACAATTACTGTCATGGGCAAAACAGACTCGACTTGGGGAAATTAGTTTAATTTATTGCCAATCAAATCAGAGCAGGATAATGAGAAATAAAAACTAAATCTTAAAACATCTTCCTCCCCACCCCTCCCTTCTTCCCAGGCTTAACTTCACTCCTGATTTTCCCTACCTTCTCCACCCAGCGGCACAGGGGGACGGGGAATGGGGGTTGTGGTCAGTTCATCACATGCTGTCTCTGCCGCTCCTTTCTCCTCAGGGGGAGGACTCCTCACACTCTTCCCCTGCTCCAG